>NC_135537.1:111714302-112052635 GCF_045843805.1 Urocitellus parryii | reverse complement strand
CTGGTGGAGAGAGAAGCTCCAGGGCTTGAATCACGAGCTCTTTGGGTTGAAGAGGGGAGAGGTCCAGGAGCTGGAGCCCGTGGCAGCAGCCTGGGTTTCCTGAGGAAGGAAGAAGGCCCAGGAATCTGGATGAAAAGTGCACAGTATTGAACCAGACAGTCTGGAAGTATAGATTCCTGTCCAGGAAAAAGAATAAAGATTAAATGCTGTAGACAACCCAGTGTATATTTTTATTATGTTTATTTCAGCTCCTCTTTATCTTTGTTCCTCACTGTTTCTAAATTAGCAGGAACTTAATCAAATCAACTCAGTTTCTGCCTCTGTGAAGAATCGACTTGTTAGTAAAGAAAAGGATCTCCAAGAAATCTTTTGGCCTTGATAAGTGGAATTTACAGTTCCAAGTAAGACATGCAGAGGCAGTATGTGGGCTTGTGTGTGTGTGTGTGTGTGTGTGTGTGTGTGTGTGTTGGGATAGTGGTGGTGGCAGTCATGTACCTCCAAAAGAATCCTTTGTGTTCCTCATCATCCTCCTTCTCATCTCTGCCCATACCTCTCCCTCTTCTCTGCTGTTCCCCCAACTCACAGCACCCATCCTCTATCTAGGAGGTCAACAGGAATCTCCTCCATCCCTTCTTGACCTCCCCATGTATCTTCCACATAGTAGATGGAGTAATATTGTCAAATGTAATATGACCTTGTCAAATACCCATCACCTTCCAGGTTTATACCCTTCAAAATGCTTTCCAGTGCTTTTAGAATGTGGTGCATCCAGGAACTGGGAATACAGCTCAGTGGTGAAACACATATCTGGCATGTGTGAGGTCCTAGGTTCAAGCCCAAGAATAGCAAAAAAGAAAAGAAAAAATAGAATAAGGGGCATGCTCCCTGCTCCCAGCTCCCATGCTTCTCTCCTTTAATTCTGTGTCCCTTCACACTGGACTTCACCTGGTTCCTTCCAAAGCACCTTCTCCCTCCCCCTCCTTGGACTGCATGCTCACTTCCCAAGTCTCCACGCCTGTCCATTTCTGATCATCCTTCAGCTTTTAGAGTTGCTTCCTTAGGAAGCTCTTCATGTCCTCTCAGTCCAGAGTGGCCCCCTCAGTCTAGATTGCCATAGAATTTATTTCTGTTTTCAGAGCATGTATTTCCCTTTGCTATTATAAACTAAGGATGGTAATTATTCGATCAAGAGGTGTTTTTTCACTCAGCTGTAAGCACCACAAAGTCGGACATGCCTGTCGATGTATACCAGTGTATCCCTGGAAGCTGGATGGGGACTGATCCCAGTAGTTACTCAAGAAAATATATGTTAAATATATAAATGAATGGAGGTGACTGGAAACTACTTATTTATTCATTCATTAGCCAACAGAAATATGAAAGAGGGACTACTATGTGACAGGAACCGTGTATTTCATAGCAAACTTAACATATGTCTGTCTTCCAAGAACTTAAACCTTAAGAAAAAGATCTATCTTCTCTAATGATGTCACATTTGAGATGACATCAAAGCTACAGTGGAAGTTTGCCAGGCCAAGAAAGGAGGGGAAGGGATTCCAGGAAAAGGGTACAGCAGATAGGGAGGTTGGGGGAAGGGAAAAAATTAAGAGTATGAAGAAATCAAAGAAGACCAAAGTGGCTGAAAAGTAAGGATGAGCAAAGGAGAGTGCAGAGAGAGATGAGGTTGGACAAGGAACAAGGGATAGATCCTTCCTGTCTTAGAGGTCCTGGGGGAAATCTTGTGTTTTCTCCTGTGCACAGGAGAAAATCATCCAAGGTACAGTGACATGGGGCAGGCTCTGCTCATGCATCTGCTGGCAGAGAATGCACTGCAAAGGGTGAGAATGGAAGGTGGTGACTAGTCAGGAGGCTATTGCATTTGTCCAGTCAAGAGAATGACCACTTGCTTTGCATCAGCTTGTGACAGTAGAGATGGACAGGAAGGCAAAATAAAGAAAAGTGCTCATGGTAGAATTGAAAGAACTAAGTGACAGACTAGATGTGGGTTTGGGGTGGTGATGAAGAATAGTGAGCCATTAAAAATGACTCCTACCTAGCAACTCAGCAAGTCCCTGTATCTAAATAAAATACATTAAAGAGAGGGCTGGAGTGTGCCTCAGTGGTTAACCACCCCCACCTGTGTTCAATCCCCAATACCAAAAAAAAAAGAATAAAAGGATGACTCCTGAGGCCGGGTGCAGTGCACATGCCCGCAATCTCAGCAACTCGGGAGGCTGAGGCAGGAAGATTGCAAGTTTGAAGCCAGACTCAGCAATTTAATAAGACCTGTCTCAAAATAAAAAATAAAAAGGGGTGGGTATGTGGCTCAGTGGTAAAATGCCCGTGGGTTTAATCCCTGGTACAAAAAAAGAAAAGACTACTGTGTTTCTGGCTTGAGTAACTAAGTGGTTAAAGTATGTACAGATGAGAACAATCAGTGAAAGAGTGAGTTTAGAAATAAAGGTCTGTTTCAAATATGTTAACTGTGCATAGTTGTAAGATACCCAAGTGGTTTTAAGTAGATAGTATACATTTGGCATTCAAAGACTTGTCAGGTAATTTTTAGAAATTGTCAGTATAAAAATGATGCTTAAAGCTCTGTGTATCAAGCAGGGTATGGTAGTATACACCTGTAATCTCATATACTCAGGAGGCTGAAGCAGGCGGATCACAAGTTTGAGGTCAACCTGGGCAACTTATTGAGACTCTGTCTCAAAATAAAAATTAAAAAGGCCTGGGGATGTAGACCAGTGGCAGTGTGCCACTGGGTTCCATCTACGACAAAAAAAAAAAAAAAAAAAAAAGCCATCCATGTATATCAGGGAGCCTCTGCTGTGTAATAAATTACCCTAAAATTTAGTGACACAAGACAACCATTTTGTTTTTTGTTTTGTTTTGTTTGTAGTACTGGGAATTAAACTCAGGGCCTTACATATCCTAGGTAAGCACCCTACTATTAAGCTACATCCCCAGTTCTTTTTAATTTATTTTGAGACAGATCCTGCTGAATTGCCAAGTTGGCCTTGAACTTGTACCTATTTCCTCAGCTACCCAGCTGGGATCACTGGTGTTTACCACCATATCAGGTACAACCATTGTTTACTAGCTTACAATTCTTTTGAGTTGGTAATTTGGTCTGGGATTAGCCTCCCATCTGTCCAAGGTGAGAATGGTCTGAAATAACTTCACTCACAAGTTTGTTAGGCTGTTGGCTAGAGCATCTCAGTTTTCCTCCATGTGACCCCTTCTACAGGCTAGCTAAGGCTTCCTCACAAAGTGATTTTAGTATTTGACGTAAAGCAAGAACCAGCAAGTACTAATGTACAAATGGTTTGTAAGTCTTGGTTTATATCACTTTTATAAAATACTTATTAGCCAAAGCAAGCCCAGATCCTAGAAGTAGAAAAATACATTGCAAGGAGATCTCTACAGGAGTAGCAGTTCTTTGCAAGCTACCAGGTGTGGAAGTAAGATGAGCTCACTCAGAGTGACAGTGTAAACATAGAAGGGCAGTGTTCTGGGGGCACCACCATGTAATGGCAGAGATAGAAAGTGGGACCTGACAAGTAGGGAGAGGAGCAGCCAGACAAGAGAAATCCAGAACCATTGGCTTGTGCATCCTGCAGGAAGGGAACATTTCAAGAAGGCAGGAGCGATCTACAGTGTGGCAGGAGGTAAACTTGGGTGAGGACAGGAAACTAGATGTGACTAATGGGGTAGGATTCATCAGTGGGAGGCAAAGCAGGAACAATGGACTGAATTCAGTTGGACAAGCAATCCAAGCTGCTTCCTAGTCCCCTGACCCCAGCCCTACTTTACCCTAGTCCTGTATATTGCCAAAATAGTGGGTGAACAGAGATTATAGCCCCCTGGTATGCCTCCTATCCTTCCTGACCCTTGTAGCCACTGTTTACCTTCCATATATCCATGAAGCTCCTACTAGGGATCAATCATACCAGGTGCTGGGGGTATAGGCAGGGCCTGCTCAGGTCCTGGTAGGGGAGGAGGGGAGCTCAGAATCAAATCTATCTTTATTGTTCACCCCACTCCAGTGCAAACCTTCATTCTCTCACCTGGATGGCAGCCAGTTCCCTCTGACATCCCTGACTCTCTGCTTCATCCTCTGAAGTCCACAATTCACAAAATTTCCAGGCAGATCCTCATAAACCGCTAGTCTCAGTATGTTGCTTCCTGGGTTAAAAGCACTCAACAGCTGTCCACTGGCTGAGGGTTGAATTCAGACGCACTAGCAAGGCTCCCACAATCAGGCACCAGACTGATCTTTGCAGCCCCACCTCCCACCCGTGCCTCCCCAGAACCCACACACTGGCTCACTCAGCTTCACCTCCACCATTGCTCTAACATGCCAGGCCCTCCTGTGCCTGGCCATGGGCCACCCACACTACCTAATACGGGACATACATACATTTGCTAACCTAGTGGACAAATGGGTGTCTGTTCCTCTTTGTTTCCCCAAAATATAGCATCAGGTCTCCTGACAGGTGAACAATCAATACGTGTTTCTATTATTCCATGAACATGGTCCCATTCCCTCAACCCCAGAGCTTTCCAGGGTGCCCTCCTGTAGGGACAGGAATGAGAAAGAACAGACAGTGCACAGAAGTTGGCTCACCTGGCTGCTGGCCTCAGCTCCTACTCACAGCTCAGGTGATCTTGAACACCCTTAAACCTTGCCTGGCCTCAGGGAGCTGGGATCATAGGGAGAAAGTCTGGCAGAAGGCAGCACAGTGCTAAGGGCTATGGTCCCAGAGCTATCTCCTTCCTAGAAGTTTCCATACCCCAAGAAGGTTCCCAACTCCTGTTAGACCGTACTCCTTACCAGGTGGCTTCCCTTACCTACTGGGTTCACAAAGATTGCCACTGCTCTCCTCCCTCTCACTTCCCCAGGGACACCCCTGGGCCGACAGTTGCACGATCCCCACCTCGCATGGGAGAACATGTTCCTTTGGTTGTGTGGCCCATGTGAAGCTCTAAACAAGGCAGCCCTCACTCCCCACCATCTGACCCATGAAGGAGTTCAGAGCACAGACAATCCTGTGCCCCACCTCCATCAACTTCCTAAATTGTTCCCTTGTGTGTGGCAGCTTTGTTCCCCAGTAGCCCATCAGCCTTCATGGCTTGATAACGGCCTGATGCACTCAGACTCTTCCCAAGCTCTTTCTCTAAGTCCCCAGTTTGAGCTGCCACCGTGCTCTGAGCCCCAAAAGCGCAGTTTAGGGACAACCAGCCTAGACTGGAGAGCCCACTATCTATGAGACCAGCCCATGAAATAGCAATTTAATAAGGATTTGAGTGTACTATGATTGTCCCCATTTTACAGGTGAGGAAACTGAGGTTGTGAGCAATGTGAAGAGGCCACTTGCTCAAGGTTACACTTTTTAAAAAGTTTAACTGACACTTCAACTTCACTCCCTAACATATTTGACACATTGTGTATGTGTATATATATATATATATATATATATATATATATATATATATATATATATACATACATTTACAATATTTACAATACTGAGTATGGAACTCAGGGGTGTTCTACTGCTGATTTATCCCTGGCCCTTTTACTTTTTATTTTGAGAAAGGGTCTTGCTAGTTGCCCAAACTAACCTTGAACTTGCAATTCTCCTGCCTCAATCTCCCAAGTCTCCGGGACTACTCTTGGCTAAGGCCACACTTTTTTTTTTTGTATTGAGGATTGAATCCAGGGGTGGTTAACCACTGAGCCACCTCTCCAGTTCTCCTCCTCCTCCTCCTCCTCCTCCTCCTCCTCCTCCTCCTTTTAATTTTGAAACAGGGTCTTGCTATGTTGCTTGTTGAGTTGCTGAGGCTGGCTTTGAACTTGCATTCCTCCTGCCTCAGCCTCCTAAGCCACTGGAATTATAGGCATGTGCCATCATTCCCATCTAAGGTCATCTTTTTAAATTAGAGTCATCTGTCAAATTCCAAAGCCCAGAACTTTAATTCCTTATTATGCTGCTATTTGTCCCCAAAACAGCCCAGATCTGATTTTTTATAAGGCCTAGTTTATCCATAGGTCAAAGAGTCATTTCTGGAAGTCAGACAGATTTGAATGACTCTGAGGATCACAGAGGATTTAAATTTCTAGATGGTTGAAATGTTAGCTTGACTTATGGAAAATAAAAATAATCCTGATGGTTCAAGTAGATACTCTGAGAGTTCTGTGGCTCTGAAACAGGATGTGTGCTTGGCAAATCATACATTCAATTTCCTTCCTACTCTCATCCTTTTACTATCCTATTAAAAAAAAAAACACATGTAAGGGTCATCCCCTGCATAACACTGCCAAGGTACTTGTTGTATGGCCATGAACAGGCAGATGTAGTACTTAGCCTCATGAAGTCCACATTCTAATGTAATTCTGGGAGGGAGCAGCACTCTCTAGGTAGTCTCCACCAACCTCTAAAAAGTCTGGCAAACAACCATCAGCTCTCTGGTTACACACTTCCTCTAACAGGGAGCTCATTGCTGTAGGAAATGATTACTTTCTTGACTCAGTTTCTTAAGTAGGCAATTCCTTATTGCAACTAAAAAATGTCCTCCTTTCCCCTGTAACTCACACCCATTATTGACTGGGCTGCATATTCTCTGGCAATCCACAGGCTAGTTCTGATGCTTTTTTTTCCCATGAATTTTTAGTTAAAATATATTCAAGAATGTTTTGTTCAACATCTTCTAGGTCCTAACCATGTTGGAAGGCCTCCAGTGAGTGTCCGGGACCTATTTTCAGAAACAACATTACTGTTGGAAGAAGCTCTCAGTTGAGAAAGGGTTAAGGGAACCAGACACTTCCCACCCAATACCACTTTTGTCATAGGCCCAAGTGCCCTTCCTAAATCAAGAGAGGCACGTTTGTTACTCAAACTCAAGACACAGTGATGGTCCAAAGTTACAGATGTTGTTTCTGGGGAGCAGGACTTCACCCCACCACCCATCTATAGGCAGAATGTTTGTGTCCCTACAAAATCCTGGTTTATTCCTACCTTCCCTGGTAATGTTATTCAGAGGTGGGGCCTCTGGGAGGTGCTTAGGTCTTTCGAGCTCCACCCTCATGAACAGGATTAATGGTTTTAACAAAGGGGCCCAAGAGAACTTGTTTATTCCTTTTGCTGCATGAGGACACAGAGGAAGCACCTTGATGAGCAATAGACCCTCACCAGATGCTAAATCTTCTAGGGCCTAGAACATGGACTTCTCCAGGTCCCAGAATTGCTAGCAATGAATTTCTAAACCAGTCACTCTAAAGGTATTTTGTTACTGCAGCTGGGATGCCCTGAGACAAGGAAACACCAGGAGCTGTGACTAGTCTGCTCACCCATCTGCTTCTCAGAATTGATGGCCCCTGGTGTGCAATTAAATTCTTCTTGTATAGTTCATCCTACATCAAATCGTCAAGAATTAGAGGGTCGTAAGGGGAAACAGTTTTTCTAGGAACTCTGGGTGGAAGGGAAGAAGGAAGAACTTGCTGTGTGGTGTTCCCAGTCTGGGAGAGGGGTGGAGGCCACTGTAGAAACCTTTTCTCCCTTGCTCGCTCAGACCCTAATCAGTTCCCATCAGGAACTAGGCTTGGACCATAGTATCCCTGCATTCCATCCCAACAGGAAGGAAAAAGAAGGGAGCTGTCCCTGCATCCAGAGGTATCACCTGACCAGCAAGCCCTCTGCTCTGCTCTGGAGCTTAGAGTTCCCTTACAGGTGAACAACGAAAAATGCCCAGTTGTAGCCCTCAGTGGGGACCAGATCCTTGTGCCTGTGCCCCAGGTCCTGGCAAACCATGGTCACTGCCCACAAAAGATCTACAAAAGAGCATCAATTCAGTCTCCTCCAAAGACCCTTAAAACTTTGTTCTAACCCAGCTCTATGCCCCTAGGGCTACACATGTGCCAATGTAGTCCCAGCCCTCAGTTTCTTTACTCTGTTTTGTTCATGTGTAGTTTCTTAATCACCCTATTTAAATATATATATATATATATATATATATATATATATATATATATATATATATATATATTTCAAAATTATTATATCCTCATCAAAAAAAGTTTAGCATTATAGAAATAAATAATGTAGAAAAAGAAAGAGTCCTGTAGTCTCCCTTCACTTCCTCACCAATATAACTATTAATAGTTCTTTGTCTAGTCATCCAGAGCTCATCTCTATGCTTTTACTATCAAAAAGGATTTCACTACACTTGACATTTTGCAGTCTACTTTTTCCACTTAATATATATTTGGAGCCTTTCCATGCCAAAGAAGACTACGTACTAAATCGCCTCAATGTTTAACCAGCTCCCATACATGAGTTTTGCATTGTCTCGCTCTCTGTTTTGCTATTAAAAACCTGGCGTCTTCAGCATCCTCACATCTTTGTGCATTTGGATGAGCACTTGGGTTGCTTCCAGTTCTCTCCTATTACGGGCATGCTGCAATCAGCAGGCTTGTGTGAGGGCCTCCGTACATGCACATGCATGTTTCTGCAGGACAGAGTGCTTGAAGTAAAGGCTGGGTTAAAAGGTGGATGCATCTTGAGTTTTGAAAATTGCTGCCAAATGTGCTCTCAAAGGCTCATACCAGTGTTCACTTCTAATGGCACTGTGTGAGTCACTCAGTTGTGCTTTCATGTTGTCCTTGGCTTTTATTGAAGGACTTGCTAAGACTCTGTCCCTGCACTTGCTGTGGGATTTAGGCTCAACCAAGGATAGTTGACATCACTCTGCATCTGCCAGAAAGTTCCACTTAGGCCTCACAAGAATAATGATATGATCTAAAGGCACTTTTTGAGAAGGGCTTTTGGAGAAGCCCTAAGACATAACATGGGCAGAGGCAGGAAGGAGGTGGGTAGACAGATAGCCAGGAAGACCACTGTGCAAAGCATCCTTTGCCTTACAAAGGAGCATGTCATCTTTTTCTACTGGATGTTCCACGTCCCTTCT
Source organism: Urocitellus parryii (assembly GCF_045843805.1). Lineage (NCBI taxonomy): Eukaryota > Metazoa > Chordata > Mammalia > Rodentia > Sciuridae > Urocitellus > Urocitellus parryii. Next base: position 112,043,662 of record NC_135537.1, on the reverse strand, counting down.
CTAACACACACACATACACACTCACTCACACTCTCCAGTTTCCTGTGCTAGGGACTCATCAGTTGTGCAGCTGAAGTCCTGCTCAATGAAAATGTCATTACAGCCCTCCTTGGCCCTGCAGGGAATGAACATGCAGGCCATGGGCCCCCAGTGTGGTGTGATTTTTAGGTCTATTGAAAATGGCATCTCAGCTGCATTGTCATTCATTTTGTCTTTAAAATCCTCCACTGCTCTGACAACTCAGCCTAATTCTTTTTGTATAATGCAAGACTGCTATGAGCAGAATGGGTGTTCTATTCAGGTGACCAGAAGTGACTAGCAAAAGAAGCAAAGAAGAAGCCCAAAAGAAGCAAAGCAGAAGCCTCTGGGGATAAGCTTAGATTAGACACTGCAAGACAAGGACGTCCATGGGTCTGAGAATGCAGGTCAGTGGTAGAGCATTTGCAAGGCCCTGGGTGTGATCCCCAGCATCTCAGAAAGAAGTGTGTGTTGGGGTAAAACCACCCTGAGAATAGCCCTGATAATAAATTAGTAATAGTTTACATTTACTCAGTGCTTAGCATATGTGCTTACCATCCAAATACTTTATGTATCTATCATTTTACTTAATTCTCTTATCAATCTTAGGAGGTATGAGTTACTTTCTGAGTCTAACCTGAGTTAAGCAGACAGTTTGGTTCCTCAGTGTACTCTGCTGAATGCTGCTATTTTCACATTCCAAATAAATCATCTCATTTGATGCTCAAAGCCAATGCCAGGAACCATGGAGTATAGGTATTAATAATATACTCATTTGACAGGTAAGCAAACTGAGTCCTGGAAGTGTGCTTTCCCCTCAAGCCCTACCCCCACTGGATTGGTGTGGCTGGAACATGAAGCAAGTCCCTTAGCTTGGGCTTTCACATGACACCCGAGTTGAGCATCTTGGATATGTGTCCTAAGGTGGTATGCATGTCCTAAAAGCATGGGACTTTCTTGAGGCTCGAAGCACTGGGCACTGGGCCAGCACAGGTGGCTCCCAGCCAGATGACCGATCTGCAACAAGCTTCATCTCTGCCTATGGCTTGGTGTTCCTTGGGCAATTATTTTCAGAAGCCATTGACATCTTGGTTGGCTAGGGAGCTTGGCTCTCCTGCTGCCCAGGAATTGAACTGCTCCTTGGCCTGTGGGTTTATGAGCGTCAGCTGCTTTTTCTCATTACCACTTTCAATTAACTCATTGTTCTGAGCCCAAAGCTAACAAGTTCCCCTTAGGATTCATTTGCATTAAGGTTGAGACCCTGGTTCCTTTTTTTACTGTTTCCTTTCTTTATTTGTTTAGAAGAAAAATTGAGGTTTGTGATAGAGCTAGAGCTCCTGGTTGTGTGCCTGGGACAGACGTACACACACTTTATGGTGACAGGTGCATTTTTTGTTACTGGCACAACATAACTGAGGTAGGCTTCTCTTGAAGAAAAAAGGTTCATTTAGCTGACAGTTTTGAAGGCTGCAAGTTCAAGATCCAGTGCCTCATTGGTCTAGCCTCTGGTAATGGCCATTGCACCTGCAGGAGCACATATGGTTAGAAGAAAGCACCTAGACAATCAGAAAACCACAAAGTGATTCAGTGGCCATGTTCCCTCGTCTAAGAATTTGCTCTCTTAAGAGCTCAGAGGTCCAATGAAAGCCACATTCATCCCTTCTGAGGGCAGCCCCCCAATGACCTAAGGACTTCCCACTTGAAGACCAATCTCCTCCCACATCGCCACACTGGGGAGCAAGCTTCCAACACATGAACCTTTGGGGCATACATTCAAACCACAGCACAGGATCAGGTGCCTTCTCAGTCTGGACAAATTCAATACATGCTTCAAGCCCAGATCAATCTTCCTTCATAGCAGCAGCTGCAGCTGCAGGACAGTCAAGTGGTGAGGAGGCAAGGTGCCATGGGGCTTGCTGAAGAGGGACCCTCCTATTCTGTGGAGACCTACTGATTAAGGGACATGTGTGCCTTCCATTATTGAAGAATTGGAAGGGCACTAAAGTTTTTTAAAATACCTACCATATGCTAAGTGTGATCACTCTCATTTCACCTCATCTCTAGGACAACAATATCAGGTAAGAACTATTATTACTGCTTTACAGGTGAGGAAACAGAGGCACACAGAGGGACAGCAAATTAACCAAAGCCATACATCTAGAAATGATGGGATGGAGATTTACACCATGGAGACCAATGGACGTGGGAACACTGGAAGGGAAGAAGTGAGGGAGAGAGGTACTGGACTTTGTGCAATTGAGTGACCATTTCCTAAATTCCATTTTCAAGGCTTCTTGTGACAGTTCATTTGCTTTTCATGAATTTCCTTGAGAAACAGTAGCTTTCTGATTGGCCCAGAGTACTGACTTGAGGAGTTGTTTCTGAGTATGTTTCCTCTTATTAAAAAAAGGGCAGGGGGCTGGGGTTGTGGCTCAGTGATAGAGCGCTTGCCTAGCATGTGTGAGGCACTGGGTTTGATTCTCAGCACCACATACAAATAATTAAAATAAAGGTCCATCAATAACTAAAAAAATATTTTTATTAAAAGGGCAGGAGGGGGGCAGCTTCTGCTTCTCCCCTTTTTGGTTCTTATTAAATGGCTAGTGGGCACAGGAGAGACCATTTCCTAGTGGTAGCTACTTCATGGTCAGACACTAGATCAGATGAGAAGAGCCTAGCCAGCCATCCCAACAGCAGAAGAACAGGAGGCTGAGAGAGCAGAGGAGCCAAGCTGGGCCTGTAACCACCATCCTGTAGAGACAAGAGTGGCCCTATCTGCCATCCAGCCAAGAACATGGGAAAGTCCTTTCAGCTTTAGTAGAGCCTCAGTTTCTCTATCTGGAAAGTGAAGGTATCTCACAAGTTGCCTTCTTGGGTCTCTCCCAGTTCTGAACTTTTGTCAGAGAAGATCTGGGTCTCGTTATTCCTGAGGCTGAAGGAGCTGCCTTACTTATTATTTTTTTAAACACTCAAATATTTTTATGGTAATAGAACCTGAATTTACTTTCCTGGTGTGTGAAACTATAAATTTATTTAATTATCTGGTCTTTGATTACAGCCTGTAGCCTCCATTGGATTTAAATTGTGTGATAGAACAAATCCATCTACATGTTGAGTTGCCACCTTCCCCTAGCCCAGCCCTCCAAAGTCCCCAGCCATTGACTGGTCGTGTAGGACTTATGGATCCTGCACACATCCACTGCACTTTGCAGACTACCTTTTGTTCCTTCTCTGGAGGGTTTCATGTGTCTGAGTTCAAGGAGATGGAGGGTGAAGAGGCCGAAATATCTAACAGAGAGGAAGGGCCGGAAGTTTACAGGAAAGATGGCTAATCCCAGCCAATGGGGTGAAAAAGTCAGACATCTGGTTGCTGTTTGTATTTCCTGCTGAAATTCAGGGCAAAAGGTCCCCTAGAAGTTTGGGTCTGGGAGGGAAGAGAAGAAAGGGAGTAGCAGTGTGGATGTAAGACAGTAATCCTGCAGGCAGAGGAGGGAAGGGGTGGAAAGACAGCCACCCCATGATTTTGGCTCAGAGCTTTTGCCAAGAGTGGGAAGGGGATCTGGCAAAACATTCAACACCATCAGCTTCTGGGGAGTGAGCAGTATCTGAGAGGCCCTTGCAGGTTTGCCCTTGGGTTAAGTCTGGATTTTCAGGAGGAACCACAAGGCTTTGAATCCAAAGTCCTGCCAGATAACAGAAACTGGGAGTTAACCTGGAATTTTTCATCTACAGCACAAATTAGCAAGAAGAAAAAAAACAGACACCCGATGCCTTGTATATGCCCCTTGTTTCCAGAATCCTGTATATATTAATAGCACATTTCTTTCTTTCTTATTTTTTTTGGGGTGGTGGTGGGAGGCAGGGTACTAGGAATTGAGTATCCCAGATAGGGGCACTTGACCACTGAGCTACATCCTGGATCCATGAGGAAGTGTTTGCCCACCTATCTATCTGGCTTAAAGGGCTCACCCTACTTGTCCACCCCATGCTTTTGCTAGATGACTGAGTCCAAGTGGTCAGCACTTAGATTCTTCTCCACTTCATCAAAATCATCCCTCATTTATCTGCTTAATATATTGAGGGACATTTAATCAATCAACAACAAAGTTTCTATTACCAAACACCAGGAAGAAAGAAATAGACAAAAAAAGGGGAGAGAATAGGGAAGAAAGGAAGGCTCAAACTCAGACCTAAGACCACAGCTCAGGTTCTCAGACAATTGCCCTAACTGCGGTGTGCGTGTGTGCATGCATGCAGGCATGCAAGTGAATCCTGTATGATGGGACTTGTGGCCAATTAGAGGAGTATAGAAGCGTCTCTATTCTATAAAACAGCATGCTGAATTCTTCTGATGCCCACTAGATGCAGATGCACAATAGAAAACCATCTTGTTCCAGCTGCCTACTCCCATCTCTTTCTCCAAACTAGAAACCCTTGCCTGGTACCAGCTGCCCTCACCCTGACAACTTCCGTCCATCTCTTTGTGAAAAAAGGGAGATAACCCTGTCTTTGCTGGACTTCATTTTAAATAATTCCAGTGCGCTGGTAACTTCACTAAATCTTGTTCCCACCACTATCTATTTGGCATTTACAAAACAGTATATGGATTGGCAACATAATTTCCTTTGAACAACCAAGAAAGCAAGTTTGGACACTTGAGAGTGAATTCCTCAGAAGCCCCACTTTTGCTTTGTATCTTTATGGCAGAATGTGACCTCTTGAAATTAAGAGATGATTACCATGGAGAAAACTTTATCTTAATGAAGTCAACAAACACATGAAGGCGTTTTCTAATGATAATTTTTTGCTACTTGCTTCACACCTTTGGATACAACAGCAATTGGCATTGTAGCCTCAGAAGGTGTTGTGGTGCTGTGGGAAACCCAGAAAATGAAGGATCCAGTCCTTTCCTTCAGAGAAGGGGCTCTGCTTCTGATGGAGCAATCTGGATGGTAAAGGGCCAGCCCTGTTCCCTAGGAAGGGTGCTCTGTCTCCAAGCTCCGGTTCAAGACTGTATCATAAGGTTATTGGGAGGAGTCAGTGAAGTGAAAGCACTTAAATATGACCCCACACAAAGCACATTTTAAATACAAGTTTAATTATTATTACAGTTTCACTGGGATGCCATACAGTAAATAAATAAACCCATAAATCGTCACAAGGTAATCAAGATGAATGGCACCAAGTGTGAGGTGCAATAAAAAATTGCAATAAGAGGTAATAAATAGTCTAGGAGGTCAGAGAAAACTCCCTGGAGGAAGTAAAGGTAAAACAAAACCCAGGAGATAAGGAGAATCTGTTGAGAGGGAGGAGGCAGTTAGTTCTATTCAAACTGGGCTTCAAAAACCATCTATCTCAGCTCCAAGTGTTGTAACTTTTTTAAAAAAGTCTAAAAATTATTAAAAAAAAAGCAAACATGTTATAGTGTTATTTCATACTTGGAATAACAATGAAGTTAAATTATGTTTTCACATATTTAATTATTTGATTTATAATTTTTGTTCAAGTTTCTTATGGGAGATATCTGTTTTATTCTTCGTTATTTAAAAATGTTCTTTATATATTACATATATTAACCCTGTTTCATAATTATTATAGACTGTTTTAGCCAACTTTTTTGACTGCTGTGACCAAAAGACCTGCTAAGAACAAGTTTAGAGGAGGAAAAGTTTACCTGGGGACTCATGGTTTCAGAGGTCTCAGGCCATGGATGGCTGACTCCATTCCTCGGGGTTCGAGGTTAGGCAGAACATGGTGGAAGAATGAGGCAGAAAAAAGGGGCTCAGGACAAGTCCACCAGGAAGTAGAGAAATGGAGAGTGCCCTCACTACTGACAAACTAGATACCCCAAAGGCATGTCCCCAATGACTCACCTTCTCCAGCCACACCCACGTGTCTATAGTTAGCACCTATTCACTGATTAGGTTAAGACACTCATGACCCAAACAGTTCACCTCTAAACTTTCTTATATTGACTCACATATGAGCTTTGGAGGACACCTTAGACCTAAAAACATGACACAGACATTTTTCTGAATTTGCAGTTTACTTCAATTTTCTGAAGCTCTTTAAAAAACTTAAAAATATATCTATCCAATCATACATCATGTGTATATGTAATTTGCTCTCATTGGTGTTATTTGTCTGTTTAGAGAGTTTTTGTCCCTCCTGATATCATGTAAACGATATCTATATTTTCTTTTTCATTTTTTGCAGTTTTATTTTTGATTTATGTACTCATAATTTCCAAAAAAATATTCTGCAATGTTTTATTCAGTTATGCTTAATTGGTTTTACACTGTTACTTTGATTCTTTTTTAGGATAGCCTACACTTCTTGGAATTTGTCTCCATTATTTATCCTCCAAGTGGATCATTTCCTTATAATCTCATAATCTTTATTGCTTTTCCCATTTCCTCTCTATTTTGTAAAGACTGCTAAGTTTTATCCTCTATATCAAAGATTTAATTTTCAGGGCATTCATCTAGTTTTTTATTGCTTCCAACTCGATGATCTTAATCTTAACATTATTACATGAGTTTCCTTTCCCTCCTTATATTCCTTTTTATCTCACCTTATTTTCTTCTCATGGCTTCATTTCATGAAAGTGATGGTTATTAAAAGTTGCCAGGTGGTTTTCTAAAATTTTCTTCTGGGTTTTGCCCTGTTTTGGTCGACTTTTTCACCGCTGTGACTTAAAGACCTGACCAGCATAAATTGTAGAGGAGGAAAAGTTTATTTGAGAGCTCACGGTTTTAGAGGTTGTAGTCCATAGAAGGCCAGCTCCAATCTTTGGGCTCAAGGTGAGGCAGAACATCATGACAGAAGAGTGTGGCAGAGGGAACCAGCATACAACATGGTCAAGAAGCAGAGAAAGAGAGACTCCACTTGCCAGATTCAAAATATATACTCCATAGCCATGTCCTCAATGAACCACTTCCTCTAGCCACAACCAACCTGCCTGTAGTTACCAGTTAATTCCATGAGAGGTTAATTCGATGATTAGGTTAAGGCTATAACCCAATCATTTCTCCTCCAAACCTTTCATTGTCTCACACATGAGATCTGGGGGACACTACATCTAAACCCTAACATGCCCTGTGTAATTTTCATTGTTATAGTCTTCCTCTAAATTTCCAAGGTGTATGTCTCCCTGTATTCCTCACTAGGGTTTTAGTTGTCCCTTGTCAGGTTCCTGCACCCCACTGGATTCTGCACAAAGATAGAACTCCTGGGGCAGCTGTGTGGATGGATCTCCCAGCACCACTTCTCATGAATTCAGCAGGTGATCAGGCAGCTGGACTAGCTTAGGGTCCAATTTCAAATGTCCAGCAGGAAAAAATGTCATGGTTTTCAGCAGAACTTTTTTTTCTTTTTCCCCCGGGGGGGGAATCTTACTTAGAACCTCACCATAAAAATCTATAAAATGGAGATTGAATGAAGGGAGGGACAAAGACCCAAACCATTACTCTGCTCATGTACCTTTCTGGTCTCCTATTTCCCAGTTCCTGGCTTGTTGATGGGTTGCACAGATGAGATGCAGGAGAATCGCCCTCATTAGGTACTGCTATGAAGATCTCCTTCTCTCTCTCTTATCCCTAAAGCCTTGACCTTGGGATTATAGCCCTCAAAAATGCTACAACCACATTATTCTTTTTTCTCCATCCCAAATTCCTTGCCCTCTTTCCTTCTGGGAACTGGAACTTCTAAAAGGATGTGGAAACATGTGGTGTTGGCAGGGAGTAGGGAACGATAGCCCACAGAGTCCCTTTTTATTATGGTATATGTAAATACTGTACCATTTTGTATATAGGATTTGAAAATCTACATATTTTAATACCCTGAGAGGAAGTTTCTGGAACCAATACTGAGGGACAACTGTATATATGTACAAATATATATGCATTTGTATAAATTTGTATATATATATATATATATATATATATATGCATACAAATATATATAATGTATACAAAGATATTAATTTATAAATATATAATTTATTTATAGAATCCTATTAAAGGAATTATCTTATTATTTGAATACATGTAATTTAGCATTCCTGGTAAGTGAATATTTAATAATTATACTTTTTATTATTAAAACATCCAGCATAACTTTGTGTCTAATAATGGCAAACATAATTTTTATTTGAAATATTCTGAAAGTAGAAGTAATGTGTCAAAGGGCATAAACTTGTGAAGTATGCAATTATTTCCTGATAGCAGTCACATCAAAAGAAATACTGGGATTATCATTTTATTCAATCTCTGCCAAAATAGTATATGAGAAACACTTGTTTCAATCCAGATTTTGTTCATTTTCATTAAGGCTGTGCATTATTTCATAGCATCATTGATTATTTGCAGTCACATTCTACTTAATAACTGAGAGATCTGACACTTGGTGATATTTTCCTTGTGTAAGTATCATTCATGGAAAGTGCTTACATCAAACTGTTGGCATAGATCAGTCAGAGGGCACACCAGATGATGAAGAGACATCAAGAACAGGAGGTAAGAAAACTGCTGCCAGTTTAACATGGAACACTGCTTTATAGTGAACTCCTTTTTTTGAGTTAGAAGGAGTACACTGTAAAATAATGAAAAATCACATAATACATACAAACAATAGACCAATTTCATAGATATTAATATCATAATCAGTACCGTGTACTGTACAGAATTACATGTGCTATACTCTAATGTGACTGGCTGCACAATGGGTTTGTATGAACCAGCATCACCTCAGTCATGCATTGTGCTCTGACGTTGGTAGGGCTGTCATGCCAATAGATGATAGCCATTGTTCAACTCCATTTTATTCATATGATGCCACTGTTGTATATTGTTGAATGGAGCTTCATTGTAAGCTCATGTTGGCATTTCCTATTTATAAATTACATATTTATTTCTTTCCTCATTTATACTAGACACTTTATATATCCCTCACTTATATGTAAATAACAAAAGGTCTAAATATGTGAAATGTTCCTCAGTTTGAACTTTGTGTTTTAAGTGTGTATATGGGGACGGGGATGAGTACTGGCATGCATTTTCTTTGCAATATATTTCAAATATGTATGTAGATAAATTATTTACCACTCATTGTTAAGTCAATTCTTGGTGTCCTGATAAAAATGTACTACTTTTCTGAAGGATTTAAAAATTATGTTGTTTTCTTATGATAATAGTTTGTTTTTATTTTCATTGTTTAATAATTAATCCAGCAAAGAATAACAATTGAATGCTATGTAAATTAATTCATAGATATGTTATTTGGATATAATAAAATCTTCCTGATTTGCAAAATCCTTAGAATCAATGCAAAAGTTAACTACAGGGTACATCTAGAATAATCAAAATACAGCATCACAATCAAGGAAATATGACAAAAATCTTTTACTTAAATATTACAATGATCATTACAGAATGTTCAACTTGCACATGTGGCATCAATTCATAATCATTTCACTAACCTTTTCCCTTTTCCTCTCATTATTTATATTGGTCAAAAGTACCCAGCTATACTTCACTTTCTTTCTTTTTTTATTTACTTTTTAGTTTTTGGTGGACACAACATCTTTATTTTATTTTTTATGTGGTGCTGAGGATTGAACCCAGCACCCTGCACATGCCAGGCGAGCGCATTACCACTTGAGACAAATCTCCAGCCCTATACTTCACTTTCATCTTTGGAATGAGTTATGTGCTGGTCTGCTAATAATTTATTTACAAATTTGAATATACAATTTGTATTATTGCCCATAAAATAATTTTTCCTGCATGATGATACATTTTAAATTAATAGATTAAATAGAATAAATAAGTAATGACATAATCCATTAAATATTCCCCAATTTACCTCATAATTGAAGACTTATTTAATTTTTCATAGACAATTTTCTTTAGTTTATTTAGAGAGGCCTGGCATTGAGTATTATAAGCTACCAGTGATTTCTTTTACAAAATATTAAAGAATTTTGATTAATTTTACTAGAATGAAAGTTTATAGAAAATGTTCTCATTGTTCACTTTTCTGTAGACAAACATATCCCCCATTCAATTCAATTTAATTCAAATTATTTAAAGAAAGTAATAAACTCAGATACAGGAAAAATCAACTTAATGTCCTATTAAGTTGTAAACTATCTTGTTTGTAATATTTGTCTTGTTAAATATATATGTGTATTTTGAATATATATTTTGATATATTTTGATAACATTTAAAAAAGATTTAATTTGAGAAAAACACAATAAAATGATACTTTATGAGTGTTTATTACCTATATTTCTTGTTGGTTGGCTTTAGATACTATTAAAAATATTCATTAATAGTCCTTTACTATGTATTATATGTATTATAGTCAAATATCAGAAAATTATGAAGTGATTTTATTTTTGCCTTTTATATTATTGTTTAGCTTTGCCAGTATAGCTTGAATTCATCCATTTATTTATTTCAAATTTCTGTGATCACAAGACTTCAAATTGCATGCATTAACAATGAATTGTAAAAACATTTGAAATTAAAATTACAAAACCCCAATAAATTACACTGTAGAACATGTTTTGTTTATATATATATATATATATATATATATATATATATATATATATATTGTTTATATATTTATCTATTGTGTGCTTTGTAAGCAATTAAACAACCATCCTTGAGATAAGATATTTATGCTCATTTTGTTTCTAGAGTACATAAGATACCATTTTGTCCCGGAGGTAGTAGAATACATGCCATTAATCCCACCTTCTCAGGAGGCTGAGGCAGAAGGATCTCAAGTTCAAGACCAGCCAGGCAACTTAGTGAGACCCTATCTCAATAGCCAAATATTTTACTTTTTATTTTTTGAGACTTATGGAAGATTTAGTCAATGGCATGAACTCTCAGATCTGCATTGGAAAAATGCATGACATTAAATTTATAATACACATTGATGAATACAGGTTAGGATTCATGGATAGTATCCTTAAAAAAGGTATTTCTGCTTGTTGTTATAAGGTTTACTATGATCATGTCAGAAATTTACCTAAAAGCCCTCATCGTTTCCTAACCAGATCACACGTGATTTTTACTTTTGCATACCGCTTAATTTTTTTGTTGTAGAATTAGACTTATTTATGAGGTTTCACATGGTTCATTCCTTTATATCTGCAAAGTGTTTTGGTTGTGCTGAGAGATGTATTATTTTGAAGTTTGGGTTCACAAATGTAGAAGAAAGAAACATTAGACCACAGAGGGATACAAGACCAAAACAAACACACAAACAAAAAGCTAAAAGTGGAAAGAAAAAAACAATCCCAGAAACCCAACTTATAATTCACCATGTAGACAGTGGTGTGCTTGGCAGGAATTCACACTTTCTATTCACATAAAAAGTCCATTTAATGAAATCTCATTTTCTTCATTTAAATGATAGATTATATTTATTACAGCAATTCCTCTAAATTACCTTATACTAAGGAAGTACTCAAAAAGTATTTGCATAAATCATAGATCTTAAAGTTTTGTTTATGACTGCATTATAAACAATGATTTAAGCCAGCTTCTTATTTTATGGATAATCAAATTGGGTTATAATGGGTGAAATTATTTGCTGATTATATCAATGTTAGAGGGATATTTTAAAAATGGTTACCCAAGTGTCTCACCAGTTATTCAAGTATATATCAACAATTCACCCTATATGTTATTAAAATGAGTAGGAATAATCCATATATATATATATATATATATATATGTGTGTGTGTGTGTGTGTGTGTGTGTGTGTATTAGATACTATGGATGGGACTCAGTGGAACTTTACCACAGAGCTATATCCCCAGTCTTGTTATCTTAATTTTGAGACAGGGTCTCCCTAAGTTCCTAAGGATATCTTTAAATTGCTAATGCTGGCCTCAAACTTGAGATCCTCCTGCTTCAGTCTCCTGAGTCACTGGGATTACAGGAATGTTGCACCATGCCTGGCTAAAATGATATTTTATAAGGAGAAGAAGCATTTATTTGTGTTCATGTTTCTTCAAAATACAACTTTTTAGAGTTGGGGGCAGCAAATTCAGTCAATTGTCTTTTTAATGATGGTATTATGCTGGTAACACTATTGCAAATGGCTGATTGAATCTTTTAGTCTTATATGGCAATTTAGTTCCATATTACACATCTATAGAATGAAGAAGAAACTCTATTTAAAACTAATTACCTTGTGTCTTTGTTTCAAGATGATATACTATTTTTTCTTATTCTAACTTTGTCAATAGACAATTTGTTTACTGAATATTTTAACTTCAAAAGTTGGCTTTTTCTTTCAACTTTCTTCTAGGTATGTTATAGAATTAATCAGTTCCAAAAGAAAAATTCAGTCCACTGAATGTAATTTACTATAACAAAACAAAAGCATGACACCAGTTTTCATAATGAAACAGAGATAATTGAAATATTAAGCATAGTTAATTTAAGGTTAAAATATTTAAAAACAAAATCTGTATGCTGTACCATATTCAGAGGCTAAAAACAAATACTGTTAAATCTGACTTTAGTTGAGTTTCTATGGCCAACTTCCTACTTTTGATTGATCCTGGGACTTCTATTCACTTTACTCTTCCTGTTCCTCTAGATAAATTTCAGTATTCTTTTCATTTCTTCATCACCATCCCTCTTCCTGAGAAACATGTCCCTCTTCCTCAGGAAATATGTCTGTCCTATTTATTATGTGATCTAATAGGTATTAGAAGGCTGACAATATGTGCCATATGATGGATCATACCATCTTCCAAATAATTCAACAAGTTTATGTCTTAGGGAAAATTAAGAGATCATAATTTCCTGTGTTCATTTTCCCTTCTTCAATAACCCAACTCTGAGAGATGATAGCTTAAAAAATCTGGAAAGGCATTATGGCTCTACAGCAATGAATGCTTTTCCCCAAGAACTCTTCAAAAACTCTCAGTGAATATTAGGTCCATAATGTGCAATAAATCATATTCCCTAGATCATGAAACACTATAATCTTTACTCCAGGTAACAAATATGTAATTTTTTTAAAAAAATAAATGCAATTATTAACAATTTAATGATAACCCATGTAAATACACTCAACCCAACCATGAGAAAGTCACTAACAATTGTCTACCATTCAGTTCTCTACCATTCAGTCCCTTTGCTTTAATCACACATCGTAAACTTTGTCCTTAATTTCATGTGACTCATTCCATTGCTTTTAAAAGTTAAGTAGAAATGGTGTGTATGATAGCAATGTTCTGTTTATTTAAGTATATTTTGAAACTTACAAAATTTACTCTAATGTATTTTGCAGTGAACAAATATGTTTCTGCTTATCAAGTTATTCTAAAACTTGGCTTAAAAGAGTCATCATTCTTCTGATTTCTGTGGACCAACCATTAGAAATCTCAGTTGGAAAGCCAGGCTGTGACTGTCATGAGCTTGTTGGATGTCATCTGTGTTGTGATCATTTGAAAGTTCGACTGAGGTTGGAAAGTACACTTTCAATGTGGATTACTCATGTGTTTGATAAATGGATGCTGGAAAATTTATTGCTCCCTGTTCACATTTCAAAATGGAGATATTTGAGTGTTCTTATACACATGGTAGAGGATTTGTCCTTTAGCAAGATACATAAAGATGAAGACTAAGGTTGCAATCTGTTCAATAACTTAACCTTGAAAGTTATATATAATCTCTTTGACTTTAATCTGTTCTGTTGGTTACACAGAGGGGACTGCCCAAAGAGATGGAGAAGACCCTATGACCATGGGGACCATGTTAGAAGCTGACTCTGCATATTTGCACTTGAGTTTCATTGATTTAATTTTTTTGTTGACAGTGTTGGTGTGGACAGTATTGCACAAATCTCCTTATATATGCATACAAGAATTTATATTGATTATTTACCTAAAATGAGGTTGTTAGATCATGGAGTATATAACTATTTAACTTTGTAAGATGTTGCTTTTGTATTTTCAAAAAGTTCCAAAATTAAATAAGTTATTACTAGTCCATATGTTCTACAACACTTGGTGGCATAAGTCTTCTTCCTTTATAATAATAATATGTACATAAATGGTATCTCATGTGGTCTCCATCAGTTTTTCTCTGACAACTAATGACTTCAAACAGCTCTTCAAAAGTTTTTTTTTTATGATATGTCATGAGCTTTGTAATGTTTTGAACAACCAATAAAAAAAATTTAAAAAAATGTTTTTTTTAACTACAAGAATTGCCTTGTTTTTGTCACTTAATGTCACTTGCCCATTTTTATTAGATTTTGTTATTGATTTATAAGTAGGTTTAAATATCATTAATATTTGTCTATTGTGATTTCCATAGCTTTTATAATTTCTTCTCCTACTTTTATTGTGTCTTTTCTGTCTTTAAGGTGTCTTGATGAACAGAAGTAAATACAATAATTCATAAGTTTCTTATGATCACAAATCTCTGACTAAGAACAGTGCACTAGTTTCCCAAGAATAATTTATTCATATAATTTTGTGCTGTTCATGTACTCAGTGAAATCGATTAAAGCTATTTAATGACAAGAATTTTCCTTTCTGGAAAAGTCTTGTTTTGAAATGTAGATTCTAGTGTCACACTTTCATTTAGATTCAAAACTCCTGGAGGTGTTAATAGCCCAAATGGTCCAATATGATTTTTAAAAATGTTTCAACTATTTTTTATTTTGAAATAATTTCAGTCATTAGCAAAATTGTAAAATGAATATAAGAAACTTTTGTATGTCCTTGACTCATAATCAATTAATATTCTGTCACACTGGATTTATTCTCTATTAAAAATACATGTACAAATACACACATACACATATATACTAACTTTTTTCCCCTGAAGCATTGAGGGTAATTTAAAGATATCAAGACCTCTAAATGTTTTGATGTGCATTTCCTATGAACATGTATCTGCATGTGTCTTATTTATGACATTGAAATTAGTAAAAGTATATTAGACATTCCAGAATATATAAGATAATTATAAAGTCAGAAAGAAACATATAAACATTCACTGGATCTTAAAATAGGAAAGGAATAATATTCTTATTGGACATATTAAGGAAAGGAATTTTATCATTATTAAACTGTGATAAATTTTAAATTTTTGGCATTTGTCATTTAGAATCAAAATTATTTTCTCACATGAATTGTGTGGAGAATACTGACAAATTCTTTGGTTTCCAAACATCTGCTTTAAAAATTAAATGTCATTAAACATTATTAGTTTATCATATCTTTAATTATGACATTATTATATGTTATAAATTCAGAAATAACATAGGTCATGTTTCTTATTTTACTCCTCCAATTCAAGTCTTAGTGATGAAAGTTTTACTGTGATTCTGTAGACTCTCTTATGGAGAATTGGTTCTAGATAAATTTCCACATTGCAAATATTACATTCTTCAGCATTTGCTTTATTTAAGCACAGACAAAAAAAAAAGTGGACTATGAATGCTTTGTCTGCCTCTCTCTGAAGCTGCCAGATGTTACGTTTGGGTCCCATTTAGTGAAGTGAACATTGCACTTTATTTCACTCTCTTTTCTCCAGGGTGAAAATCAAGTGATTGTTGTAAACTCTCCTATGGTTAATCTACTGGCCACTCCACAGTTAGATATTTAATGTAGTCTTTGAAAGTAAACCAAAGACCATAAACATAGGACTCCATCCATAATATTAAAGATCTGTGAAATAAGAATTCAGTGTTTACTTTTTCACTTTCACCAACCATTAACCTCTAAATGCTTCTATCTTTTTCTATATTAATCTCATAAATTTGATCATGTCTCCATTTTTCCTTGATGGACATATTTGGCTCTGGAAAACACATGTAAAATTCACCTGCCACTTTCTCTGTCCACCCAGTAACATATATTTTTTTTATATATTGAAATTATATTTGATACCATTTTCCTCAAGGTCACATTAAAGACTGTATCTTCTCATTCATGTTGTTTTATTTTTGCATATTTCACTTTTACTAATAATCACAAATTTTATGGAGGAATGAATCTGACATAACTTTACTGTGTACATATATGAATACAACACATTAAATCTTACCATGATTTACAATTATCAGACTGGGATTCTAATTAGAATAAGATATATTCCAAGCTTTAATAAACATATCAAAATGGATTCTACTGTCATACATAACTAAAAAAAATAAAAATTTTATAAAAATGACTTACAATCATCTTCTTTTGAATTTTCAAGTACAATTAAACCCAATCAACAAATACTTCTCTATTTAACAGAACTCTATGTACTATGTATTTTTTCATGTTCCTAATCTTCACATTATTATATGTCTAAGTAGTTTGATAATATTTTTGAATTGATTATAACTTGTCTGATGACATTTTGACTGATTCATTATAAACAATATGTTGGTCTAGCCAGAATAATTTATATACTCTCCTTCATGAGATATAGTTTTCTCCTCTCCTACATAAACACACATATACATACTCTTTTCTCTCTCCATCTCCCTCTCCCCACCTCTTCCTGTACTCCAAATGGTCATACACAGTAGAGGGATGTAGGCAAATATTACATAATTGAATAATTTTGTATAATAAATAGTAGGATATTTTTTCTACAAATAAAAATTCATAGACTCAGAAGTCTTCAGTTATTTGACACTAGTACTTACTATCAAGAAGAAGAAGCTGACTTCCTGAATGATTATTTTTCTGGACTCTGCAGTCTACTTTCTTGCTTCTCAAAGTGTGCTCTGAGAACAATTCAATCAAAATTTGCATTTTAACAACATCTTCCAGTCATTCTCCCACACTCTAATGTTCAAGAAGCAAGGGTCCTTGCTCAAGTTGCAACAATCTAAACCCTAACACCATTTTATTTTTCATATTTGCTAGTGCACTTGTATTCACACTTTAGTATGGTATAATTGTTTACATATCTAAATAGTTTTATTATGAATATTATGTTTTCATTCATGTGGTGCTTGAATCAAAGTCACTACAATGATAATTTTCTTTGACTGTCAGAATAAAACCTTAAAAGGCTCTTAGTATAACCAGTACCTACATATAAGATAATTAAATGAAGATTTAATAAGTAATCAGTTGATTAAAGAAACAATAATGGAGCAAAACAGAAAGAATAATAAGAGATTAGGAAACCTTTTGAAAGGATAGTAATACCTGTTCTTTTTGGTTTAGATACATGTCTTTGTGCTAATGATGCTAATGAGGATCATTAGTTCAATTAATGGCATTTCAATCTAGTGATTTCTTGAAATCTTTGAGCAATGTCATAGCCACAGTGACCCAAACACATGGAGCTGATGTGGCCCTTTAAGACAATGGGAAATAGTCATGTATTATTAATTTAGATTCAGATACCCCTTTAAAGTTTTACTCAAAGACCCTGTGTGTCAAAAAAAATGTTACTAATTACTATCATTTGGAAGAAGCACCACACAGTGTAATTGTGGGTCCTTATTACCCTGGATTTACTATCCAAGATATGCAGCCATGAACAATGCTAAACTATAAGTGAAGTGTAATAATTATGTGATGAATTAAAATGCATGCATATACACATTTATATGATTCTTAATCATTTCTTTAATTACTAAATCTATTGTTAAAACTTAATTGCATATCATTAAATATGTTGGCTATTGCATCCTGAGCTGGCAACCATGTACATTGTGGTAAAATGGTATGTAGCCTTTTCTAGAAGGCATTTTGCTCTTTCAGGCTCCATCTATAGACTTTTCATTTGCCTTTCAATTCTGGAGTTTTCTTTACTTCTCTTTCTCCTCCTTTGTGCCTAAAGATATTGTGAGGTTCTTATTTTCCTCCCTTCATCCATCTTTCTTGCCCATTTCCCTCCTTCCTTCCCTTCTTTCCATCTTTTTCTTTCTACTGTCCTTCCTTCTTCCTCCCTTTTAAGAACTCCAAGATCTACAAATTTACAGTCCTCTCCCCCAACACTTTATAACTACTGACTACTATTTATTAGCACATGTGTTTGTGTGTGTGTGTGTGTGGCAGCATACATTTTTTTCCGGTACTGCCATGGTGCACAGTTCAAGCTGTAGCCAGATGAAGATGTAGCTGGAGTGGAGACTCCTTGATGTCTTTCTTGGCACTCTTGCTAGATCTTGGAGATGTGGGGAAACAGAAGCCTACCACCCCTGGAACAGGCAGTACCAGAGTCCTTCCCAGAGCCAGAGGCCATCAGTAGCAGGGATTTAGGAGGAATGGGGGACTCAGAGTGGATCTCAGCTGCATGACACAACAAGATGTGGAGAAAACTGAATCAGCATCATTCACTCCTATACCCTTGTCTGCCTGGTGGACACACCCAATTATACTTTAAATTTAATTCTTGATTTAAGGATTAATTTTGAGGTGGGCTGGAGTGGAAAGGGTGGGGGTGTGTCATGTGGCCCAACCCACCATACAGGTTCAGGCTAGGGCCCAGTGGAGTCCAGACACAGGATCAGTGTCCACCACCATGCTCCCTGCTGGGGAAGTTGAATGTAAGCACAGAGCCAGACTCAAGTCCAGACTTAAGTGCTAAAAAAAAGCTTTTGTACTTTTCCAAACCTTCATTAGCATAAATTTGGAAATTTGGACCAATAGCATTGATAACATTTTCCAAGTCTTGATTAGCATAAATCTGGACCAATAGCATTGATCCAAGGGGTATATATCACCCTAGCTGAGTACACTCTAGTGTCAAACTGCTATGGAGTTTTTGAAGTTTCCTTGTGTCTTTGGATTCAGAGCACTCCAGACCTATAAAAGAAAACTAGCTGTGGCTTCTGTATTCTGCCAGAATTAAGAGCTGCTTGGCTGCAGAAGCCTGCTGCTTTCATGGAATCCACACTCCTGCAAGTCCAAGTAAGAAACGCTACTTTCACTATTGTGACTTTTTAGCAAAGTATGTGGACTTATATATTTGTATCAATAGACATAAGATTTGTTGATATGGAAGGTTAAATAATGAAGTTTAAAAGTGATGCCAGAGTCCACTTTTCATTGAATCCCAAAAAATCATTCAGTAGGGTTTAGGATAGAGTCCATACTTGAGATTAGTTCATGGATTCATTGGTTTGGTGTTTTTTTTTCCTTATTAAAATAAACCATATTGGAAATGGCCACATCATTAACAAGATCTAAGAAAACTAACAGATTCATATTTTTTTCTTAGAGCAGAAGGAAATGAACGAAGTGTTGATCAATAAGGGGGACAGATTGCTGTAATTATTGTGTTTTTTCCCTCTCAAGATTGTTTTAGATATTTGAAGTCTTATTGCACACAATTTTAGGACAGTATTTGAATATTGTCACTGCAATTTTGTGGATATTTTAAAAATAATTTTATAGCTACAATAAAATAATTTTATATCTATTAAATGACATCAAAGGAAGACATCTTTGATGTCTTTTATAGATGAAATAAGTGTTAATTATTGGTTTGTAGAAGTGCTACTTATTTTCATATGTTGCCTTTGTATCCTGAGGCAGAATGGAAATTATTAGATCTGCATATGTGTGGGGGAGGTGTCATCATGCTGTTTTAGATATGACATCATGTATCTGCATGGGTCACTTTTATTTTTGAACCTGAATTCATCCCCCACATATCAGCTCTTTTAATTTTTTCTTCATTTCTTTTGCCTTCCTGGAATATGATTTGGTAAGATTGGGCACCCTTGAAGTTATGGCCTCCAAGCAATTTACATTTTTGACCAGAAACTGGAAGTACTATATAGCTGAGTATATTTGTTATCTTTTGTTGTTGTTGTTCCACAGATTGAAGCTAGGTAAGCCTAAAAATGGAGCCACAATCCCCAGGACTTTTATGTTTTATTTTGACACATGGTTTGCTAAATTGCTTATGGCCTCAAAGCAATACCATTAACTTTATTTGCAGTTTCCAAGGAAAGAGCAACCCTCTTCCAAACTTTCTAAGTTGACAACTATGAAAATGGCTAATGAATGGTTATCATTCTGGTCCAGTTCCTTGCAGACTGAGTTTTCTCTATAGCTCCATTCAGCTGTCATTTGGCTCTGGCCTGCCCTGAGGGCACAGGTCTTAACTATAGCTATGGTCTACTCTGAGGGGTGGAGAGCCAGCTAACTTTAAGTGGCACACTGGAGCACAAGCAGGCATTGGGGGCACAGAGAACAATATTCAGTTACTGCCATCTAATAAGAATTTGGATTGGTGACCAATTTCAATGTAGGGTTTTTTGTATGTGTTTAAATATTTATCCTGAGGATTACACATCTCTAAAATGAACAGGAGTCCCCAATTGAACTGAATTAGAGAAGGTTGAGATGGGAAGTGAATGTCCATGCTGCTTTGAAGCTGGCCTGGAGCCCTTGATCCTAACTCCTGTGTTATGCTATTAATATCTGTATCTAGTTTGAATAGAAGTAGTAACTCTTGTAAGACACATTATTGCTTCTTGGCCCAAATAGGAACATGCATATATTCCTCTCCTTGCTGGTATCTCTCAAGTTGACAGGTTTCACCTGCACCTGGAGACATTACATGTTCAGGAAAGCAGTTGTTTCCATATGTCTTTCCTCTGCATATACCAGGTGATAGTCATTACAGCATTCCCAGTACATGCCCCTGATGTGAGAGTTGAAGATTCTATAATACAGAGTTTGTATTTATTTATTGGGAGAATGGGTTGTAAAGCTGCTTTTGTATCCTGACATAGTGCACCAGCTGCTGAGCATCTCTATATACCAATCCTACAAAAGAATTTAGTAGGAGTAGGAGAATGTTAGTTAAGGACGGTTCAGAGAAAACTATCATTGGAATAGGGAATCATTGAATAACTTCACAGTATCTTATATTTAATTTATTTACCTACAGTAAAGAACAAGGATGATACTATGTTTGTTTTTAGACAAACTTTTTTTTTTATTACAGTTTGTGCTCTCTAGGCTACTCATGCATCCCTTGTTCAAAATTCTGGCTCAAAACACAACTAAATTATGAAGCCCAGTTGAACTGCAAAAATCTGCTCTAAGTAGTAAGGCATTTCTTTCCTCTTCAGCAACTACAGACTATTGATAATATGAAAGTCTCCTGTGTTATAGTATATTAATATATATATATATATATATATATATATATATATATATAGAGAGAGAGAGAGAGAGAGAGAGAGAGAGAGTAATAGTCCTTAGGTTTTAAATCAGTTATAGATCAACAGAGAAAATGAACAGAAAGTGCAAAGATCCCTTACACCCCCAACCCTGCACTATAAACAGTGTCCCTTATTATGAACCCCAAATGTGGTGCCTTTGTTACAATCAATGTGCCAATTTTGATAAATTATTATTAAGTGGATTCGCATTAGCGTTCACTCTTGGCAATATTCCTTTTTTGCCATATGTATATTGATACCACCATTGCAATATCATACTGAACAGTTTCATGGTCTTAAAAATCTTACGCTTCACCTATAAGAAACTTCTACCCAAAAATCCTCGCCCAGGAATTACAGACATTTTATTAAAGCTTGAGAAGGCAAACTTGATTTCTGTGGAAGGGTGTGCTAGTGAGCAAAGTTTCAGGAGTATGCACCCTGATATTTTTATTGTGTTCTTTTTCCAGGAAACCATACAGTTGGAATCATAAATGGTGCAGTCATTGCAGAGGGATGTTTCACTTAAGAGCATATGCAATGTGTGTTTTGTCATGATGTAAGAGGTCAATTCACTTTATTGTTGGATAATAGTCCATCATATGGGTGATACAATTTGTTATCCATTCACCAACTTGAACAACATATTGCCTGCTTCCAAGTTTGGGTATTACAGATAAAGCTGTTAAGAACATTCATAGGGAAGTTTCAGTGTGGACATAAAGTTTGAAAACTTTAGGTAAACACTGAGGAGCTCTCTAATATGGGGAATATAGATTTAGTTCTATGAGAAACACCAAAACTGTCTTCCAGAGTGGGCGTGTCATTTCACAATCCCCCCAGCACAGAATGCCGGCTTCTGCTACTCCACATCATAGCCAGTGCTGGGTTTCACTAGTGTTTTGCATCATGGATATTCAACACAGTTGGTCATGGTGCTCTTTATTACCCTTTTGATGTATGTGAGATCTGCAGTGATGTTGCCTTCATCATTTCTTATGTTAGTAATTTATGTCTTTCTCATTTTTTTCTTTGTTATTCTGGATAGAAAATTAGTGATTTTTGTTTTCAAATAACTCAGTTTTGGGTTCTGTTGCTTTTCCTTTATTGTCTTTCTGCTTTTTATTTCATTAATTTTTTTCTCTAGTTTTAGTTATTATGTATTTAAATTTCTCTTCTTTCCCTAGTTTCTAAGGCAGAAATGAAGATTAATAAATTTTAGACTTATTCTTCTCTTCTGATACAATAATATAATGCATGGATTTTTCCTCTTACAAATGCCTTTGATGCATTCCATAAGTTTCACTAAGCTTTATATTTGCATTTTGGCTTTATTTCATAAAATTTCTGAAATTAAGATTTTTCTTTGATCCTTGTGTTATTTAGTGTCTGTATGTTTTGAAAATTGCAGTTTAGCTTTCTGTTAATTATCTATCTCTAGTTAGTTGGCATTATCATCTGAGATAAGAGATTGTAATATTTTCATTATTTTAAATGAGATACAGTGTGTTTTGTTGTCTAGAATTGTCAAACATGGTGAGTGATCCTGTAGAGATAGAAAAGAGAATTTTTGCTGTTGGATAAATTAATTTTTAGTTATGAATATATCCAATTGATTGACCATGATGTTCAATTTAAATATATTCTTATCGATTTTCTGCTTATTGGAACTGTTGACTTTTGATAGAGGGATGTTGCAATCTCTAGCTATGATAGTTGATTTATCTATTTTCCGTTGAAGTTCCATAAGGTTGTGCAGATTGAAGCTTTGCTAGCCCATACACATTAGAGTAAACATAACATGAAAATAATGGTGAAAAATTTGTTTTATTTTTCAGTAACATTGTATAGTATTACAAATGGGCTTGACAGGTGGAAAGGATTCTGAGATAAAGAGTAGACTTAAAAAGTCTTGAGCAGGGAAAATCACTGTGAGGTAAAAGTGTAATTTGGGAATAGGAACATGTGCAATTGGTTAAGATTTAGAGAAAGAAAAAAATACTGTTATAATAAGAGTTTTCTATTAAGCCTACATTAAAACTTATTTAGGAAATGTTCCTTTAAAGTTTAGAGAAATGTATGAATATGCATTACCCTCTTTCTTCCTATAGAGGGGGAATATTATGTATCATTGTATTCCTTAAGATGAGTTAAGGCTGCATAAACATTCTTTAGAGTGTTAGGTTCCCATTTGTTTCTTTGGAAGAACAATGGTTATTTTCCTTTTTTCTTTTTGTTCTGATTATTCATACATGAGAAAAGAATGCATTTCAACTCAATGTACACAAATAGAGCACAACTTCACATTTCTCTGGCTGTACATGATGCAGAAACATATCCTTTATGCACTCACTCATAGGGTGTTAATGTCCCTCTTATTCCGCCACTCTTCCCACACCCACATTCCTTCCCTCCTCCCAATCTCCTTGGCCCAATCTAAAGTTTCTTCTTTCTTCCCTAGCCCCACCTCATTATGGATCAGCTTCCAAATATCTGAGAAAAAAAATGGACTTTGGTTTTTTGGTTTTGGATTATTTCACTCAGTATGATAGCTTCCATTTCTATTAACCTGCAGATATAATATTTTAATTCTTCTATAAGGCTGAGTAATATTCCATTGTAAATATATACCATATATTTATTGTTAATTTATCTGATGAAGAGCATCTATGTTAGTTCCAAAATTTAGCTATTGTAAATTAAGCTGGTCTAAACATTCATTTGGCTTGTCACTGTAGTATGTCGATTTTAAGTCTCTTGGACATAAATTAGGATGATAGCTGGGTCATATAGTGTTTTCATTCCAAGTTTTCTAAGGAGTTTTCATACTGCTTTCTAGAGTGTTTGCACCAATTTGCATTTCCACCAGCAATGCACGATTTAAATAATGGTTATGTTCTTACAGAAAACTTTTTCATTTTTTCCAGCTAGAGTGAGCAAAAATATGAACTTTGATTAAAAGGAACCAAGGATCCCCCAACTGTCTTCCCCCTCCCCTGTCAGTCAGAAAACCCAAACCAAGAAGGCAATAAAAGTGCCAGCAATGCAACTGGGCATGTTCAGAAGCCAGGCAGGCTTTGTGTCAAACAGGAATCTTGTGCATAACATCAGTGCCAGCAGCGCTAGGAGGAGGAGGGAAAGTGGAGTGGGAGAGGAAGAGTTCTTGGGATGGGACACACCCTCTTACAACTTGGAGTGTCTTCTGTCTGCTTTTGGAAAAGGGGAATCTGAAAACAAGGAGAAAAGAAGAAGAAGGAAAAAAGTGTGTGGGGGAGGGGGGTGACCAGAAAGGGCCAGAGCATGCCGGGGAACCAGAAGTGCTGGGGGTGACTCTTCACAGCCCAGAGGGCTACCATGTGAGAAGGTGTGGCTGCCACTGCAGCATATGACACACAGTGGAAGCTGCCCATGGGTGGAGGGCACT
Source organism: Urocitellus parryii (assembly GCF_045843805.1). NCBI lineage: Eukaryota > Metazoa > Chordata > Mammalia > Rodentia > Sciuridae > Urocitellus > Urocitellus parryii. The sequence goes on along the minus strand of NC_135537.1, from coordinate 112,019,033 downwards.
TGGAGCCAGGAGTTAACAACAGAGGAGAAGTCAGTGCCATCCAGGATCCCAATTCTGGAAAGACAGGCAAAGAATAGAAGTTCTGCTCTGGGCAGGGAATGTAGCTTAAGGTCAATGGCTACCTAAAAGCCACCAAGAGGCAGAAGACCAAGAACCAGTGAATCACAAGACCCCAGCTTTTGGGAAGGCATGAGGACTGGCTTGGGATGTCCATTGGAGCTCAGCTGCCAGGTAAGACTGCTCTCACCACTTGGAACTCAGCAAAGAAGGTGGCAGTAGCAGATGACATGGTTTTGTGGCTTATCTTTTTGCTAAAATAGTAAAATGTTTTCTGCTCTAGTACAAAATGTTTTTACTAGAGGAGTTAAAAGAAGGAACTGTGGAGGGAACACAAAAGGTTATTCTGACAATTTGGGGCTGGGGTGAGGCTTGAACCTGGAGAGAGCTATCTGCTTGATAGTTGGAGCAACTGGACTGATGGGGGGATATGCCACATTGCCACCCAGGTGGAATGGGACGTTAATGAGGTGAGAAGTGGCCAGGAGCAAGCTGGGGTCAACCCACCCAGCTTACTTTCATTTGATTTTCTCTCCCTCTTATGAGGATCCAAGGTACCAAGCCTGGAGGAGCTTCTAGTATGTGTGTGTGTGTGTGTGTGTGTGTGTGTGTGTGTGTGTGTGTGTGTAATCATGTGCAAGCTTATGTACAGAGTGCCAGGTATGGCCCTAGTTTGATTTCATAGGGTGTTTGTGACCGCACCTTCTCAAGCCTCCTAGAGGAGGTGCTTCCTAGAATTAACTTAAGGGATCAATGATGTAAAATGTTGCTCTTAAAATAAAGTAGCTGAAGGTACTTAGCCAAGGTGTGCTTCTTTACTCACCCATCCAGTCTATACTGGCTTAGTGATGGCTACTGAGTTGCACCAGATCTCCTCTGGAATCCTCTACAGGAACAGCCTCCTTACAACAGGGCTAAATTCTGCTTGTTTTTAAAGGGCAGAGGCTTGAAGGGGAAGATTTACTGGAGCAGATTACACTTGTCTACTTGGTTGGGTGCAAGTTGGAATTGTGACCTTGATCTACATGCTCATGCATATGTGCAGCTCTTCTTGCATGCAGGTTGGAAGTGAAGAGAAAGCAGGCATTTGGGTATTGCATCCATATGGACAGATATCAAACATGAAAACCTTCATTTGTATACAAGTGTTGTATGAATCTGTTAGAAATCTGTGAAGATATGTGCCCCTACCTCATGCCACTGATCATGTTTGCAATGTGAATGGAAGGATAACTTGGGAGAAAAATGTTTTCTTCAGAGAAATTTTGTTGTTAAGCACTCTGATTATTTTCCTGTGTGCTTTGCACAGGCCTTTCCTTTTACCCTCGACTTGTGAGTTCCAACAGGACAATTAATCTATGCCTTACCCTGTTTTTGCCTTTCTTCAGGGTTACTATTGGGAAAAAAAAACATCTTGGTTCCTAATTATGTAGTCCAAATAATTACATATTTTGAGATCATTATATTCCTTGAACCATTCATCACCAGTTCCTGTGTTTTCAACATTACCCTTCTATTTGCTTCAGAAACAGTTCATGCATAAGTATGTACTTTTCAGAAGGGAGGATTAGGAATGTAGAAAGTATACATACATGCAGGCAGAATTGTTGTGGCTACATAGAAAAAAATCAACTACTTTCTGTTTCAAATGCCATGGAATAGACATGGTGTTTAGTGCACCCTCTTGTAACAGAAGCCAATAGTGTGAGGTGCCCATGTACATGGTTCCCAAAACTAAATAGCCTGTCTTTTGGTTTTCTTTATATGGTTCAACTCAATTAGGTGAACATATACTTAGTGATTTTCCTTTTTTTATAATTAGTGGTTATGCAGCTACAAGACATACTATTTTTGAAGGGGTTCGCATATGGAGAGATAATTTCAGATTACATTACTAATTGAAAAATAATTTTTTTGTAGGTCTGATTTAGATGGATTCTCTAGGCCTGGTGGTATGACATGGAGCATACTATGAAAATAGTGATCATGATTTTATGTGCTTTTTTTCAGTAATGGTGAATAATATTTAAAATGGGCTTGATAGGTGGAAGGGATTCAGGGATAAAAAGCAGACTTAAAAGAATTTTTTGGCTATTACCATAAGTCAAAAGTTTAATTTGCTGACAGGAACATGTGGAATTGGTTAAGATTCAGAGAAAGTAGAAGTGTCATAATAGGGTATTTTGTATTAAGCCCACATTAAAACTTATTTATAAATTTGCTTTAAAGTTTAGAGGAATGTATGAATATGCTTTATTGTCTTTCTTCCTTGGGCAGGGGAATACTAAAATATCCCTTTATTTCTTCAGATTAGTTAAGACTGCATAAACATTCTTTAGAGTTTTACCTTCCCATTTTTTTCTTTGGAACAACAATAGTTATTTTCTTGTTTTTAATTTTTAATTTGTTTTAACTATTAGAACATGACAGTAGAATGCATTTTAACTCATTGTACACAAGTGGATCACAGCTTCTTATTTCTCTGGCTGTATGCAATGCATAGTTATATCACTCATGAAATCATACATGTACATAAGGTAATAACGTCCCTCTCATTCCACCATTGTTCTCACCCTTCCACCCCCTCCCCTCCTCTCACTCCCCTCTGCCCAATCTAAAGTTCCTTCATTCTTCCCTAGCCATCCCCCCAACACACACACACACACACACACACACACACACACACACACACACACTATTATGGATCAGCATCCACATATCAGAGAAAACTTTTGGCCTTTATATTTGGGAAATGTTTACTTCACTTAGCATGATATTATCCAACTCCATCCTTTTACCTGCAGATACCATAATTTTATTCTTCTTTAAGGCTGAATAATATAGTCTATTGTTTATATATTCCAGCAAAAACTTTTACTGTGGTGAAGATATATCCTACTGGAACATTTCAACTTCTGTAGCAAAGACAATTTCTGTGATAGTCAGTTCTCTAGTTTTTCTATTTAAAAAATCATTTAAATAATCCTGTGTTCACAACTGGTTTTCATGACTGAGTGCACAGTTATTTGCATATTTGACTACACCTTTTCCTAAGCTATCTATCATGCATGGTTTATACAATTTTTATCGTGATTAAAATAAATACCATATGGATGCCCCGATGATCAATGAGAGGTCAGCACCAGCATGTGGTGTGGATGGTCTGCAGAAGCCTCTTGCACTTAATACATTTCATCCAAATAAAATGCATTGTATTGCCAGAGAATTGAGGTCAGGACTGAGCGTTTGAGTGACCTAAGCCTTGGGATCTGTGTGGCAAAATAACTGTCACTACCTTTGTTATTTTCTAATCCATCAAGTCCTTTCAATAATAATAATGTCTCTGTCATCCCTTTTATTATTTTGACAACAGGATCAATAGATGTGGCATATCTTTTGAGGGGTGGAGGGATCTACAGAGAGTCTGTGATGTTCATATGTTGTTAGGAATGAACTAGATTGTGCAAGATTCATCACTTAACAGTTTTATCAGAGACAGAACCAGTGAACCAAACTTTAAAATCAAGGGACAAAATAAAAACAAAACAACACAAATTTTGTTGACTCAGAATGTGGTAGGTACAACAGTGAAATGCATGTCCTGTGACTAAATAATACTAGCCTAAATAATAATTGAGAATGAATACAAAACATTTATTACACAGTTTCTAGCTACTAGGCACTGTACTGAACACTAAGAACAGGCAATCCAGGCCATTTATTTTTCCCCAGTTCAATTATAGAACCAGAAAATGACAAAGATAATTTCACACAGTTATAGAGATACAGGAAAAAGGAACTCATCCATCTTGGAAATAAGAGGACAGTTTTTAGAAAATTATTTACCATTTTCAAAAAAATTAAGTAAGGCAAAGAGTTTATTATAAAGTGGTGTAAAACATTGAGAGGTAACACACCCTGTCCAGAGCCTGCCCATCTGGTCTCAGCAAGAGAATCCAAGAACAGAAAGGGAGGCCTAGCAAGGGAAAGGACCTTCCCAGGACCAGCAAGAGGGTTGGAAGCAGAGTAGGGAGCAGAAAATTTTAAACTGAAATTTAAAGCAGCACAATGATAATAATTGAGGTCTATCAAACTCTTTCTTACCACACCTGACACTGCATGGAACATACCCCTTTTATCACCAAAGTCCTATTCTTATTCCAAAAGCTGGTACTTTTATGTAACAGGACCATTTTATACAAAGAAAAACTAAGGCATGGATAAGTTCAATGACTTGACTCATGGCAGCCGACTGAGAAATGGTCAAATCAGAATTCAAATCTGGGGAATTTTGATGGGACATATAAGTTAGGTGACCACTGTACCACACTGCCTCCTACAGGCGGCCCCTGCCCTCCATCACTGGCAGTGTCATTACTGACAAGCATGAGTTTGGGACCCTGCAGTGAGAAGCATCCACAGAACACATGACAGACACACATACCACAGTCATCCCTTTGACTCTTTCTGGGGTCTCTGCCTGAGCACCCCACAGAAGTGGCCATACTTCTCTTGGACAATGATGTTTTCATGGCAGCATTCAAGGCACCATGGGAAGCAGAGCTGGGGTGCACAGGGGCCCCTCCCAGCCTTTCCCTTCTTCAGCTGGGGAGTCATTAGTTGTTTGTAACTCTCAGGGTCCTGAGATAGAGGCAGATTACTGGAGGCATAGTGACAGGAGAGGTGGTGTTTATTATTTATTATGTATTGGAAACTGCTTTTTCCTGTTTAGATTTCCTGCTTTAATTCAGGTGTACCAAGTACTCTTCCATGCATAACACCTGGTGATTTTGAAACCAGGGTAATGAGCAAACCCACCACCTCATATAGTTATTCCTTTGTGGTGAGAGCATTCCAAAACCATCCTTTCAGGTACTTAGAAATCTACAATATCCTGTGGTCAGCTGCAGTCTCCCCACTGGGCATGGGACAACAGAACTTCCTCTTCCCCTCCACTTGTATACTTTTACCCAGGACCAGACTCTCCCCAGTACTCCTTCAGTGCCCTCCACAGTTCCTGGTGTTGAATCTCTGTGGAGTATGAAAAAAGTCATAAACAGAACACCAGGGATTCATGAGGAGCATGAGCTATCCTGGTTTGAAGGTGAGATCAGGGACTCTGGAAACACAGCTGGATCATTTTGCTTGTCTGAGAAGTCAGGAGACTAGGGGGACCATGCCTTCTCTAAGAAACAATGTACTCCAGTGTCTTAAGGGGAAGTACTTAAGGAAAGACCTAGTGAGAAGGTATTCCAAGCATGAAGAGGAGTTTGTCCAAAGGCCCTGGGGAAGGGGTGGATGGGGCCCAAGCCAGCAACAATGAGTCATTTTATTTGGCTGGAGCATAGGTCATGGGGTGAGGAGGCTGGAGAGAGGATAACAGAGTCAGACAGAGGCTCATATTTCATTCCATCATGAGGGAAACAGACACTTGGATTGAAGTAAAGCAGATGACACCATTATACTTGTGTTTCAAGAAAATCATTGAGTGCTGTGTGGAAGTGGATTGTATAGGTTGTGGAAACTACTGTAGACATGTGTGTTGTTGGTTCTCTATTTATATTCAACATTTATCACAGAAGGAAGCAAAGGAAAAAAAGTAGAGGAGGAAGGAAAGAAGAAGGGAGGGATGAAGAAACCCCACGGGGTGAGATGGAATGAATAAACACAAGTCCAAGCAGTAAATATCTCAACTTGGAATGTGAAAGATATTTTGCAATAATCAGAGATAGAAAGAACCATCTAAGAGAATGTGAGCTCTCTATATGGGGTGTTATTCAGGCCTGGCCTGAGATGGGATTTTAGTATGATGGTGCGAATGATAGTATTATAATAGTACCTGACACCTGTAGAGAACTGTGCATTTCTAAAACAGTTGCATGTTCCTAGTACTCTGTGATTTGTTAATTGGTTGCGTCCTTCAGACATCCCAGGATTAGAGGTCATTGATCTCCCCCTGGCCAAGATGATGCCCAGAACCTTCTTCAGCAGCCTCTCCAAAACACTCCTCAGATTAAACAAACAAAACAAAACAAAAACAAAACTAAAGACAAGAGAGGGAGACAAGATTTCTCATCCAAAGGCAAGTGAGGCCCAGGTTTGCCTTTTTTACACTGTTTTCAAGCCCAGCTTATTAGATGAAGCTTCTGGAAGGAATAAAAGGCAGGTGTTCAAGTGGTCCTTACTGCATGGTAAACAAGGGCATGTTTTCCCCAGCAAGGCAGGAAGGCAGTTTTAAGAACCATCAGAATTACATTATTCAGCTAGTGAATAATATAATTCTCAGGCTTCTCTGAGCGTGGAAAGGCTCTTCAATGTGAAAGTGAGCAAAAAAGAAGAAATAGATGGTTCTTCAGCACATTGCCTCACTTGAGGGTAACTTATACCTGCCTACTTTCAAAGACTACATAGGAGCAAGGGAGAGGCAATTCATGTGCCCACTGAAATAATATTTATTGAGTACCTACTGTGTACTTCAGACACCATCTTCTAGACCATCAATCCCCAAACTCCATTTCCAGCTCTGATTTCTCCTGAATCCTTATGTTTAAATTTCTTCTTGCTCTGTGCACTCAGATGTCTCCTGGGCACTGCAAACATTCATGTTCTACACTCAACCCCACACTCCCCAAAATAAAGATCTGACATCTTTCCTAGCTCAGGAAACAAGGACTCCACCTGCATAATTGCACAAGCTAAAACTTAGAAGTTAAATAAGAGGAAAAATATTTTTAAAACAAATTATAAATTTGTAAAGTATTTGCATGTGCATACACAGCAAGGGGAAAGATACATATGTTGGCAGAAAGAGAAATGACTGGAGGGTATATGGAATAATATGGGACAAGTGGACAAGAAAGTCTGTAATCTGTAACCACTAAGTAAGCCTCTGTGGTTAGTACTCCATGCAGTAAGAAGGCTTCTGGTCTCATCCTGAATTTATGTTTTCTCATTTCTGAGACTCAGTGGATGAGCCTCAGTAATATAATATTGGCCATGACATTTGACAGGGAACATATAAACATGCACAGAAATACATGGCCCCTGTGTTGGTGAAATAATAAGTGGGTCAACTAAGATAATGCAGGTGAAACACTTGGCAGCAACCCTAGGAAAAAGTCAATAAACAATAGATATCACCATAGTTGTTAAGAAGAAATTATACTTGGAATATCTGTAACTTTTTTATTTTTTATTATCAGTTGTTCAATACATTACAAAGCTCTTGACATATTATATTTCATACATTTGATTCAAGCAGATAGTAGAGGATAGGAAGGGCAGCAGAATACAACAGACACTAGTATGGCAATATGTAAAAAAGTGGATGTGGAACTGATGTGAATCTGCAATATGTATACGGGGTAAAAATGGGAATATCTGTAACTTATCAGAGAAGCCCTGGAAGCCCAGGCACTTTGGGATAGTCCTCTTGATCTCCAATATACTTTATTGTGCCAGATCATGAGGAGTCAACATGATTCAATAAAAGGAAAAGTCATCTAACTGAAAAATACTGATTAAATATAATTTACCCTCCTGAAGGTAACTGAATAATCAGACAGTAGATATAAACGTGTTCTCTCCTGTTGGGTACAGTGGCACATGCCTGTAATCCCAGTGGCTCAGGAGACTGAGGCAGGAGGATCACGAGTTCAAAATCATCCTCAGCAATAATGAGGCACCAAGCAACGCAGTGAGATCCTGTCTCTACATAATATAGAAAAGTGGCTGGGGATGTGGCTCAATGGTTAAACCCCCATGGGTTCAATCCCCTGGACCTAAAAAACTTGTTCTCTGCATCCAGAAAGGATTACAAATGAGAGACTCCTCTCTCCTTCCTCTGGGATTCATGTAGAAAACAAGACATATCAGGCATTGTTGCTCTAGGAATGAGTAAACAGAGAAGCTTGATAGGTAAGGTCATCTGCCTAAAGCAGGGGTAGAACAACATCTGGCTCTGGGTTCTTCCATTATTCCCTAGTGCCATTGACTTCTAGAGATTAGAACATCTATTTATTAAAAATGATCCTGATTTATCTTTCTTCTGATTTCCTTCAAATTTATTTCCTTTATTTTCTAACATATAATGATTATACAGGTTTATGGGGTACAGTGAGGTTACTGTAGATCTCCGTCTTGTTTTCCACAACAGCACATTGGTCACAAAATCCTGCTGATTCCTTTCATTGTTCTAGCCATAGGTTAGTTAAGGTAGTACTAGTTGCTGTAACTGGTGGACACTGTAATCTCAGTGGCTTATTATAATAGAAGTCTATTCTAATATCATCACCTCTGCCTTCATTTCATTAGTGAGAACCAGTCACATGACCTCACCCAGGTACAAAGGTCACTGGGAAATGTACTCTGTGGATGAATGAATGACATGGTGTGATTAACTCTCTTCCAGAAGTCAGTGTGGTAGCCTGTATCATGATTCCCATATTACAAATGAGAAGATGAGGTTCAGAGACAGGATATGATTTTCCCCAAAGATTACACAAAAAGGAAGTGGTGAACTCCAGTCCTCTAACCTAGGAGATGGTGTACCCCAGTCTTCTCACATATAGCTCAGTACTTTTTCTAGCAGGTCTTTTGTTAGTGTTCCCATTGGGGCCACTTTAGGAGATCTTTCATCCCACTCCTATCTCCCAGGAGTCTGGGAGCCTCAGGAGAGCTCCCTACTGCTTCTGAGCAAGTATTGATTATGGGAGAGTCCCCCCTGTAGCATTTAGGGGCCTGGAAAGAGATGGATGCAAACTTCACCTGTGTCATCAAGGAGAAATTAATGTAGGGTCAGTTTACACAAGTGTGGTCAGGGTCAAGGGACACAGTAAAGAAAAGTGCAAGACTGGGGACCATGTAGAATCTCAAAGAGTCACGAAAGGTAGCAGCAAGCAGAGCTGGAGAGAAGGAGCTGCTCTTCTTAGCTAGCAGAGACTCAGGAAGGAATAAGCCCACCCTCACTGTCCTCCCATCTCCTTTGCCCTGCCAATGGCCTCTACTGGCTGAATATCAAAGAATGGGAGATCTATTGACTGGGGCCACCTCCATGCACTCCTAGTGGGCTGCAGAAGCAGGTGAATGCACCTAGAGAGATCAACAGATTCAGTTCAGGCTGAAATATGAGATAGATGGCCTCACCATGAGGTGCCTTTGGTTTTAAGCATTATAAATTTACTTTGGCAAAATGCAGAATTCAAGGAAAGGTTCCCCAGGATTTTGAGAAAAAGTTAAATAACTGGGCCTGGCAGGCAGGAAACAGAGCCCCAGGATGTTACATAAATGGGGAGGGAAGTTCCCCAGAGCTAGTTGGGCTGTGGTTGTGAGAAGAAGGGTGTAAATGATGAACCCATACAACTAATAGACATGTCCACCAGACTCACCATAGCCAAAAAGAAAATAAAACTAAGTGCACTGAGAAGCTAACATGTCATCTGCTCTCATCACTACCAACTATGGGTGCTCAATCAATATTTGTGGTTGGAGAATCAATGAGCCAAGCAATGCCAAAGAACTTAGGCTTCATCCAGAAGACACTGGATACTTTGAAGTGCTTTGAACTCAGAACTTGACATAGTCAAGCTGAACCTCAGAAAGATCTCTCTGACTTGGGTAGGGAGTTGGTTTGCAGAGAGAGGAGGGGTGCCTTTGGGAGCAGACATATGGTCCCAAGTGAAGAAGTGGCCGCTCAAACTGGAGAGTTGAAGGGAAGGAAAGATGGGATAACCAAGCAATTTAGGGGGTGAGGACACAGGCAGCCCCAGGGGTGCTTAACCACTGAGCCACATATCCAGCACTTTTTAAAAATATTTTATTTAGTGACAGGGTTTTTTTGAGTTTCTTAGTGCCTCCCTAATTTGCTGAGACTGGCTTTGAACTCATGATTCTCCTGCCTCAGTCTCCCAAGCCACTGGGATTATAGGTGTGTGCCACCGTGCCCGGACATAGCCAGTCCTTGGGACTATATACATGTGGCAGTTGACTCAGATGCTAACCACAGCTCATAACCCTCCCGAGGGCCAGCATGGGGGTACAACTTAGTCAGGTAAAGTGCTCTGGATGCCAGTATCAGCATCAGTGTGTGCTGGCCACCTCATTGATGCTATCAACCCCTAATCTTCCATAGCCATGGACTCTGCAGTGCCAGTCCAAGCTAATCCACCACTGGAGGAGAGCTATCACTGCAAGAGGGTCCCAAGGAGTTTCTGGAGAATGGGGAAACTCAAGTCAGTACAAATGGTGTCCTTGATGTACAAAGAAGAAAAGAATATCAGCATGCATCAGTAGAGGCAAAGATATTTATTTAGGAAAGGAATAAATACATGTGCAAATGGACCATCTCAAGAGTGAGAGACTCTTGGGTATTCCTGGAACCTCTGTTAGAGGAATTTGGTGAAGGGTGGGCATGGGATGAGTGTAAGGATGATATTGGCCTAGTCATTCTCAGGATCCTTAGGTGACATGATCTCCATTATCCAACAGATAAATCACCTTGAAAAATACCCTAAATTATAGGTTTCCTGAAATATTCTCTCTTAATCCATTTATTGGTAATTTGTAAATTGAGAGATTTCCCAGTTATTTAAAAGAGACAGACCTGGAAGGAAATGGCTTGGGGTGTGACAGTCCCAGAAAAGTACACAAAACTTTAATATTTTATCTTCTTGTCATCCCTTTTATATCTTCTTCCTACAGATTTTTATTTCTCTCATCCTACCTTGTCAGGAGCTGACATGAAGACCCCTGAGCCACACAAAAATTTAGGTCAATATCACCTGCAGAAAAACAGAAGCTCCAGGAAGTTCTTTAATTTGTAGCAAATTGCAAGGCCTTTCATTTCTGGAAAGATCCCCTCTCCTTCCTCCCTGGCCACCATCTCTGAGTTCCCCATCATCATTCTCCAGCCTCAGCTCAAAAGTCATGCCCACAGAGGTAGGTGAAAGTAAAATAACCACAACACTCAGAGTGACCAAGAGATCTTTATTGTGGTGGTGTCTGATTGACCAGGAAAATGATCTGGGATGTATCACAGGAGAAGGTTTTTATATCTCTTTGCTATGCTGTTTAAATCTAACAAGGTCTCTGGGTCTGTAAGCTTCCTTGTTGGTGTACAGTGATTTGATCATGCAGTAGTAGCTAAGGATGTCATCTTTTGCCTTCAGGAAGACTGAACAGGAGCCAGGAGTGGGCTTCAAAATAGAGAGTTCAAAAGGGTGTGAAACTGTTAAAAGGAAGGGTGGGGTTGGATGTTCAGCCTACCAGGCAAGAAAGCAAGGGCTAAGGAAGGGTGGGGGCTGGGTATTCAGTTTACCCTGAAACTAACATTTATTCAGCCTTCCCCACAGCCAACAGTAGGTGTAGCTTACATGCTCTGGGCTGGGTAGGCATGCCTCCTCTGTGCTCCCATCTTTATGGCCATGCTCCATCATCATCTTCAACATACTGTGTGGACACTGTTTGACCATGAACATGTTATTTAACCTTCTCTGAACTTCCATTTCCTTCTCTGAAGAATAAGGTTATAATAGCAGCCACATAAGAATGTCAATGTGCACTTGATGGTGTGGCCCTTATAACATCCTCGGCTTGGTGCCTTTGACAGAATGAGCAGGCAGGAAGTATTAGCTCATGCTGGAATTCTTGGTTTTGAGGCTCATTGCAGAATCTGTTAGAGACCTAATTTTGCCCACACCTGTGATTTTCAGAGACCTCAGATAGCACCCCAATGATTCAGGCAGTTGTCCTACTGGTATTGATAAAATATTAATGCTGGCTTTCTCTTGGAGCTGTCAATTGGCCCAAAACATATGGGGGTTGGGGACCCAACAGATTTATGAATAAAGCAAGGGATACCTTTCCACAGTGGCACCAAGTTAGAAAGTTAAATCTTAAAGTTCTAGAAAAGTCTTCATGGGCTTTCTTTTTAATTGATGATGCTTGCTTGTCTGTTCTATTATTCACTGGCTGAATAAGGAGTTTACTTCCTGTGTTTAACAATCTGTTATTGAGCACCAAATGTATGAACATCATCCCAAGAAGACTTCCCAGACATGTTACCTAAAATCAGTCACAGTCCAGACTGTATTCACTTATCCTACTCTTTTTGTCATAGTTGTCATCAAGCAGCACTTGTGAACTTTTCTGTCGCTTATATTTCTATTGTATGTGTCTTTACTTGTGTCTGATCTCCCTCGAAGACCAGAATGCGAGCTCCATGAAGGCGGAAGCTGCATCTGTTTGCTGCTCTCTTTGTGGCCCAGAACATACAGTGGATGCTCAATTGCTCAATGAATATTTACCAGATAAATAGAAACAAAGCTAAGGGCTTGGCATATATATATATGCAATTTGAGCTTCAAAAGTGAACATGGAGCTGGGATTGTGGCTCACTGGTAGAGTGCTCATCTAGCATGTGTGAGGTACTAGGTTTGATTGTCAGCACCACATACAAATTAATTAATTAGTTAATGGTCCATGGACTACTAAAAAGTTATTTTAAAAAATAATTCATTGAGTGGTCAAGGAAAGATTTGGGAAACTTTGTTACATCCAGTTCTTTCCAGAACTGTGTCTAAGAGACCAGCCTTAAGTTCCTCTGAAAAGCCAAGAAAATGAGAAGGAGGGGCCTCAGATGCTCTGGTTTATTCTTTTGGACTTTTTAAAAATTCCTCTGTCTCTTCAAATAGCCTTATTCTATGTGCCCCAACAGCAGGATCCACATCTGTCTAAAATGTAGGCACAGAATGAATTCCAGGATGGCACATGGTAGAGTCTACATCTTTTAGAACCGGACCCTGAGAAGAGAGCTGGAATGCAGGGAACATGATTAGGTGATTCCTGAAAATTCTGGGAGTGAGGTAGGGAAGTAGGGTAGTGGAGGAAAGGATGTGCCATCAGTAGGTTAGCCCGGTGTGCAGGTGGAGCCCAGTCCTGGGGTAGACCAAGGGAACCAGTTTGAACACACACCTCATTGTCCTGCTACAGGGGCAAGGGATTTGGGATACTTGTGCCTCAAACTTTGCCAAGCATTGTTTGGGAGTGATGCAAATTACAGATGCTGAGAGCTACAGGTCAGCAAATAGGGGAGCAGTAGGTGACAAGGTCATAGGGGTGGGACACCACAGGGTGGTGCTTCAGTAAATAGGAAATGAATAAATAAATGAATGTTGTTCAAGGGACTGCTACATACCAGGTGCCATGTAGCTATTAAGTCTATGTGAATTTCAAAGATTTTGAAAGGACGGAAGATACAGGGCTCAGAGAGGTTTGGTAAGAAGCCAGCAAGAAGCAGTGTCTGGATTTGGGCTAAGTCTCATCTGGCTTCAATGCTCACCATCTCTCTGTTTTGTAATATTAACTGATGGGACACAAGAGTGGGGTGGATACCCTTGGCTGGAAAGTTCAGGAAAGGCACCTACTTTTCTGGTTCATCCTTCTTATCCTACTGTCTCCTCCCTGGTGTAAGGCCTGAGTCTTCCCAACCTTGTCCCAAAGTCAAGCCTATGGAACCCTTTGCCCTGAGGTCACCCCAAACTCTTAGAACTCCACCTCAACCATAGTTTCCTTTAAGATTTCAGGACATTGAGGTCTAACAGATCTGAGTACAAATTCTGAAGATCCACTACTTAGCCATGTGATCTTAAGCAAATTTGGTCTGTTTCTCTGTACTTAATTTTCCCCCAAAAAAGTTAGCCAATGCCAAGCAACTCACAGGATAGCTGTAAGCAATAAGGAAGAAGATGGTGATACATAGTAGGTCCTCAAGAAGTGGTCACCATGATGATCCTAATGGAATCATGCTTAGCTTATAAGTTGCTACCCGATTTTCCTGTTCCCAAAACTGCCCCCTCCAACCATTCTCCTCTTAGCATCAGCAGTCATCATGTAGTGTTTAGGCACTTAGACTCTCAGGAATTGTCTTCCTGAGCTTAAGTCCTGGCTCTACCATTTACAAGTAGGTGAAAACTAATATCGCAATCTACTAACATGGGCTGTTTCTTATATTCAAAATGTTAGGACCAGAAATGTTTTGCATTTCAGATTTTGGAATATTAGCATGTACACAATGAGATTCCAAATATGGTATTTTCAGGTAAATGGATGGAGGTGGAGAGTATTATGCAAGGCAAAGTAAGCCAATCCCCAAAAAGCAAAGGCCAAATGTTCTCTCTGATAAGTGAATACTGATACATAAGGGGGGAGATTCATGGGAAAAATGGAGGAACTTTGATGGGGTAAAGGGGAGGTAGATGTGGGGAGAGGGCATGGGGGCAGGAAAGATGGTGGAATGAGATGGACATCATTATCCTAAGTACATGTATGACTGCACATATGGTGTAACTCTACATCATGTACAACTAGAGAAATAAAAAGTTGTGCTGCAGTTGTGTACAATGAATCAAAATGCATTCTTTTGTCATCTGTACTTAATTAAAATAAGATGTTTACTTTAAAAACTCATTTAAAATTATTTTTTATTTCATATACTCATTTTATGCATAGACCCCAAATAAGTGCATATTATATTTTTGGTGCACCTGCTTTAGGACCTCACATAAAGTGTGAAATTTTTACTTGTGGCATTAATTCAGTGCTCAAAAGTTTTAGATTTTGGAGCATTTTGAATTTTCATATTGGGGACATTTAACTGGTATACTATTGATCAAGTTGGGCAAGGCTGGCACTATGCTTGGCATGCCATAGTGGTGAAGTGTTCCTATTTACCCAACTGTTTAGCTCACCATATTTGTTGTCATTAGCATCATTTATATTACCTAAAATTTCTTCTTTACATCCGAAAACATTTATTAAATACCCACTGTGTGCCAATTACTGCATGGAGTGCTGGAGAAAACAGGGTCCCTGCCCCAAAGGGGGTGAATACACCGCAGGCTGACCAGCCCTCGGGTGGTGACAGGGACTGAAATGTATTGTTTTTACATACAGGGAAGAGGCCAGAAGGTCCATTCAGGACATGCCATCTTGAGGCCTCTGCTGTCTCCTCTGCCCAGGTATTTTTTTTTTCCAAATTTAGAAGGGTTAAAATAAAATAAAGGATTTTAATTTCTTATTTCTTATTTTTAGATATACATGACAGTAGAGTGTATTCTGACATATTACACATACATGGAGTATAACTCATTCTAATTAGGATGCCATTTTTGAGGCTATACATGATGTGAAGTTTCACTGGTCATGTATTCACATATTAGCATAGGAAACCTATGTCTTATTCATTCTATTGTCTTTTCTGTTCCTATCTCCTTGCCCTTCCTTTCATTCTCATTTGTGTAATCCAATGAACTCCTGTTCTTACCTCCCATTTTTTTGTGTTAGCATCTGCATATCAGAGAGAAGATTTGTATTCTTTTTTGGGGGGAGGGAGACTGGCTTATTTCAATTAGCATGATAATCTCAATTTTCATTCATTTACTGATAAATGCTAGTAATACTACTCTTTATCACTAAGTAGTATTCCATTGTGTATATATACCACATTTTATTTGTCCAGTCATGTGTTGAAGAGCACCTATACTGGTTCTATAGCATGGCTATTGTAAATTGAGCTTCTATAAACACTGATGTGGCTGTGTCACTGTAGTACACTGATTTCAAGTTCTTTATGTATATACCACAGGGTGGGATAACTGGGTCAAATAATGGTTCTATTCCAAGTTTTCTGAAGAATCTCCATACTACTTCCCAGAGTGCTTACACCAATTTGCAGTCTCACCAGCAATGTATGAGACTACCTTTCTCACAGCATTCTCACCAACAGTTATTGTTACTTATATTCTTAATTATTGCCATTCTGAATGGAATGAGATAGAATCCCAGTCTAGTTTTAATTTGTATTTGCCTAATTAATAGAGATGTTGAACATTTTTTTTCTATATTTGTTGACAATCATATTTCTCCTTTGCAACATGTCTGTTTAGGTCCTTTGCCAAATTATTGATTGTTTTGGTTTTGTTTTGTTATTTTTTTAGTTATTTGTATATCCTGTAGATTAATACTCTGTCTGAGGTACAAGTAGCAAGGATTTTCTCCCATTCTGAAGGCTTTCTCTTCATGTTCTTGACTGTTTCATTTGTTATAAATAAGCTTTTTAATTTGCTATTACATTTATTGAGCCTTGACTTCTTTTGCTTTGGGAGTCTTGTTGAGGATGTCAGGTCCTAGGATGACACGATGGACAGTTGTTCTGCCCATATTTCTTACTCTTCCCAAAGCTCCCAACTCCAACCAGTCTTACAGCACAGCCGTAGTCCCCCAGGGTTCCTATCCCTCTCCTTAATTAGCCAACTCTTGGCTCTATGAGGCCTGGATAGGACCTCAAGTTCATTTTACATGCCATGACATTGCCATCACAGGAAGCTGAAGAAATGGGAGAGTGGAGTGGGACTGAACAGGCAAGAAATGGTACAGGTTGGAATCTTCACGCTGTTTGTGAGCTCACAATTTAGCCTGCCACAGCTTTATGGATACTTGTAGAAGACACATGATTCCTGGATCAGAGATAACAGGATTTTATTTTTACCAGCAAAAGTATTTTTCCAGTTCCCTAAGCCCTGATTCCCACAGGTCAAATAAAACATGAGTTGGATTATAGAAAGGGGAATCCCAAACCTTGAGAAACTAAATTTCTTATAATGTTTCATAAGTTGTTAGTATCTTTATTATACTGGACAATAACTATGCCTACCCTTTACTCTAAATGGATGCAGTATTTCTATCTTCCAAAATTATTTTCTTTCAAACAGCCTTGAAAAGATAGGATTCGAGAAAGGCAAGCAGTGCTATCACCAGCAAGACACACAGAAATGCAAAAGACATGGGGTCTTCCTACAGATATATATGGACAGATTAGTGGGTGGGCAGGTAGGTTGGTAGGTGAATGGATGGATGGACAAGCTGGTAGGTGGAGGGAGGGAGGGAGAGCTGGACAGATGGGCTGGTAGATGGAGGGAGGAATGGATGTTTGGATGAATGGATGGATGGACAGACAGATGAGCTGGTAGATGGAAGGAGGAATGATGGATGGACAGCTGAGCTGACGAATGGCTGGATGGGTTGCTGGATAGGGGTATCAGAGGATTAAATGTGGAGAGGCAATGCTTTCTACTTGTATTCCTCAGAGTTCAAAGTGTTCCAGGTTCTCCTGGGGAAGAATAGAACAGGCAGGGAGGCCTCTCATCCTCTTCATTATGGTTCATTCATAGCTCCTCTTTCACCTACTTTAAACAACAATTTTGCATTGAGTACCCTTGGAAATCATTGAAAATCCTTAATTTGGTCTTCACTGGTGTGGAGAAGTGATTCTGAAATTTGAAAGTGCATAAGAATCATTGGAGGCATCTTAAAGCCCAATTTGCCAGGCTTCACCTTTGAGTTACTGATTCAGTAGACTTAGGAAAGGTGCATGATATTTGCATTTGTAACAAATCTCCCAATGCTGTTGGTGCTGCTATTCTGGGGACCACATTTTAAGAACAACTAGTGTAAATTGCCCTAGTTTATATTTCCATTCAATTGGATTAATTAATTATTGAATAATTAATTATTGAATCGCAGCAATGTACTAACAAATGGCTACACGTATTGGAGAACATTGATATAGATTCAGACCTGGCTTATAATCTCAAAATAGAAAGAAGAATTCCCCCAAATATAATAGCAATATTAGGAGAAGGAGTTAGCCTTGGTTGAACATCTTCTGTGGACCAAATATTCTGCCATGAGCTTCATGTGCATGATCTCATATAATTGGCATAGTCTTATGAAGTAGAAGATGAGGCTCAGAAAGAATAATTAACTTATCTAAGGTCATACCTAGCAAGCAGCAGAGCCCAGGTCCCTTCCTAAGCTTTTACATCACATAGTGTACCTCATTTCCTCCCCACTTTCACACAATAAGAGAAGAGTAAAAGACAGTTTGCTCAAGTGTCTGTCTGAATAAATCAAGTATCAGAGCATATGAAATTAGCAGAGCTCTGGGCTGTCAGGCTGTGGGGAATTCTTTGGATTTCTCATTGAAGTTTGAACAGTCAGGGTGAGGCCATCAGTACCCATTTCCACAGCTTCAGGTGGTGTAGACAGCAAAGCTTGCGTCACTACTTATGGATTGTAAACCTGGTTGACAACACCATTAAGCCTTGTTGTTCTAGGAGCAAGAATCCTGCCAGGGCATGTCTGCTGCCCCAGCCCCAATCACTATGCTAGGCATAAGGTCCACCAGAAGGAAGTAAGGGTGTGAGTAGTTAAAAGGATGATAGAAAATGCCACAGAGAAGTCCCAGATAAGCTATGTAAACTGAGGAAGGCAGATCCCCCACAAAAAGCAGAGTAGCCATGAGTGGCAGGAGACATTCAGAAACAAACACACCATATCCGAGCCTTGCCTCTCAACCCCCAGGAAGCCACTGAAGAACCCAAAGCAACCTAGAAAAGTGGAGGAACTGGAACTGGGCTCTTGTGCAACCCTTTATTTTTCTAAATATGGGAAAACATAGTTCCAGAGAGGCAGCAGCCTTGCTCAAGGTCAGAGAGCAGATGGAAGACAGAGCCAAAGAAAAGTCAAGTTTTGGGATTCTGGTTTCAAAGATTTCCCAAATACCAAGCTGGAATTTTCCTACCCCTCCCTTGACAATACATCTGCTTTGCCATCTCCTGGAGACTGGTCTCAGAATTTTCATGATTCTTAAGAATAAACCAACATTGTGTCATATTTTTCACTCTAATTTGTTATATATGACAATAGAATGTATTACATTTCATATTATACATATAGAATACAATTTTTCATGTCTCTAGTTGTATACAAAGTAGAGTCACACAATTCATGACTTTATACATGTGCTTAGGGTAATAATGTTCATCTCATTCCACCGGCTTTCTTATCCCCATGCCCCTTTGTTTCCCCTCACTCCACTTTTCTCTATCTAGAGTTGTCTAATCCTCCCATGCACACCCCATACCCATGATGAATCAGCATCCTTATATCAGAGAAAACATTCATCATTTGTTTTTGGGGGATTGGCTAACTTCACATAGCATTATCTTCTCCACCACCATCTATTTACCTGCAAATGCCATGATTTTATTCTCCTTTAATGCTGAATAGTATCCCATTGTGAATATATACCACATTTTCTTTATCTTTTCATAAATTGGTTGGTTCAACCACTTAGCTATTGTGAATTGTGCTGCTAAAAACATTGATGTGGCTGTCTTCCTGTAGTATGCTTTTTTAAGTCCTTTGGGTACAGACCAAGGAGTTGATTAGCTGGGTCAAATGGTGGTTCCATTCTCAGAATTCCAAGGAGTCTCCATACTGCTTTCTATATTGGCTGCACCAATTTGAAGTCCCACCAGCAATGTATGAGTGTGTCTTTTCCCCCACATCCTCATTAACACTTATTATTATTTGTAGTCTTCATAGTTGCCATTCTGACTGGAGTGAAATAAAGTTGTTTTGATTTGCATTTCTCTAATTGGTAGAGATGTTGAATATTTTTCATATATTTGTTGATTTTTGTATATCATCTTCTGAGAAGCGTCTTTCAGTTATTTGGCCCATCTCTTGATTGGGTTATTTTTTTTGAGTTAAGATTTTTAATTCTTTATACAACCTAGAGATTAAACATCTATCTGATGTTTGTACAGTAAAAATTGTCCTCCCAAATGTAGGCTCTCTATTCACCTCACTGATTAATTTTTTTTTTTCTGAGAAGAAGCTTTCTTGTTTGAAATCATCCCATTTGTTGATTCTTGATTTTAACTCTTGCACTATAGCAGTCTTCTTAAGGAAGTTGGGGCCTAATCTAATGAAGATTTGAGCCTACTTTTTCTTCTAATAGATACAGTGTCTCTGTTTAATTCCTAGGTTCTTGATCCACTTTGAGTTGAGTTTTGTGCATAGGAGGAGAGAGGGGTTTACTTTCATTTTTTTTGCATATGGATTTCCAGTTTCCCCAGCACCATTTGTTGAAGAGGCAATCTTTTCTCCAATGTTTGTTTTTGGCATCTTTGTCTAATATAAGATAACTGTATATTTATGTGGGTTTGTCTCTGTGTCCTCTATTCTGTACCATTGGTCTACCAGTCTGTTTTGGTGCCAATACCATGTTTTTTGTTACTATTGCTCTGTAGTATAGTTTAAGATCTGGTATAGTGATGCCACCTGCTTCACTCTTCTTGCTAAGGATTGCTTTAGCTATTTTTGGTCACTTACTTTTCTGTATGTGTCTTTGATGTGGTGGAGAGAGGAAGGATCCTAAGAGATCTCCACTTTGGCACATGGAAGGGGAGCCAGGTCATTGAACTTAAAGTATCTGCAGATGAGAATGAAGATCCAACTCAAATCACTGGAATAATTTTACAAGCACAGAGCTGACAACTTGGGACCAGAAGGCCCCTGTTCCCATTTCCCCTGGATAGTTTCCTGAAAATGCAACCACTCTAAATCAATAGATTCCAAATCTTTGGAGACAGCATTCAGGACTTGGATTACCTTTCATGGAGAATTCTTTTACACCTGCCATTACAGGTCATTCTGAGTAAGATACCTCTTACCACTCAAGTGACACCACTCACTGAAGCTGAAATTCATTTCCTTGGTCAGAGCTCTCATAGTGAAGGGTCAAGTGGTTTAATTTGGTGGAACACTTCCTTGGAAGCATATGAGTATGAATGCCTTTAGGCAAACATGCGCTCCAGTTTGCCACAGACACCCCTACACTTTGGAGTCTCCCATTCAATCCATTTCCCTTGTTCCCTAGAAGCACATACATTGAGGTTTCCAAAACAGAATGGATACTGCATTAGTGGTACCTCTTTTATCATTGTTGTATTTGATGAAGGTGAAGTTCACATAATATAGTTAAAGGAACCTTTCTTTCTTTCTTTCTTTCTTTCTTTCTTTCTTTCTTTCTTTCTTTCTTTCTTTCTTTCTTTTCTTCTGTGAACTGAGCCTAGGGGCATTTAACCACTTAACAACTTTCCCAGCTCTTTTGTTTTTTTATTTTGAGACAGGGTCTTGCTAAGTTGCTTAGGGCCTCGCTAAGCTTCTGAAGCTGGTCTCAAACTTGTGATTCTCCTGCATCAACCTTCTGAGTCACTGTGACAGATGCATGTCAGCACACCCAGATAAAGGGAACCATTTTAAAGTGGTATTTAGTAAATTCCCACTGCTGTGCAGCCCCCACCTCTGTACAATTCTAAAACATTTTCATCACCCAACAGGAATCTCAAGACCCATGTGTCCAAATGGAATCCTGTGCAATAATGTTCACTGAAGCACATTCCACTATAGCCTATACATGGAAATGATCCCAATCATGGATCAATGAATGAGCAGATGTGGTCCCTCCATACTATGGAATATGATGCAACCATTTAAAAAATGGAACTCTGGCACCTGCAAGAACAAAGGTGAACCTTGAAGAGGGTCCTATCTAGGGTTCAGCATTACTCCTAGGGATTTTTTCTCCTCTGATTTGTGACAGTCATCAGACTTCCCTTGTCACTCCTGTGCTTCACATGCCTGAACATTACTGTTCATTTATTTTGTACAATGTCCTTCAGTTTAAGTTTGCTTGGTTTTCTCATGATGAGAGCAAGCTGGAACCTGTTTCAAAATTTTTACTAATCTAATAGCTTTCTCTGTCGATAATTGGGAAATGTAGCTAGGGCTTTTATACATGACTTTGTGTATATTACTCTTTAGGACAAGGCCATAGTAAGTATTTAAAGTAAAAAGTGCATTGACTTTAAGGAAAGATATTAAGTAGTAATTTCATAGGTGATAGATGGTGCAAGAACACAGAAGTGGTAAGACCAGCTTGAGGTCATGGCCTTGGCTCATGTGATCTTCACAAGAACCCTCTTGGATATTGTCAGTTTCTAATAGTAATAGTAAATACTATTATTGTTCCCCATTTTACAGATGGGGAAACATAGATACAGAGATACTGAAGGTCTTGTCCAAGGCCACACAGCTGGTCATTTGCAGGGGCAGAATGTGAACCAAATTCATGAGATCTCAATTATGACATTCCACCATTGGCCTTCAATGCCCCCTCTGTGGTATTGGCTGACATGACGTCATTTTCATTGTTCTGTGATTTTGTTGAGGGCTGGAGATTACAGAGCTCTGATGAGTGAGGCTCAGTGGAGTGGGAATAGTTACTTGGAGCCAAGGTTGGGGGTGTCTGCCAAGGGCTCAGCAGATGCATGATGTAAGAGGAAATAAAGATCAAACCAGGTTGCACCACCTGAAGATGGGGTTTTGAAGGCAAGCCTATGGGACCCAAGATTGTGTGTCCTCTCTGAATGGAGTGAAGCATGGATTCAGCTCAACTCTTCAGCAGGCCAGGACTGATTGACATCTCCAGAAAAAACTGCATTTATAGAGTCCTCATTTTGGGAAGCATTTTGGTGCCCCACCAAGGTAAGAGAAGAAGCAGATGGGGAGTCAAGGATGATGTCTTCATTCTCAGCAGAGTTTACCCAGGGAATATAGAGGTCAAGGTGGAGTCTCAGCCATGAGACACAAGCTGGGACAGCTGCTGTCAGTTCTGAGATCCTATTAAATGTTTGGATCCTAAAACCAGGCCGCAGTACTGAGCACTGCTTACCCCTTCATCGAGCACTTCCAGAGTTGAGTTTCCTTTAACAAATATGTACCTAGCGAGAGTCCAGGGTCCCAGCAAAAAACAAAGATCCAGGAATGCTGATGGTGGCTGAGGGGACCTGAAGATCACAGACTCCACCTCAGGAGCAGCTGTTGCTAACATTCAGGCATACAGGCCCCATATGAGTAAATCTGTTACTGTTTCCCAAAAGTCAGAAATTTATATCTTAAGTGAAATCTCCAGTTTTTAAATGGCAGTAACCAATTTAGAGAAAAAGAAAATTCTTTTTTAATAGTGTTAACCCAACAAAACTCAACTTTATTCCTCTGGGCTGTTATTTATAGATTCTAACCAGAGCATTTTGAAGCATGTACTTTGTGCAGAACAGGATACAGATTGGGTTATAATTGGACTTTCATTTAAAATTGTCACTTTTGTAGGTCACGAAATAGTGGTATTACAGCAATTTTGTAGGATTCAACCTGATATTATCACACTCACTTTATTGAAGTATTCTGTCTCATGCCACATTGAATTGCACTAATAGGCACTCAGAGGCAAAAGGGAACAGTGTTTTTCATAGTATTGTTCATACATGCATCACCTGCAGATCATAAAATGCAGACTCCTGTGCATAGATCTGGGAGGGGCTTGAAGTGATGCTGGTGATTCTGGTCACTAGACCACACTTTGGGGAGCAAGGCACTGCACCACACCCTTTGCAGGTATTTTTTTTAGATTTTATTAAGTTTCATCTAAGTTTTGTTACCCAAGAATATAAAGTCTCATTTCTATGACCTTCATTCATATTAGGTGAAGTCATCACCTCCTTGCAGTAGCAGGAAGTAAAATTATTTCAGTCTCTCCCTTATATATTAGCTGGAGATGCCCTCTACATCTTGCTCTCCAATTCTCCAAAATCCCCACCACTCCCTCTCACCTCCCATATGGGCTGCTTCATTCAACAGCTGTAGATATGAAGATTTTGTCTCAGATTTATTGAACACTTATACTGTACAAAACCCTATGCTGTAGAGTGACAACAGTAATCCTGAGAAAAATGATCCCTATCCTCAAGAGACATCCACCCTAATGCTCACTAGGATGATCAGGGTTTTTTTGGGAAAAAAAGTAGTTACTTAATAAAAGCTGAGTCATTTAAGGGGTAATAGCAGAGG
This sequence comes from Urocitellus parryii, assembly GCF_045843805.1. NCBI lineage: Eukaryota > Metazoa > Chordata > Mammalia > Rodentia > Sciuridae > Urocitellus > Urocitellus parryii. The sequence continues at coordinate 111,995,162 of NC_135537.1, read as the reverse complement.
TCTTTGATACTATAATTCTTATTCTTTTTTTATTTTTAAAAAATACGTTTTAATTTTTGGTTCTCTAAAACACTAAAAATGTATAATAGACTTTTATCCATATGATAAAATTGAAAATTTAAACATTTACCTTGACCAATGACTAGAATTCATTGGTCTTGTGATTTCTTCATTTTCCTTGTTCATGATCCTGAAGAGGTAGGTCATATTTGGAGGTTGTTCACCAGGAAGGGAGGTGAGGCAATACTTAACTGCTTTGGCTTATTTGGAATAATCAAGAAACAGTACAATAAGATAAAAAGAGCATCTACACTGAAGTGTGCAGTGCACAACTGGAGATCAATGTTGCTGTCAAATATAAGACTTTTGGTAAATTTTCTGATTTCATGTGTAGGTCGGGAAAAGAAGCTTGAAACCTGAATTTAGGGTTCCTGAGTTTAATCCTAGTGCTGACTGTTTCAAAGAATGTCAGGGAAGTTCAATTCTGAATTGTATACTGTGGGGTTAATCCAGTAAGTTCTGCCTCATAGAAACAGTTATTAAGTGCTTATTAAAATTATATTAATGCTACATAAATGCACATATGCACACCATGGAAAAAGAGTTATACACATGATTCCAGGCTTCCTAGGGTTCTGTGAACCCTATTGGAGGTCCACAGACTCCCTTATGAAGGGAATAGAAAGTTACTTGGAATAGAACATGCCTAGATTCCCTTTAATCTTCCAATTACAAGTTGTCACCTAAAATTAGACCAATTGAATTAAAAATATACAATAGTGCTTGAAAAGTGACAAAAGAAGAGATTTTGAATTCAGAAAACCTTGGAGGAATCCCCACTGATGACACTAGCTGTGTGAGTTCCCATGGCCTGGATATTTTGATCCTTGTTTCAACATCTATAAAATGGAAATGAAAACACCACATCCTTCAGATAGGATTTTTGCAAGAATCAAATGAGATCATTTAACAAGAGCCTACAAAGTCAAATGTTCAAAGTATTAGGATGAACCATATGGAATTGGTGAAATTTCATTTGCAAAAATACTGGTTTCTTATACTATAACCAAAATAACAAATATTTAATTCAAGATAATTGTGTGAATAACCCATCATATTTTCAGAGAGAGAGAGAGAGAGAGAGAGAGAGAGAGAGAGAGAGAGAGACCTAGTTCTAAGTAATCATTCACTGTAACTTTAACACTTGACATTTCTTAGAGCAGCCCCATTTTATTCAGCTGAATAGAGGCTGCAAGTTTTATCTGAGTTCTATGTGTGTGAATCATTAAAAAACGTTTGTTGGAGATGTAGCTCTATAGTAGAATGCTTGTCTAGCATACATGGAGTCCTGGTTCAATCGCCAGCACTGCAAGGGAGAAAGAAAAGGTTGACAAAGTAACTTTTTGTACTTTTTATACATTTACTGAAGTAATTAATTACATACTGACCAATAAAATAATCCTAAGGATTTATCTACTGACTATCCCTTAAGTTTAAGACTTGACAAGAATAGGGAAAAAAAAACTAATACCTCCTAAGTCTTACATAATAGATGCAGTACTGTTGCATCAGTCAATATAGGTTTTTTTTCCATTTTTATCTGTCGTGAATAGTGCTGCAATGGAATATTGGCCTACAAATGTCTCTTGGATATACTGATTTTATTTGCTTTGTATTTGAATTCAGTACTAGAAATGCTGGATCATCATTTTTTAAAAAAATATATTTTTTAAATATTTATTTTTAGTTGTAGTTGAATATAATACCTTTATTTTATTTATTTTTATATAGTGCTGAGGGTCACATTCAGGGCCTTACACATTCATCTCCAGTATTTTATGTTGAATTCACTCACAATGAGGAGGAATCTTAATTCACTTCATTCAGTGACTTGCACTGCCAAGATTCTAGCACAAGGGTTCTTGCTTGGGCCATTTCTAAATACAGATATCTAGCAATAAAGATAAATTCCTTTTATTCAAATCACTTCACATGGCTATATACTTTTACATCACTGGCAGAATAATTATGAAGTCAAAACTGTAGTAACAGGGAGAAGAGGAATAAAAGCCTACAAAGTGGAGTCAGACCATGCTTTATTGTCAACTTCTCCAATTATCTTCCTTTTGCAAGAGTGAATTTTTTGGTCTAATTTGTTGAGTCAGCAACTTCTCATCTTGTAGAACACAAAAGAGAAAGTGGTTATTAGCATAGTGAGCAAGAAGGAAATAACTAAAGATAACTTGGAGATAAAGTTGGATATTTATAACAAGAAAAGTGTATGAGTGCCTTTGTAGACCATATGATAAAGTCTGACATGTAGTCTATGTATAATGGGAAGGCACTGAAAGTGTTTACAGAAAAGAATTAAATGACTTATGTTTTTAAAATAATATTATAGCTACCATGCACACATTGGATGGAGGAGAAGAAATGGTAGAATTATGGTTGGTGTTTTAGGTGTGAAAAAAATAGAGTGTATTGAAAAGTTTGGCTGTTGGAAGATTTTTACTGTAGGTAGAAAGATTAGACCTTGATAAGAAACCAATAATATAGAAAATTACTTTAAAATAGGAGCATATCAGAATATATTCCAGGCTTATTTTGAGCAACTGAGTGGTCATAGGCACCAGATTATTCATCCATCTTTGAACTTGGGTCTTACGTGCTCTTAATAGTTTATATTTAACATATGAGCGAGATTACCTCCACAAAGTTTCCATTTGGTGGTATGAAAAAAGAGGCAGCTTGGGAGGCTGAGACAGGAGGATCATGAGTTCAAAGTCGCCTCATCAACTGTGAGGTGCTAAGCAACTCAGTGAGACCCTGTATCTACATAAAATACAAAATAAAACTGGGGATGTGACTCAGTGGTTGAGTGTTCCTGAGTTCAATCCCAGCTATCAGTCCTCCTTGCCCAAAAAAGGAGATTATCAACAAAAACAATATTATCCAAAGAATGTCTTTACTAAAATGGAGCCAGAAAGTCATTAAGGAAAAATGTCTATTAATACACTTCTCACATTGACACCTGGAAATGTGCAAATTTTCGTGCACCTGTATGTTTTCACTACAGGCATCTGAAATAGCCAGATAATTACATTGTGTATAGAGGAGGGGGCTGGGGATTGAACCCAGAGGTACTCAAACACAGAGCCACATCCCCACAGCCAGTTTTCTATTTTATTTAGAGACAGGGTTGCACTGAGTTTCATAGGGACTATCTAAGTTGCTAAGTTTTGTCTTGACTTGAGGTCTTCCTGCCTCAGTTTCTTGAGTCACTGGGATTACAGGCTTGTGCCACCATACCAATATTTATTTGATTCTTTAAGAAAATACTCACAGCTATAAACAGGGCTGATTGAGACTGGCTGATGTGCTGTAAAAATATTGAATGCAGTAGAGTTGTGTTTTGTGTTCTTTTTTGCACCTCAGTGTGGGTAGAAACTAATTCTTGTACATTATGCCAGAGTCAACAGATGATATGCCCACCCCTGAAGACTACTGCAAAGTGGCCCCTGTTTAAAAAGATTCTACCCAGCCCCCCCCCCCGACATTTAGCACCACTGAGACCTGCTTAAAGTGGCATGGATAAAGAGTTCTCAGACTGATAGGATGTCTGTCTGATCTCAGTTTTAAAAGAAGGCCACGGTGAATGATCAATGAAAGAATAATTAGGCAAAGAGTGAGGACTTATTGTTTTCTTTTTTGTACTGTTGCATATGTTTGATGACACTTTGGGTACACCAAGACCCTTACCAGGTGTGTGTGTGTGTGTGTGTGTGTGTGTGTGTGTGTGTCCCATATCCCCTAAGTATATGGAGGAAAATCATTTGTTCAGTTTTCACATGAAATGTAGAGCAGTGAGTCACTAGGCAGATGTCTACTGCTTCCATGTTGATATATCAATCTTTAATATCACATCCTAAAAAAGAAAATAACCAATATCCTTCAGTGAACATGTCTTGTGTAGTGGAAACATTCCTGGCACTCAGACTGCAAATTTATGAATGGACAGCTGCTTGCCTATAGATGGGGAACACCTCCTATGTCCATGACTTCTTGTATTCCTCCTGAAATTTCACCAGTACCCAGAAGGTGCAGGTGGTTTTGTGTAAAAGTTGTATACCACCTACAAGCCCTGTGAAATGGTCATCTATTGGCTAGGTGAAGGGAATACTGAGCATCACTCTGAAACTTATAAATCACTGTGGAAGGTAAGGGTTTCAGAGTAGAACCCTGCCTGGATGGTTAGAAATCCAAATAGGATGAGCAGTAGGAGTCTTTACCATAGCCTTGGTCCTGTGGAGAAGTTTATGAGGGGCTATGGTCTTCCCTATGTTTCTGGCCCCATGGGCCTCTTTTCTTATAAAAACCCAAGAAAAAGTTTCAAAATTTGAATGGAGTATGTAGATTGCATCTGGTAAGGTTCCTGACCTTCATGTAGCAAGAACAGGGACACTTTGAGTGCAATAAGGTTGTTTTGTACCTGAGGGAGCTAGGATATAGGTGATTGAGTTTATTTTTGAGTCAAATACACATAAAGAACTTACCATTGGCAGAAACTTGGCCTATAATTTGGGAATTAGCACAGTCATAACTCTAAGCCCACCTTAGTTTCCATTGTTCTCAAGAAGTGAGTCAGGAGCACCATGTCTTTAGACAGGTGAGGGGAACAGGATGCTTCACTTGACACAATCCTGGATTTCTCTAAGTATGGAACCCTCCAACCAAATGTTGAAGAGAAGTACATACAAGGAAAAAAAAATGAGTGGACTTTGTGCCATAAGGGAGGACTCCTGTTTTAAATGTGGGTATTTGTGTGATTGTTGTAATGGATGTCTGAATAAACCACAGGCTCTACCCTTGTGTGAATCTGATCAGTGGCCTGAGTTTTGGGGCTTACTTCATAGAAGGATCACAGTGATTTGTGTTGAGATTTTGGGTATCCAAGCATCAGAGGTGTCTTTGGGAACTTAGACCTAGGCCCAGTGTGGATTTCTTCACAACATTAGAAATCTCGGCCAGGATTTCACACAATTTTCTCTGTAGAGCCTTGTCAGCCAAAGTTAAGAGCCTGAAACACACATGTTCCTCACATTTTAGAATCATTTTCCCTGCTTCTGCACTCTTTGGAAAGCCCACCTGCATGAGGTCTCAGATGAAATATGGCTATATCTCTATCCAGAAATTTTTAAAATCTCTGGAACCATGAACAACTGGAGCTCTTTAGGAACTCCTTGTTTCTCTCCACGACTGAATCAGAGATAAACTTCAGTGGCCAGAACTCATTAAAATACTGGAGAATACAGATACCAGTGAATCTGAGCCTTCTGATGGTGGGGCCTAGGAAAGATGACTATAGGTGTGTGCAGAGAAATCATTGCCAATGCCACCAGAATCTCTTTTTATATTCCAAATCACATGGTACTGACATCATGCAGCCGATGGACCCTAGTATGGGAAGGCATCTTGTTATGGGGAGTGGGGTGGGAATATGCTCAGAGTCAGGTTTCAACTCAGAATTTTGGAGAGGCTAAATTAGTTTTCTCCTGAGGCCTTGAATCACCATCCAGGATAGAACAGCCTCCAGCACTATGTCCTATTTTACTTCTTGTATTTCTTGCAGCATAATACCAAATTCCCTGTGATGGAGCAATAACAGCCATGAAACCTGGAGGATGGCTCAATGGCTTTACAACCCTCACAGGGAGACATTTGGCCACCTCCAAGAAGAGGATTCAGCTTTGCTTCTGCAAGCATGTCCAAGGGTATTAAACAATGTCTTCCAGTTCACATAGATGGACATCCTCTGCAATTGTCTCACTCCAAAGAGAGCCAACATTCTTGGAAGCCACATAAATTTCAGGCACCAAAAGGTTAGAGGCATTGGTGAAAAAACTAATAGGTCAGCACACTTCCATGACTACTAGAAAATTTTTCCCTTGGTCCTATTTTTATAGTCCTCTATGCCACCTGCAACATTGTGAGCTCCTGATCATTACCAATGCCAGATAACTCATCAGATATCCTTCCTCTTCTCTCTAGAATTGTCTATTTTAATTTTTGTGAAGGGAATTATATCATATTAGTTATGATGGTATTTGTAAGTATTTTAGGGCAACATATATTTGCAGGTACATTCTGTAAATTTTCATATTTCTTGATCTACATATTTAATCTAACTGTAAATCAAACCTTACTCAATATTTACTACTATCCCTAATATTAATGCTAAATCTAAATCTAATATAAAGTAAATGCAATTAGAATAGTGTGTATTTTGACTTGCATTTTCAATTATCAATGGTATATGCTATATGACTTGTCATATATACATTATCATACATATCCATGAATCCCCAACTTTTAGAAAGGTATAATTACATGAATCACATTGCAATCAACCCTGTTTCAGAACATGTATTTTTAAATGAATATGTAATGTCTTATAGACGGTTACAAGTACATTCTTATGAATACCTGGATTTTAGAATATAAAATTTAATTCCCTAAACAGAACACTAACCCTAAATGATATCTGAACTGAAAATTCAACTTAAAGTGACCTCTATAGATAAACAAAGTTTTACATAAAGTATGTACATTTAAATGAATATTTGTGTGTATTGTGAATTATATATTTTATTATCAATTTCATATTTGCACATATATTACTAAATATCATGTATATGGTATATTCTTACATCCCCCAATTACAAAATACATGAGTCACATTATACTCTTACTTCAGTCTGTAAATTTACATTTATATGGATTTTCATACAATGTTCACAAGTACATTTTCAGGAATTCATATTTTCAGATGTATGCATTGATTACCTCAACCTACGTTAACTCCATTCAATATAGAATACTAACCCTAAAATTACCACTTAACTATACCTAATTTAAGATAAATGCCTGTATATTCCTATGAGATGTTATGTGTATATTCATTTATATTTTCAATAATCAATGGTGTATTGAGGTATAACTTAGTTCATATTCATTACATGTCATATCCATTCATCCTCTAGTTAAAAAACTTTTATTCCTACGATTCACATTATATCATTTCCATTTCAGATTATATTTATTCATATCTGTTTTCATACACATTTTCAAATGATCTTTCTAATAAACATACATACTTTTCAATGTATATATTCATTCCCTAAGCCTGACCCTAACCATCTCAATATATAATACTGACTCTAATGTTACTGCTATACCTATACCAAGTTTGACACAACTGTATGTATATAAATGTTAGATTCCATGTGTATTTTAAAATATAATTTCAAACTTCAAAGTTAACTTTGCATAAAGTTATTATATTTTCATTATATACTATATTTATGCATCACCAAGATAAAAATATGTATTCATAAAACTCACGGTATATGTCTTTCTATTCATAAACATTACTTTATAGGTTTTCATAAATGTTTTCACAAGTACTATGCAATAAACACTCATGTTATTTAACATACATATTTATTTCCTAAAACTAACATTACTGAATACAAAATTTAATACTAATCCTGACCTTACATTTATACCTAAGCCTTATTGTTTAAAAAGCATGTATTATTATGAAGATTTGTGTATACATTGACTATTACATTACATTTTCAATAGTATTTTTGCATACATATTTTTGTTGTCTTTTTAAATAGTTTTTAATTGTCAATGGACCTTTATTTTGTTTATTTATGTGTGGTGCTGAGAATCAAACCCAGTGCTTCACACATGCTAGGCAAGCATTCTGCAACTGAGCAACAACCCCAGGCCCAGCAAACATATTTTATGAGTCCATAAAGTTATATATTCATCCGTAAATTAAAAGTATTTGGAATCATATGACTCACATTATACTATTTCTATCTCATAACATAAATATTTATATTAATTTTTATGCATATTTACATAAGTACATTCCTATGAATATTTATATTTGCTGACACTCATATTCACTATTTAACACAAACTCTATTGCCAAAAAGAAAAAAATTAATACTAATCCTAAACTCAGTCTTATTCCTAAATCTAAAGTAAAATGAAAGGCTACATACTATGCATATTTAAGAGTATTTTGACTTATACATTCAATTACCAATGGTATACTTGCAAGTGTCATCATATATTCATTTATATGAAACATCCATGCACTCTGGAGGTAAAAAGTATGTATTCAAATTATGAACCCTATGCTCAGAACTTATATATTTCAGAACTTATATATTTATATATGTTTAAGAACTTATATACTTATATATGTTTTCATATATATTTTCACGCATTCTTATGATTATTCATGTTTCCCAGTACCAATATTTACTGACTAAACTTACTCTTAATCATTAAATCAAAATTTAATGTTGAACCTTCTTCTTCATACTGCCATAGTGTCCCAGAGATTTCAATATGTTGTATCAATGTTCTCATTTATCTCAAAGAATTTTTAGTTCTCTCCTTGAAGTTTTTGCAACCCATTATTCATTCAGTAGCATATTATTTAGTCTCCAGGTGTTGGAGTCACTTTTATTTATTTTATCATTGATTTCTAGTTTTATTCCATTATTATCTGATAGAATGCAAGGTATTGTCTCTACTTTTTTGTATTTGCTAAGAGTTGCTTTGTGGAACAATATATGGTCTCTTTTAGAGAAGGATCCATGTGCTACTGAGAAGCATATTTTCTTATTGAAGGATGAAATATTCTATGTATTTCAGTTAAGTCTAAGTTATTAGTTGTGTTATTGAGTTCTATAGTTTTTTGTTCAGGTTTGTTTGAAAGATCTATCCAATGGTGAAAGAGGTATGTTACATAACTTAAATTATTATGTTGTGGCCAATTTGACTCTGGAACTTGGGAAGAGTTTGTTTAATGAACATAGCTGAATCATTGTTTGGGGCGTATATATTTATGATTGCTATGTCTTGTCAGTGTGTGGTTTCCTTGAGCAGTATGTAATGTCCTTCTTTATCCCTTTTAATTAACTTTAGCTTGGAGTCTATTTTATTTGATATGAAGATGGAAACTCCTGCTTGCTTCTGTAGTCTATAAAAAGAGGAGGTTATTCCCATAATAAGAAAATTATAGAAATTTTATGTTTCACTCCCAAAAAGGGAGTATACAAGAGAAGGATGAAGAAGGTGAGGGGAGAAAAGCTAAAGAGTAGGTGAGGTGAGGATACAGGCAGAATTCTTGTGTGGAAGTTTATAGAGGGACATCTTAAAAATACAAACACTTGTTCAATTCAAAACTGTTTACATTTGATTGATTTAAGCTCTTCTATAAAATCTGGTTTTAGTGAGTTCTATCATCTCTATGAGTTATGGTTGCTAACTTGTTTTATATCCTCCCTGGACTACCATGAGGGAAAACAGAAATGTGTGCTGGAAGTATGAGAGACTGCAAGAACATCTTAGAAATATTCATATTTCCTGATGTATACATTTATTCCCTCACATTAACCCTAAATCCTTCAGTATTTATTATTAACCTTAATGTGACTATTTTAACTGTACCTAATTTAAGATAAGTGCATGTATATTCATATGAGATGTGATGTGTTCTTTGACTTATATTTTCAATTAGGAATGGTTTATTAGCATTTAAATTATTATATATTCACTTTATGATACATCCACTCTCCCCAAGTGAAAAAAATTATATTCATATGATTCACTTTATTTAATTTTCTGTTTTAGAACATATATGTCCATGTGTTTTCATACATGTTTTCACATGTACATTCTTATAAATGTACATATTTGATACACATATTCTTTTAGTAAGCCTAACTCTAACCAACTCAATATATAATACTAACACCAATATTACCACTATTCCTACAACTAGTTTGACATAAATGCATATTTATAAATATAAGATTCCATGTGTATTTTAAAATATAATTTCAAACCTAATGTTCAATTTGCTTAAAACATATTGTATATTCATTTCCTTATCTTGGGAAATAAATTTTGAACTTTATAGTCAAATACAGGGACAGATTATGCTTCTAAATTCTGGCATGCATGATGGTAATTTACTTTATTAGAAATTATAAATGATATATATATATATATATATATATATATATATATTTATGTGCAATGTGCATGTGTGTGTTTGTGTGTATATATAATTTAGATTTCTATTTTGGGTATGTTAAGGTTATCTGTATTATAGATATAGATATACTTGGTTTTTAAAAGTTTGTTTTTTGTTTCTTTTTTTTTACTTTGGTAGAATTTTTGCCGATTTGTCTATGACTGAAGACATTAATCCAAACATTCTCTAGACCAACTATTTATTGAGTGATTTTCAAAGTTTTACTCAATGTCAAAATGACAACTTTTATGGAGAATTTGTGTCTATTGGATACCTGTGACTCTTACACTTCACATGTACCATTGTTTAAGTCACTGGTTTTCAAAACATTTTTATCTAATAAACCCCTCAATTTCTCTTTCAAAGATTTTTTTTTCTTGGCTGTATTAGAAAAGATACTAGCTCACTAGTTCTTAAATTCAGCCCTGGCATTTTAGACATGTATTATCAGATGACAGTGATAGGGTTATTTTGAAAACCACTGAGCTCACTTATTGCTATGATTTTATTGTGTGCCTCTTAAATCAGTTGCAACACAATCCCCTGTGTGGTGGTATTGAGAAGTTACAACTTTGGGGGAAGTGATTATGCCATGACAGATTTACAGTTTATGGAAAGGTTAACACCTTATGAAAATGCTCTAAACAATGACCTCGGACCTTCATTGCTCTTCTGCTCTTCTGACTTGTAAAGACAGTGTTCAAGAACCATCCTGGAACCAGAGAATAGGCCTTCAGCAGACACTGAACGTGCTTGCACCTTGACCTTGGGGTTCAAGCCTTTAGAACTATGAAGAAATAAATTTCTTTTGAAAATTAATTACACAGTCTCAGGTGGTTTGTTATAGCAGCACTAACCCAGTAAGATTACACTATACTACCCCCCACAAAAGGGATAAGAAAGAAATTGGAATAAAAATGGAGAAGAAAATGATGTTATGATGGATGAATTCAGGCATTAGAAATTCTATGTAGCATTTCCAGTACTGCATTACCTTTCTCCTTAAAATAATTTTTCATGAAGTGCATGTAATGTTTGTGTCCTCAAATAAAAAGTTTTGCTGTGTGTGTTCTTCAATTTATAAGACTGATTGGTGATACAGATTGAATTGCTTAATGTACTGATTTCATTTGATCATAAAGTGAACAGATTCATTGATTAATTGTTCAAATTATTTCTTTGCATGCTTTCTATAGAGATAAATGAAAGATTTTTATTCCAATTTTCAATAATTTACAATTTTGTTTTTGTCATAAATCTGTTTTTTTGTCAAATTGGAAAGCTTCTGTAATTTTTTTCTACATGAGTTATATGATGCAGAAGTATCAGTATTCAAACTATTTTAGCAATAAAATTGTGAGTTGGTAGAGTTTTACTATGATGCCATGTGAGTTGGCAGAGTTTGAGAGAGTGAAGGCAAAGAGAGGAGAATTTCTAAAGTAATAAGGCTAGCAATAAAGCAATCACAGTGTCATTGACTGCAAACCATATGGCTACTTTCCTCCAAACCACAACTAAATTTAACTCAGTGAAATTCTCCTTTAAGAGAAATCCTCAAAATTGTTTTCTTCCATGTGGAATAAAGCCCAAAAGAAAAAAGGAAAATTAATGGTCTTAATAAATTTCATTATCTTACCTGATTTGAAAATTTACAGAAGTAGATCTCAAGGCTGTGAACTGAAGGTCCAGGCAATTGAGTGTCCCCAATGCTTAAGCTTTACATTTTTCATGGTAATGGAAGACATCAATCTCCCATTACACTGGCCCAACTAAATGTATGACTGTGGCTAACAGGATGGAATTAAATACATTTCTACCTTGTGCAATAGCATATTTATTACAGTATAATCACCTATTGATATTATATTTGTTTTAAAAAATAAAAATTAAAGTAAAAAAGAAAAACTACCATGGCTTGTTTTGCTTGTCCAAGGTCATGATTTTTATGAGCATCAAGCATGTTTAAGAAATATAGCAGAGTTGTTATCTCGGCACTCTGTCTAAAATGACTAAAATGTTTAAATAATATGAAGGTAGGGACTACACAGTTAACTCTAGAACCAGAAATCACTGTTCTGAATTAAGTCTACAGGGACCATCTCAAAAATGGAAATTCATTGTCCTAAGATAAAAAAGTCACCAGGAATTATTTTCTATGTTGGAAACAGATATAACTTTGTTTCAAGAAGTTTGAATATATTTACTATTATTTATTTATTTGTTTTAATTAACTGTCTAGTACAAGATTATATAAATTTTATATTTTTATGAGTATCATAGCTGATATTTATTGAACCAAAACAACGTTTTGGAGCCTGCACCAGAAGATTTCTACTTCTTATATTATTACATCTTCATGGTATCCTTTTAATAATTACTGAAATCTATTCAATTAATGAGCAAACCAAGGCACAGAGATGGGAGGCAACATGCTCAAGGTAGTCTTCATAAAAAGTGGTGGAGAAAATTTTCAGATAAGAATCTGCTGATTTTTGCAGGCTTGCTACATCATTTATTAGATATGACTTGAGCGCTTTTTCATATAAATGCAATTTGGTTTTGCTTTCTGTGAAAAAGAACAGTGACTTGACATCATGGAACAGTTTTTAAATTAAATATTATTTGCCAATTGCATCCCTAATAAATTAATATTCATATCTTGATACCTGGTATAAATTGAAAACTGAAAATGTTCACTAGATTTTCCAATACTTTTCTGTTTCTACAAAATTAACAACAGTTCATTCATTACACAATTAGGAGGAAGAAGGGGAATAGCTAGGATGATGGAAGGAGACCCTCATCATTATACAAAATACATGTATGATGATGTAAATTTGGTGTCAGCATACCTTATATACAAACAGAGATATGATAAATGGTGGTATAAAGATATATTAAGAATTGAATGCAAAAAATAAGAGAGCTCATGTATAGTGACATAATTTGGCGTGAACATACTTTATATACAGAGTTACAAAAATTGTGCTGTGAATGGATAATTATGAATGTAATGCACTCCAGTATTGTCATGTAAGAAATAAATTAAAAAGAAAAAAATTGAAAGTAATTCTTCAATTGTGAAATGTAATCAATAAAAATCATTAGCAGATAACAACAACAAAAAAACAACAAAACAGATAACAACAACAAAAAAAAAAAACAACAAAGCCTGCTGTGGTACGCCTTGAGTGCCGGCGGAAACATGGTCAACAAGGTTATTCTTAGCGCCTTCCCAGTGACTGTGTCGCTGTGCCTCATCCTGGCACTGTGCGCCGGACTCCCGCCGCTCCTGCGCGCCTGCCCCGCCCCCCCCTCCCCCGCCAGTCTCGGTCCCGGGCCGGCCTGCATCCATTGGCTGGCCCGCTGCTGCAGCCATGCTTCTACCCTGGCTACATGCTGCCACTCGCCTTTGACAAGTATTTCGCATCCGTGTCAGCGCACGTCAGCATCTGGAAAGTGACGGTGTCCTACGGCGCACACTGTCAAGGCCACCATGCCCATCTGGGTGGTCCTCCTGTCCTGGATCATCCTGAAGGAGAAGCAGAGCACCAAGGTGTACTTGTCACTCATCCCTATCATCAGCGGCGTCCTGATGGCCACCGTCATCGAATTGTCATTTGACATGTGGGGACTTGTCAGTGCCCTTGCTGCCACTCTGTGCTTCTCGCTTCAGAACATATTCTCCAAAAAGGTATTGAGAGATTCACGGATCCACCATCTCTGCCTGCTGAACATCCTGGGCTGCCACGCTGTCTTCTTTATGATCCCCACATGGGTGCTGGTGGACCTCTCAGCTTTCCTGGTCAGCAGTGACTTGACCTGTCTCCCAGTGGCCCTGGACACACCTGCTCCTGGCTGTGAGTGGCTTCTGTAACTTTCCCAGAATGTCATTGCCTTCAGCATCCTCAACTTCATCAGCCCCCTGAGCTACTCTGTGGCTAATGCCACAAAGAGAATCATGGTCATCACAGTGTCCCTGATCACGCTGCGCAACCCAGTCACCAGCACCAATGTCCTGGGCATGATGACGGCCATCCTGGGGGTCTTCCTGTACAACAAGACCAAGTATGATGCAAACCAGCAAGCCAGGAAGTACCTCCTTCCAGTCGGCACCACAGATGTGAGCAGCAAGGAGCGCCATGGGAGCCCACTGGAGAAGCCCCACAATGACATCCTCTTCCCCCAGTATGGGGACTATCAGTATGGCCGCAACAACACACTGACAGACCACTTTCAGTACAGCCGGCAGAGCCACCCAAACTCGTACACTTTGAAGTGCTATGATGTATAGAGCCTAGAGCTAGGGCAGGGCCTCCCTGGACTCCCTCCCTCAGCCCCCAGCAGTGTCAGAGACTCTGACAAGCAGTGAATGTACAGCCCTGCCAGAGAACGGTGGGTGACTTACCACCGCAAGACCCAGGGGCTCCTGGCCCCGAGTGGGCAGAAGCGGGTGTGACTGCCACGTGGATGGCGATGGGCTCTGGGCAGAGGGAGATCCACATGGAGACCAGGCAAGCTCTTTCTTCCCGGAGTCCATCGTCAGGGGCCATGACCCTATGGAGCTCTTGACCAAATTACACCTTTCCATGTGGAGTTCTTCCTCAAGCAGTGTATGTCACACTTCTTACTCAGCTTTCCAGGTGACATCCCAGACCAGAGAAGGGGAATCCCTATGGATACAGACCTGGAGTGATCAAGAGCTGATTTCCTGGGGGGTCGAGGAGAGGATTGTGGGGTGGTGCTTGAGAATGACAGACTAGCTGCTTTAATTTCACTGCTCAGATATGCATAGGACCAGGTGGGCATCATGTGGGCCAGTAGCCTGTGAGAGTCGCTGGGGACACCGCAACCACAGAGGTGGACCCAGTCTCCCAGTCTGTCCCGAGGCTGTCTGCAGTTACTGGCATGCGCTGCAGAGAGCGAGCCTCGCAGTTGGCACTGGACTCCTGGAGCTTGTGTCTTTGACTTGCAGGTTGGAGTTGGCATCCACCTAAGTCCAGGAAAAGGGAAATCCTCGTCCACCTTTCTCTTCCCTTGCCAGAGCAGGGCACGTCCCCTCTGTAGGCAGCACACAGGATCTGTAGGAAATCATGTTGTGTTCAAGCTGTTTTTCTGTAGTACTTATTCTTTTTAGATGAGTCTTGGCCACTTCAGTGATGACTTGGAAGGCTGTTTGGTGGGGAGATCTTGATTTTATGAGGATCTTGCATTTTTCTAGAGAATTTTATAGTCATGTGTGTTTTTATGCCATGGTCCCCATTAGAGGACACAGCAAAATTGGCTTTGGATCAGAAACCATCATTTCTAAATGTTTAAAAAGAAGAAAAGTTCCTACTGGTGATGCCTATCTGACTAGTTTGGTAATAAGTAAGAAGTAAGAAGCAATGAAGTTCTGAAGCTTTTCTCTTGATGACCACGATCACTGAAAATGGAAGGAATCCAGATTATCTCAGTGTCTGGTGTAATCAACAGCACCAGTGTTTTGCGTCTGTGAAGTTTGTGTTGCATGTAAGGATGAATAGTCTCCTGGATAAGGGAAGAAGGGGAAGCACCAAGCTAAAATTTTGTTTGCCAAATCAGATTCTTTGGTCAATAATGGTTTATGAGCTGGGCACAGTGGCACATACTGATGGTCCCAGCTACTGGGGAAGCTGAAGCAGGAGAATCCCCTAATCCCAGAAGTTTAAGGCCATCCTGGGCAACAAGGTGAGACCCTGCCTCAAAAAAAGAGAAAAAGAAGTTTGGGTTTGGGTAGAATCATATCAGGAAAATTATAGGGCCCCAGGGTGGCAGGGTTCCAGTTGTGGCCTTAGTCTTCTGGCATTGTGAAGGGACCTTTCCCTCAAGGAGGGGACCACTGGCTTGGCTTCTGGGGTCTTTGGTGATATCTGCTCTTGTTTCTTCAGCACTGTCCTCAACTTCCAGCTACATGTGGGGACAGTGAATCATAGATAGGACACCAGTTTGCCCTTTATCTCCTGTTGAATGCAGTGTTTCCCCACTCTGAGAGGAAGCAACACTGTTTCTGCTGCATTCCGGGTTTTGTTTTGTTTTGTTTTCTGCTTTGGTAATTGGAATTTTGTATTGAAGGGTTTGGTTTTCGTCTGCTTATGAATGGGCCACTTTGCTCCTTGCCGAGGTTACTCATCAGAAGCCTCAGGAGAATCCCTGTTTGTCCGTCTGTTGTTCATTGCTTAATAGTATTTTGATCCCAGGTTTTGAGACAATTGCTGGGTAAAATAGGAAGACACAATCCTGATGGTGTTATTTATGAAAAGATCTTGCTGAGTGCCTTCACCAGAAGCTGTGGATCTGTGGTTGAATTGTTCTCACTGGTGAATGCAGTTTTGCATTGCAAAGGTGTATGGTGGTAGTTTATGGTTATAGTTAAGTGATTCCTCAAACATATCATTGAATTCCAAAATGAATTATGCCTCTGTTTGGGTTTAATGAAATTTCTGATGTTACTGAAATTTGCCTATTAAAATGTTTTCCTTTTCCAAAGCAAGACATGCTGGTGAGAGGAAATGACTGTCTAGTTTTATTATGGTTTATAAATTAACAAATGGGATATTTAATTCTGTAAAAAAATGTGAAATTTTAAAAAAATGTTTATCTGTTAATGAATTAGTTAACTCTTTATAATTTCTCATTTTATTTGATTCTGCAAGTTATCTCTGATATATATTTTCAATTTTCTAAGAGAGAATTATTTTCACTTTATAACTTTTAAATGTTTAATGAGAATTTTAAAATTTAATACTCTATTAAGAATGATGATTTTACCTTTGAAAAATTGTTTATAAATTGATCTTTCTTTTACAGCAGGTTTTATATTTGAATCATTAATATACTCATTTGAGAGTAATTTATTCAGGAAGGCTTTTAGATGTTAGCATCATTTCTATGTAACTACAAATATTTTGTTAAGTGAGGATATTGTAATTATCTCTCCCAAGTAGTGCACATATATTTTTCAAGTGATATAAAAGGAAGCTTAACTTCATAGTGAGATACACAAACTTGAGAGTTACCATTACCTAGTTATCAGATCTTGGCCATTTGTCTTTAACTCATTAAGCCTCAGTTCAATCATTTATAAACTAGATGTGACACTAAAAAAATGGCTGTCTGAGGCTCCATTCAAACAATTCTACACATCCCTGTCCAAGGAGTATTCTCATCCTATGTCAGGTGTCTATGATTATAGATATAAGCATTGTGTTTTAAATATTGAAGGAAAGATATTTTACATATTGAATTAAATAATATAGGGTATGCTTGATACTAATTGCGGGGAGGGGGGGTCAAAAGAAAAGAGATGATCTCCTCAGTGCTCAATTTAAAAAAAGAGAATATGAGAAGAGATGCCTGTAAGAGGTGAGAGCAGATGGAATTTCAAACAGAAAAGGATATGCTGAAATGGTCAGGATGTCTACATCTTGGATTCATGGCTATATCATGGAGGACATAATAAGATTACAGGGCACTTTGAGAGCTCTTTCTAACTTTACCTCCTTGGGTGGCTTGTTTTTGTTATTGTTATTTTTATAGGAAAATCTTAGTGCTAGTAATAAATCAAATATTACAAAACCCAAGATATAAAATAGATTTTGATATATAAATTTATAAAGAAAAGTAGAAAGTTAGAGATGTTCTGTTCTTTTTTAATTTATAATTTATTTTTTAATTGTGGTTGGACAATACCTTTATTTTGCTTACTTATTTTTATGTGGTACTGAGAATCGGAACCAGGGCCTTGCATGTGCTAGGCGAGCGTCCTACCACTGAGCCATAACCCTAGCCCCGAGTTATTCTGTTCTTACAAAAATTATTAAAATTTTAAAATGTTTTGAGGTGTGTTGTCTGTTGACTTATTTTATGTGCATTGCAAACTTGTCTACAATATTATCTATGAAATATTAGCAACATCTGTTCTTTCTGTTAACATTTTATATTTAAACTACTGAGAACTAACACCTTAACCTATCTCTCCTTAAATTTATAAATTTATTAACACATTTTAAGGCTAAAATGCACACATCTGTTACTCTTACTACCATCTCTTTAGATAAATTTTATTTCATTGGGATATTCTGTATTACATTTAATTTGCATTTTAAAATTTTGAACTGCTTTTGCTATTGTTATAAAATTAATACATAAAAATGATTTTAAAACTGAAGTAAATGGATATTATGGTGCTAATGGGTGTCCTGCTTTTCAGTTTCCTGCCTGCCTGAGTTTCTGCACATATCAGAGTCCTTTCTGTATTATAGCTTTGCTCAGTTTAGATATATTTACACAGATCTTCACTGTTTTGCAGGAAGAATAGGAAGGCAATAATACAGTCTTATCTACCAGAGTTAGAAACCCAATGGCTATTTTTATATTGAAATTTCTTACCTGAAGACTAACTTAAAGAATCTACAGGCTGAAGATGTTGAGTAAAAAGGACTGCACAGAGCAAGACTGAAAAACCACAAGAAATTCACCCTTCAAAACCAGCATTTGAGATTATGGGGAAGACAAGTTGGAATCTAGTTTTCATTTCTCCTATCAGATGGGACTATTAACTGACAGTAGTCTTTACATTTCCTGTCATTCACTTTGTAGAATTTGTATCTGTAACAGTTCATTCCATGCTTTCAACATAACCATTGTTGCTGTGCAACTGTTACATGTTTTAAAACTGACTTTGACATTTTTCTTTCTATTTTCATTTGCTAGCAAAAGCGATACCCTTCCACTGCAACTTGATTTTCTATCTTGTTTTCCTTTGATCAATCTGCTCTGGTCATATCAATCTTTTTGTTATGCAAATACCTCTCACATTTTCAGCACTTGCTTCTCCCTCAGCTAGGATTTTATAGAGGTATTCATATATTACACTCACTTATACATTTAGATTTATATTCACATTGAGTTTCCATGATATCCTTGCTGAGTATCTAATCCAAAATAAAGCATTACTCTATCTTATTCTCTATCCTTTTCTCTAGTTTTGTTTTTTGGAACATCACTTATCATTACCTGACACATTTATTTATTTTCTTTGTACCTCAGCTAGGATAGAATTATGTGAGGACACAGAGAGACTTCAATGTATTCTGTTTGTTAGTGTCTCATGGTGAGGAAAAAAAGAAGCATACAGCAAGCACTAATACATAACCAAATGGATACATTTGTTCATACAATAATAATGATAATAGCTGCTGAGTTCAATGATGCTTAGTAATTTAATGGGGCTGAGCCAGGAGGGTTGCAAATTCATGGCCAGTCTTATTATGTCTGCAAGATCTTCAGCAACTTGGCAAGACACTTTCTCAAAATTAAAGAAAAAATAAAATTAAAAAGGACTAAGGATATAGATCAGTAATAAAGTGTTCCTGAATCCAATGCCCTATATTGGAAAGAAATGATAATGGCTACTCAGCATTTAAGTCCAATAACTAAAATAGACTCTTCCCTGTAAACATAGATTTATGTGAGTAACAATCATTCCTCTTTCTCCCAAAAGGATTCTGATTTTCCTCCACTGAGTGACTCAGTGGAGGAAAATCAGAATCCTTTTCACATTTCCCAAATTAAAAATGTTTCTTCTGCCTCTGCCATTCATCTGTAATGTAAGAATTGTCTCCACTAAGTGCCATTGGTAGTTTTGCTGTCCTTTCCAGAATTTATTTTGCATTATCAATGAAATCATATTTCTCCTGATCACAGAGTAATTTAAATCATACATTTGAGTATGGTGTTCTGTGTTAGAGTCTGTAAACAAATGTTAGAGTCTGTAAACAAGTCAGGATGGTGCCTGGCATTTTGCCAGGGGAATATTAGAGTCTGTAAACAAGTCTGGATGGCGCCTGGCAAAATGCCAGAGGGAGTGGTTTGTGAAGTAAGGCCAGGGAGCCATTAAGTGTGGAGATTTCTTATTGGTTGACCGATGTATCTAGTTTATGCTAATTAAGATAAACTATGTGGAATGTATAAATACCGCTCTGGTCCTACAATAAACTGCTCCCACTCCTGCTGTATCAACCTACACATGTTGTTCGTCATCCACCCACCCCCCTCCCGGTTATTTTGCTGCAGCTGGACTGCAGCAGTTCTGTTCACTAAATATGTGATGGATTGCTTACATGTTTTACATTTTAACTGGCAAAAAAATTTCCCTTCCCAATCCAGATGCAGAAATTAACTTTGGACAAAGGTTAATAAATCTAATAGTGGTTTCACTTATAAAAGGTGTCAATATAGTAAAAATTCTTGTTTGATGCAATCGTTTTTTTTTTTTCTTTTATATTTTTCTGTGTTTAGGGGTAGGCAGTCCTATAGTTTAGAAATGCATTTTAATTTGCTCTTTTCTTATCCTTCAGCAAACCTCACAGGGTGATACTACATCCAGAAAGGGAACTAAAAGACTGGGTAAAACATGCACAACACCACTTTTATTACATCCAGGATTCATATGTTAAGATTGCATCAACCATAAAAAGGGAGAAGCAATGTTTCTCTTCATATCTTTTAATCTAACCTAGATTGGGTTTTGTTGTTGTTGTTGTTGTTATAGCAGGGATTGAGGTTAAACAAGGAGCCCTTAACCAACTAGCCACATCACCATCTGTTTTTATTTTTAGTTTTTGAGACAGAGTCTCACTAAATTGCTCAGGGCCTCACTAATTTGCTGAGGCTGGTCTTGGACTTGTGATTCTCTTGCCTCATCTTCCTGAGTTGCTGCAATTACAGGCTTGTTCCACCATGCATGATGTAACCTAGATTTTTACATATCATTGTTGATTTCAGATATGCTTGGGAGACAAGAAATCAGGCAAACATTTTTCAATTGTCTCTTTCTTTCTTTTTTCTTTTCTCAGAGGCAATTGGGTTGCAGTTTGATAGAGGCATAAGACAGTATCACACATGAGACTGTGCCTGTGTACAGTGGCTATTATTTAGGTATCCTCTGTTTTCATGTGACAAAATAGTTAATATTCAAAAACAACGTGAAGCTTCACGTTTTTGAGAATTCTAAAGAATGTCTTAAGACACTGATAGACAAATATTTAAAAAAAAAAGGTTTGAGGGTCCAGTTTCTCTCTTCCATCTTCACCTCTCTTTAGATTCCTTCTTCATTTCATGGTCCAAGATGGCTGAAATAACTTCTAATCTTACTTCGTCTTGCAGCTTAACTAAAAATTAGGTATTTTCCCCAAATGTTAGGGCCCTGATATTGCTTTACTTAGAACATTTACTTTGTAAAATTTGCAATTGAATTTTTTTTTGCCCTTTTCAGATAAAATATTCTACCAGATTCTTGCCCTTTTTCCAATTCAGCAATATATATCTTTCTCAAAGACCTAGAAGCAATTCCTTTGAAATGTAACCATTAAGAAGTTCTTGTCAGGGAGGTAACCAAGGAGGAGGAAGCCATGGCCGTGGCTCTCCACAGGCTGCTGGCGGGCGTCAGGGTGGGCGCCACCGTCCGGATCAGGGAGTGAGGCCTGGCTGGTGGGCTGGGTGCCCCGCGCCTTAGCCAGCGCCTGGCTGCCCATGTGGCTGCAGCAGCGGCTCAAGGAGCTGCTCTCAAGCAGCTGGGCCTGCCACCTCCTCTGCTGCTTGGCCTCCTGCTGCTGTTCCACGCTCCAGGGTGCGGCAGGCGATGGGTGGCGGGCGGCCTGCGCCTGCAGCCCTGGGCCCACTGCGAGCTGGGCGCCCCCAAGCCCTCTTTCTGCCTAGGGGCGGCCACCCGCGCCTGGCGCGGCCTGCAGGATTGCTGCAAGGCCATTGTGCTGGGCCCAGGAGTGCAGGCCTTGGTGGCTATTGGCTTCCTACCCCTGAACATGACAGCCAACCAGCTGTGGGTGACTCCTGGAGAGCGGGAGCCCCACCCCCACCCCCCGTAGCGCTGGACTTCGTGCCCTTCTGCATCTGCACCCACTGAAGGTGCTGGCACAAGCTGTAGAGGCTGTGCTGCTGCTGCGGGAGGGACTGCTGCGCAGGGTGCGTTGCCTGCAGCTCGAAAGCCTAGGCCCTGGTCCTTCAGCCGCCGGCCCTGAGCCCGCCTCAGCCTCCTGTCTTGCCGCGGGATCTGGCCATGACTGTGTGTTGCTGCAGGAGGACTTTATGTCTCACAGGGCCGACTCCACGTCTATCTGCAGTGCATTCAGCTCAACAACCCAACGCAGCACATGGCTGCGCTGCAGACTGTGGGTCTCACTGCAGGCCGGTCCTGAAAGCCTTCACCAGCGTCCTGGAGAATGTTGGAGATCATCAGTTCCTCCTCTATTTAGGCCGATCCACACTAATGCCCTCTAGGCAGGGGCACCTGGTAGTGGTGGCTGCCAAAAAGCTAGTAAACCAGCTCCAGGTGGCTCCCAAGATGCAACTGGATGAAATGGTCCTCCGGATGGTGTATGCCTCAGGCCCCATCAACCCCTAAGTTCTCAAAAGCAAAGCCAGCCGCTAAGGAGCTAAAGGCACTCCAGGACTTGGCCCGGAAGGAGATGCTGGAGCTCTTGGAGATGCCTGCGATTGAGCTGCTTCCGGACCACCAGTGCCTCTGGGTGCAGCTGTTTTGCCCAGTGGTGGAAATGAAGATCACCCTATGCCCACAGGCCATCAGGCCTGACCCTGAACCTGACACTTTACTACATGCTCTGCTGTTCACCAGCCCCTCTGCTCAGTCCCTCCTTGAGCCACGGAAGCGAGACCAGCTGGAGGCCAACCTCAACTACGAAGACCACTGCTTCAGCAACCACGCCACCATGCACACCAAGAACCTGTGGCCTGCCCAGCTGTCCTTGGTGCGGCAGATCCTGCAGCTCTCTGACCTGTGGAGGCTGACCCCCCAGAAGCGTGGCTGCAAGGGGCTGGTGAAGGTGGGCACTCCGGGCATCCTGCAGGGCATGATGCTCAGCGTTGGGGGGCTGCAGTTCACAGACAACCACCTGCAGTTCCAGGCCGACCTGGACGTGCTGCACAACAGCTATGCGCTGCACCGTATCCACTACAAGAATGACCACATTGACCTGGCCAACGCCGAGGGCAAGCCCTACCTGCACATGTCCGTGAAGTCCCTCAGCCAGCCAGTCAAGATCTTCGCATATGAGGCGGACTGCCTGGAGAACCCAGTGGAGCTGACCTCGGCCTTTGGGAGCCACACCTTCTCAGTCCTGGTGACACAGCCCATCAGGCTGCTGCTCCTCATCTCCACCGACCTCACACACCTGCAGGACCTGTGGCCCACGCTGCACCCCAAGGCCATCCTGGCCCTCAATGAGCACATGGCCCAGCAGGACCCAGGGCTGCCCTTCCTCATCTGGTTCAGCGTGGCCTACCTCATCACCCTCTTCCACCTCTTCCTCTTCAAGCTCATCTACAACGAGTACTGCCCATCTTCAGGAGTAAGGAAGACCCCAGTGTCTGAGGAACTGCGAGTCCTGCTTTCTGCCACTGTTGCATAAGACACCATCTACTGCTACAGACAAGGGATCCTTTGGAAGCACCTACCCTTTGTGCCTTGTGGGGGACAATGATGCAGAAGTGCTTATAGATGCCAGCTTGCATTGGAAGGAACAAGTGTCTCGTGGGGAGGGAGGGACCAGTGGACCTGTAAGCCTTCCACTCAATAAAGTGAACCTGTGCAGAGCTTATATATATATATATATATATATATATATATATATATATATATATATATATATTATATATTGTTTTCTAGTGACTATGGTAGAGGAGTCTTAACTCAGAAAAACATCAACTAGCAAGTAAAAATGTTCTAATCCCACTGACTAATCTCCCTTACCCTGAATGCTTTCTAGTACTTTAGGTGCTGGGTTACCTTGACACTTAAAACTCTCCCTTCTTTTGGTTCAATAGAGTTGAGTTCAGACTCTCTTTCCTATTAAAATAGTCTTCGATAAAATCTTCTTTAACTTTTTAACTAGTCTAATGAAAGGAGATAAAATAGATTCCATGAATGATAAAGACTTAGAGAAAGAAACAATTTGAATATTATGTTGTATGTCAATGAGAGAAACAAAAACAAAACAAAAACCCATATAGCATTTTTGGCAGGAAGTTTTGGTAAAGTGGTTTCTATAAAGTGGCAGAAGAGCAAGGGATGGATATAGGAGGACATAAGTCATAGCCATAGGGTTGGAGGTAAGTGGTCCAGCCTTCTTATGATCTGCCTTCCCTGTTAAACTTGAAGGGGATGTAGATGACTTGTATAAGTTCTAAAAAATTGTCTTTTTTCATAAGGATAAGAATGGTTGAGAGAGTAAGTGAGGTATCTTATGATCTTTCCTCCTCCACCCATCTTGCTCAGAAGTAGGAGTAGACATTTGAAAACATAAAGTGAAAGGAGATAAGTCAAAAGAGTTTCATGTTAGGACAGATCTCCATAGGTAACTTCATGCCACCAAAGAGGGAGTAGTGGTACAGTTATTTTTACAAGTCAAATATCAATTGTTTTTTTGTAATAAAATAGAAATTGTTATTTAAGACTAAGAATAACAATATAACAAGAACTAGGAAAAATCATCAATGTATATTTTTCAATGTACTGAAAGAATTTTATAAAAGAGTAAAACTGCATGTCTAAAATAGGTTTTGCTTGTGTTCTAAAATTATTAATATTTCTTACAATTAGTACTATAAAAAGTAAAAAGATTGGCTAGGTCTCCTGAGAATTTTCTAAATTTATTTTGCAAGGAAGAACACCTGTTATTTTATTTTATATCTACTTTGTCTGTATTTAACAAGCCACAACATTTTATTTCATGTTTATTCTCTCAAAGAAATCTCACTTAGATGAATATGCTAGAAGAATTTTTTAAATGATGTTTGAGTTTACACATGTAATATCTTGCTGTGGCAATATCAACCAGTGTTGATTTATATTTAATTAAAATAATTACATAATGTTCTGCATTCAGGATATGTTCAAAATATCAATGAAGTGACCAGGAATGAGAAATATAAGCAACTTATACCAAATGGAACTGTATTAGTCTTCCTTTCTTTATAAGGCTTCTTTAGAAAAAAAAAGTCATAATCACCATATGCTTGCAAATACCTTTAAAAATTTACCTGGGCAACCTCTTCATTATGGTAATAATATAATCATACAGATATAACATATTTTCATTTGATGATGTAATTTTCCAGTTTAGGACTTCTCAGCTGTTGTGTTTTCTCTGTTGTATGATATTGTCTTTTTAAAATTCTATGTAGAAAAGTAAAAAAATGAATTATGACTTCTTAATCAATACCAATGATTCATGATCAATCATTTTGTGTTTCATTTGATGGCAGCATTGCGCTGTGTATTCTTGTAGAATTATATCCTGTAATGCAACCATAGGAATATGCAACTTGGAATTATTATAAAGGAATCAACAGATCCTACTCCAATGTACAGTGATTTATTTCAATAGTACTGTTAGGATTGCAAAGCTTGCAAAGATATTCAGTAAAATTCTCAATCCATGATGAAAAAAAATAATTTGCCTGGAACAGAAAAGAATTTTCAGGAGAACAAAACTATTTAATGTATTTTCTAGGTAATTATTCTTTGTTGAGTCATAATTACAGTGTTGATGATTGTTTTCACTAGCATATTTTGATAGAAAGTACACAGACATTCAGAAAAAAGCATTATTTTGACTAAATCCTTTTTTTCCTCTTTGCAGATTTGATCATAGTTGACAAAATTTACCTGCATTTTAGGTTGCTGGGAGATTTAATTGTACAGGACTGGCTGCTGAATATTTGCAAGTTTTCTGTTTTAAGACTTCCTATAGTCTATTAATTAGTTTTTCACATACCTCTACAATATGCAGACACTAACTTTGATGTAATATTTATAGATTTATGGCAGATGAATCAGGCAATACAAGTATTTTTTAATGACAGTAGCTATAATTTAACTTTTATTCTTCTTCTCCTTCTCATTCTCCTTCTTCTTCTCCTTCTCCTTCTCCTTCTTCTTCTCCCTTCCACAATCACATTTATTTTTTTCTTTCCTGGCATATGTTTCTGCATACTTTATGAACATATCTTTATTTTTAGTGTGAAATTTAAAGTAATATTTCACATTTTCTTATTCCTCAAAATTTTCTGATTGAGACCTTCTTTTATCACAATAAAATTATTTGACCGTTAGTTTTAGAAAATTTTTCAACAAATATTTTCTCATTTTACAACTTCACTTATGTATATGATGGAGCTATCCCAGATGTAAGTTGTCCTAAAGTGAAACTTCAAATAATTATTCAAGTACTTTACCCTTTTGCTGTGAAAAAAAGAAAGATGTGTATGCTTTTATCACTTTTGAGTATATATGACCTTAGTTATTAGTGTTTCTAATAAAATATTTGATAGTATGTGAATGGAAATTGTGAAATCCCTCAAAGGTATATCACATAGTTATACTGCCGACCCCTCCTTACACTCACTGGTCTTCCTCAAGGGAAAGCATGAGGTTCCTGAGGGATAAAATGTGTTATGGTGCTAAATATGTGCAATTCAGCCTTAAGCTTTTTTATGCTTGGGAGACAGCTTGCCTTCAGGACACAGACATTCCTTGTAATGTCATGCAAGGCATTCTGCCATTTTGGAAGATTGCCCACAGTAATTTACCAGAGACTGGATCATTATGTTTTTTTTTTTTTTTAATTCTGAGGTAAAAGTTAGTTTTAAACTAGGAACAATGGTTTATGCCAGTAAGGCCTATGAAATGTTTATTTTCATCTGTCTTATTTTATCTCTTTATTGATTCAGAACACAGGTGGAGAATAGTGTGACTTTAAAACTTGAAACTTTCATTTTATAATATATCCCAGGCAATTGCAAAACAATATATGTGCTGCTTAGTTAGTTAGTTAGTTAGTTAGTTTGTTTGTTTTTCTGGCCAACGTACAAAGTAACAGGCATAAAACAGAGTCCTTGGGAGGGTAGGTAGGATTCTTAAAAGGAAGCTTATACATTAAATCATCTTCAGAATATTAGTGATAAAAAAGATGTCTGAGTGGGTTTCAATCCATAAACTAAAGTATAACATAAATGAACTTTGCAACAATTCTGCCACTTAAGCAACACTGATTTGTGTACAAAAGAGTAAATAACTACAGTTAGAAGTAGTATTCATGGAGGAGCAAATATGTGAGCCACAAGACAGAGGAGGCTATAGAACTAATAAACACCCTGGGACAAAGCTTCCAGTAAGGCATACATCACCTTTGGCAAATAATTTTTCATGGCTCCTCAGTTGATATAAGCAATTTCAATAAAATATGAGAATTTATAGAATTCTGTGAGGGACATGATTTCTCAATGAAGATTTAGAATAATAGGTACAGAAGAGATAATTGTTTTAGTCTGATCAGTTAAAGTGCCAAAATACCAATTCTTTCTGATCCTGGGCCCAGAAACCCATTCCTTCTGTTTGTTGTAGTTGCATTCACAATTCCTAGCTAATTCCACACCTCTCATTATAAGAAAGAATGTCAGCACTGTTGTTAATCATAAATTCATGTGTCAATTTTATAATTCCTGTCTAATTTCATCTCTCTTATTAGAGTAATGATCACAGTACTATTATTAATCACAAAAACAGTTCTTTGAAACTAGTTTGTATTGAAGCAAAAAAGATGTTCCTACTTATGAGAGTACATTTTGGGTAGTTATATGTCATTACTAATATCATGCTGCATCACGATGCATTAAGTCACCAAAACTCCTGGCTTGCAATAACACTCCCAAATGTCCTTACTTGGCTGTGGTTGTGAAGTGTGCAAGTGCAAATCTTGCCTGCAATATGAAGAAAAGTATGAACAATGGTTTATTTTTTAATTCAATGCTAAATTAATAATTTGGAATTTTTAAAAGTACAGGAAAACACATTCTTCAATTCTTTAGGCAATAAATGCTGCTTTCTAAAATGTAATCTTTTTCAATACTGACCACGACTCTGACATTTATGCACCACTCCTATTTCTGCAGGAAATACTCTTTCCTCAACTGGCATGCCAAAATCCAACCTAGAGATCATGATATTTCCCCATGGTTCACAGAAAAAAAAGAACATTAATCATAAGGGTCTATAGGTAGTGAGAAGCAAAGATCTTATAAACCATAAGAAGTGACAAATATGCCCTCTTTCACAGGACTACTTGACATATGGCAGGGAACCTCAAAAACAGGTAAATTGACTATCATGCATGCCACTGGTGGGGACTCACAATAACAATGATATTCTCATAACACATTGTGTTAGGATCCCTGTACATTGGAATATAAGAAAAATAAGGGCAAGAAGTAGGAACTGTTAATCCAAGTCGATTTATGGACTCTAAATCAGAGAATGGTTCATGTCTAAAATGACTGAATATAACCCTATATCACAGTTATCACTATTCCAGGGGACCGCTTTCAAGGCATCTTATGAAATGTATAATGTAGTAGATAATATGAGATATCTACTTTTCAGGACATAACCTGGAAATTCTAATCTATTGGTTTGGGGATCAGGGTTCTTTTGGTATCTGATCAACCCTATATTGGTGTGAGTTAGAGAAGGGTTTTCAAAATCATCCTAAAGGAAAGAAATAGCACTAGTATCTAGACATAACACTTCTGCTTCTGATGTGTTTTGGGTCCCCAAAAGTGAAACTGCTTCAAATTTGCTGAAAGTGGGAAGAAGAGGAAAGGTGAACATTTCTAGCTCGATTTAAACAAACAGAAAACACTAATTTGGTTTTTAATCCTAAATTTTGGATTTATGAAAAAAAACTTAAGCAGTTAGTTAATATTTTAATGATCTTTTACAAAAATCTTTACTCTAGAACATATAGCCACTTGGAAAATTCTGTGGCAGGAAGAATTGAAAAAATGGATTTAGGGGATTTATTTTACAGTGAACTCTCATTAAATAATAATATAGTTTTGGCTTAACTCAGAAAATTATGCTGAAATAAAATCTTGTTATTTTGATGAACTGTTAAGTAAAATTTCAGGAATATTATTGAACCCCCCAGTTCAGTGGAAAGGAAATGAATATTGTGAGGTAGACTGAAGAACTTCACTCAGGGGTTTAAATGGAAAAGCCCACTGACTAGGTAGAATATTGCTTTTCCTCTTAGAATGAATGGATGTAGTAATTACAAATTTGAAGAT
Source organism: Urocitellus parryii (assembly GCF_045843805.1). Lineage (NCBI taxonomy): Eukaryota > Metazoa > Chordata > Mammalia > Rodentia > Sciuridae > Urocitellus > Urocitellus parryii. The sequence goes on along the minus strand of NC_135537.1, from coordinate 111,965,854 downwards.
TTTTGGCATTTGTATTTATTTTGTGTGTATACAATATATGGATAATATATCAATTCTAGTTAGGGCAGAAGAGTGAGAAGGAAAGAGAGGTGGCAGGGGATTAGCCAGGATGGTGGAATGTGATAGACATCATTATCCAAAGTACATGTAAAAAGACACAAATTGGTGTCAATATACTTTATATACAACCACAGATATGAAAAATTGTGCTGTATATGTTTAATACGAATTGTAATGCATTCTGCTGTCATGTATTTTTTAAATCAATAAAAATAAATAAATAAAATTACAACTCAAAAATAATATATATGTATGTGTATAACATATGTACATATACATTTATATATGCCTGCCTTTGCATATACACATATGCATGAGTTTACATATTTGTTTCTATGTATATACATTAATGATTACATGGAAATGTTATAATAATTTTTGAAGGCTTATTTTTTATTGCCTTGGGGTCAGACCATCTCCAGTAAAAGATTCCCTTTGAAGATGTTAAACATCTTTTTTGTTTCATTTAGCAGAATGATGATCAAGTATTTTGTATTTATTTATATTTATATAATCTACATATTCAAAATTTTATTTTCTCCAAGTGTATACTTGCATACATTACAACAGGATTAAATTTATTTGTGCATTATTTCTCTATTGATGTTAAATAGAATAACACAAACTCGGTAAAAATGCATATTTATTATTTGGATGCTTTAAAGGTGAGACATTTAAAATGGGTCTTACTGGGGTAAATTCGAGGTGTTGACAGGCTTGTGTTCCCTTTGAATCCCTAAAAGAAAAGTCTGCAATGGCCAGTAGACTCTCACATATTGCAACTTACTCTTCTGTGACTCTCTTCCATATTACTAAATCTTTGGGATTATATTTAAACCCCTCAGATAATCACCACATCATCTCTACCTCAAAATATAAAAATATTCTGAAGAACAACTTTAATTCTTTTTCGAACAATATGCCTGTTTGCGTTATCACATAACTATTTACAGGTTCTGCAGATTAGAAGGGTCTTTGATGGGTATTTATTCCACTTATGACTATGAATAAGAAAAAAACTATATTTGTATAAACATGTATACGTTTACATGTACATACACATATATATGCACATACTGTAAAAACATACAAATATATGTTTAGGTATATGTATAAACAGTTTTCACAAATAAATAACAGCAATTTCTACTCCATCTTTAGTTCTGAGAATTTGTTTTGTGTCCTCATCAATACTATATATTGTTTTTGTTGTTGTTGTCATCATTTCTTACTGGAAATTTAAATCAGGGACACACAGAGACTAGGTCACACATAGTTGCTTAGGGCTTTGCTAAGTTTCTGAGGCTGATTTTGAACTCAAGATTATCTTGCCTTAGCCTCCCAATCCAATGGGATTAGAGGTGTATGCCATGGCACCTGCTTCTATTTTATTTTTATTTTGAAATATATATTACTTCTAAAAATAATTTATATTTGATATTAAGAAAGCATAGAATACCATTTTTCCCCACAAATACCCCTTTGTGGTTTTTTTGTTTTGTTTTTGTTTTTGCTTTTGTTTTTGTTTTTAGAAAAGATATCATTTTTCTATTTCCACACAGTAGTGCCAGATATATACTTTATTGTTTTCTAAATGGCAAGTTGTTTATTACTATTATTATTATTATCATTATCATTATTATTAAGCTATGTCTTAGTTACAAAAATTTATTTGTTCATATTATTATAAGGTATATACTCTTTTCTATAACTTCATAAAATACAACAATGTGTATCAAAATGACCTGTTGGGGGTTGGGAGGAGAGAGGAGGTTTCATGGGGTTAGAAATGATGGTGAAATATGATGGACATCATTATCCAAAGTACATGTATAAAAAAGTGAATTGATGTGAATATATTTTGTATAAAACCAGAAAAATAAAAAATTATGCGCTATATGTGTAATAAGAATTGTAATGCATTCTGCTGTCATATATAATTTAGAAATAACTAAAAATTAAAAATAAATTATGACATCATGTCCTAAATGGGAATAAATACTACTCCTTTTAAAAACTGAAAAAAAGATCTGTTGGTCAGTGATAAATTTATAAAGTATAAATTGTATCCTGAATATTTGGTAATACAAAAACCTAGATGTAGGTATTTATACTGTTGTCAGCAAAATTAAAAAAAATTACTGTAGAGTTCATTTCTTGCAATGTATAATTACATGAAATACATTTTGTACATACTTATATATATTACCATTATATATAATTAATAAATTATTATTATATCTCACATCAACCACATTTGTTTCAAACTAATTTGTCTTTTGAAAGCACCAATATATGACACTCTTTGGATATATACACTTTGTGTGTCTTTAAATTTGTCACTTTTATGTATTATGTTATTTTTTTTACTCTCCTTTTTATATAATTTCTTTTTCCAAATTATTGAGATTAATGAATTTTAGACACTTCAGTTTAACAGTGCAGTCTGTAGATTTTCTTTTTAACCTCATCTTTAAATACTCCCCACCTTTTATAGGCTTATTTTTAAGTAAATGATTTCTAAAAACCTGCATATATAACACCCTAACCTGACTTTACTCTGGACTATTGATATCTGAGTGGAGGGGATTTTAAAGTGATCCGTGGACAAGGCAGAACAAGGATGGGTCAGGATGTGATATTGGTGGATGCTGAGTATGTAGTAGTGAGTATTCATGAAAAAGTAACGGTGGAATAGATAGGGGTAGAGAAAAAAGTGCTGTGGAGGAAAGAGGGAAAGCATGACCAGCTCAAGAGTTTAGATTTAAAAAGTCTAATGGTTCTTGGCATCTCCTGAGAAACCTCAGCCAGGATAGATGGCTTCCACTAGAGACCCTCACCAGTCTCGCCCTGACTCTGCTGTCCTTTTTCTGGATCCTGTTGGCTTTTTAAATAATGTTCACAGGTGGCAAGTACTCTAAACTTCCCAGTGGGTGAGTACAGTGGTCCCTGTGTGCCATGGGTAGGGACCACTAAGGAAGCCTGTGACCAGGACTCAGAGATCCTCAAAGCTGCCAAGCACCTTCTCCCACTCACTGTTTCCAATGTCCCCTGACACTTAAGAACTGCTTGGGATTAAGTGCTGTGCATGAAGCCCAAGGAAATAAGGAGGCACACAGCTCAGGATGGATTGTGAGTCACAGATGGCATGGGCCACAGGCCAAGACAGTGGCCACACTTTCCCAGGACCCATTTAACAGTAGGAAAAGGACTTAGTAACCAGCACCAAGATGCCTCTGGTCTCCTACTGCAGGCCACTCAGCCTGAAGCCTCTCATAGATCCATGGCACCCTCGTCCTACTGGATGGCAGGCATGCTTTCTGCTCCCATGTTCCATGTGAGGATGCTGCTGAGGTGTCACTGGACAGGCTCTTGTGGTAGTTGGGGTATAGGGAGGGGAGGGGAGGGGAGGGGAGAGGAGGGGGGATAGGAAGGGTATAGGAAGGGCAGCAGAATACAACAGACACTTGTTTGGCAGTATGTATAAACATGGCTGTATAATCAACATGATTCTGCAATCTGTACATGGGGGAATAATAAGAATTCATACCCCATTTAAAACAAATGTATGATATATGATGTGTCAAGATCACTGTAATGTTTTGAGCAACCAATAAATTTCTAAAAAAATTAAAAATAAATAAAAAGTCTAATGGTGGATCAATGGTAGCATGAGGGTAAGTGATAGTTTCTTTGGTGGGAGAAATAATGTAGGGGAGAAAGGAGAAGGTAACTCTGGAACAGTTCCCAAGAGAAAGAGGTGAATGGGTTATATGTATTTTTCTTCCCACCTTGGTGTGGAATTGATAATTCACTTAGTATGTTTCAGTAGGTAGAATAAAACCATTTCCAAGTAGCTTTAAAAATTTGTGTGGTCACAATAAACATTTGACAATTCCAGTCACATAAAATCTTTGTACAATTTCATCTGTTTTTTTATTATTTTTATTTGTTTCATTTTTTATTCAATTTTGCTTTACTGATATTGTGTGTGTGTGTATATATATACTGAATGTTAACTTCTATAACATTAGTTTATGTGTTTATTCATATATTTACTTGTCATTTGAATGTTTTTCTTCTTGGCAAGGCCTGCTTTTTATCAGATCTTAATCTTGGTTTATGAAGATTCAATAAAAACAATTCATTTCAAACAGCTCAGGAATCTGTCATCTGGGCTTAATTCAATTCTGCACAAAGTGGACATCCTTGTCAACAAAAAGCTATATAGAAATGCATGTTTATTTCCATACATATCTTAAAATAGGACTTTTGTTTTACATTTATATGATGGAGAGCAGGAGAGTAACTGTCCAAAGCAGAAGTTCATAAACCTAGGTAAGTTTTCCATACACTTGCCCACTACTGCTTTTAAATTGTTTACATCCTTGACATTGACAGTACTACTGTTTAATTTCTCTGTTGTTTTATGCTCTCTCTTTCTTTCTCTCTCTCTGATTTGTATTTATTCATTGACTGAATTTTTGGTATCACACATTGAACCCAGTAATTATTTGCTACTGAGCCACATCTCAAGCCCTTTATAAATACTTTTATCTAGAATTAGGTTTGGATGAATTTCTTAGACCCTCACTAAGTTGCTAAGCCTGGCTTTCAACCTGTGATCCTCCTGCCTCTGCCTCTCAACCCACTGGGATTACAGGCATACTGCACTGCACCCAAGTTTTTTTTAATTATTTGTTTATTTATTTATGTTTGTATGTGGTGCTAAGGATACAACCTAGTGCCTCACATGTTCTAGGCAGGTCATCTACACGACTGAGCCACAACCCCAGCCCTGTAGCCAACATTTTATGTTTTCTTTAAAGTAATCAGACACAAGTGTAGAAATTGAAATTGCATTTATATCACTGTTTTCTATTAAACTTATGTAAAACTAACTAAAATATTTTATAAAATCAATTTAATTAATGATTACTCTTTTCATTCATGAGGATTATTTTATTATTATTATTATTATTATTATTATTATTATTATGTGTGTGTGTAGGGCTTGGTGAACTGTCTTATTCTTTGCTTAAAGAGCGTAGGTGTAACCTGTTAGATCATAGATCTATGCTAAGTGTGTTGAAACTTCTGATTCTAAACATTCTATTCAATTTGCATATTTCCAAGCATGTAGGAGGCAGTGAAAGGACAATAGCCATGACCAAAGAATCACTTCCAGTGAAAGTATAGCACCAGTGTCCAACCTGGAATGTAATCTAAAAGCTTCAGTGGTGAAGTTGAGTCAAATTACCACTGTAGGTTTTGAGACTCTCTAAAGCACCATGTATGAGCAGGTAAATGAGAATTAATTTTCTGGAGGCATTAAGATTTGTCTTTAATAGTAGTGCATAATTAGTAAAATCGGTAGGTGATTGCAATGTCCCATTTTTCCCAAATATATAGACTGGAATATTTAAATTTATTGACCTAAAATTACAAAAATGCATTTCAGGGAGGTGATATCAGATAAATTTCCAGAGTATAATCTTGGAAATGTGGGCAGAATTATGTGCACATAAATATACATTTATATAGAAAAAAGATAAATTTGAATTGCATAAGTGTGAGGGTAAATTTAGTATGGCACATGCATTGTAGATGAAAGGTTGTGATAATATTTAGAAGATAAAAAAGTAGAAATTGGGGTGATTCAGCACTCTGCAGTTGTATAAAATATTAACAGACTTTAGTAAAAAGAAAACACAGCTAAATCCATCTGTACGTGCCTCAGTCCTGTGTTCTTTATCTGGATTTGATTCTCTCAGATGAACTTACTTCCTTGGTTTATGAAGATTTGATAATTATGTGCATTTGGTGCTCTCTAATTTTTTTTCAGGATTCTATCTGTTATAACCTTTAATATCCTGTCCCCAACCCACTTTTGTGGCTATTTTACTCTCTGTTCTGTTCTGCAGAGACTGACCTCACTTCTTCTGTGCAATGATTTTTATCAATATTTCAAATAATGTTTGGAAACATAAGCTTATTGTAGGGTCCTTAATATCCTTTTATATTGGTCCTAGATCCTGTTGATTTTGAGGATAGCTCATCAGATTTTATATGAGAGGGACTTTTCTGTCATTTTTGTTTTGATGGCTCCATCAACACAGAATAGAAACATTTGTGGCCACATGCTAAGGAATATCAGAAGCCATCATATTTGAGAAAATGTCAAGAATTATTCTCTTAGAGCCTTTAAATGTAGCATGATCTATTCATCACTTGTATATGAGCCCATACACAGTAACTCACACTGAAAATCTTGTACTTAAGTTTATGCATAATTGTATAATTTCTAGTTACTTTATTCCAACAAGTAGAGAAGTAGAAAATCATATTTTATTGCAACTTAAATTTTAAGCAATTTATCAATGTATAGCAAGTTGTTTTTTATAAAATTTCCATCATGATAATGTGGTCAGTATTAAATGATAGTTAATAAAGCATTGAACAAAGCTACTGGAAGTCACGATTCACTGACATTTTGAGTGTCAGCAACAAATTGATCAGGCTGATTTTAAATTCTGATGATATATAAGTGAATTGTGATTCTTCTATTAATACCAGAGGCTCTGTGATGTGAACTACGTGGTGTTCTTTTAGGAATTATTCCCTTCATGCTGCATACTGAGATGCTCTCTTTGCTGAGAGTTAATTCTGGTAAGTTCTGCTGTAAAACTTATTTTTTTATGAATTGAATGGGGATACATTTTTATTATTGGGAACTAAGAACAGTAATTTGTATGAAAATAGCTTTTCTACTGAGACAATTTTTCTGACAACTCTTTTTTTAAATTTTTGAGATTGGCTGATATCACAAACCAGTGGTTTGTGATGTAGGGGAAATTTTCATATGATCAGCAAGTTTTACTCCCAGAGCTTACTGTTTTAGATTTTTTTCACCTTTTGCTGGCTTCTTTTTCTATCATCTGTTGCATTGAGTGAATGTGATTTGGCCAAGATTAGGGTAACATTTTCTACTTTTCTAGCTTGTAGGTATGTGTGTCTTCTAAGGTTACCATCAAAATCTTTGGACTTTGGACTTTATCAAGAAAAGGGTGATTAAATTTTCTTGAGTCTTTTGCAGTCTTAATTTTGTTTTTTTCTCTTTATACTTACCATGTGGTAAAATTGTGTTTTATGAGGATATTTTCAAAGTAATCATAAGTACAAATATGAGGAATTTGTAAAAATAAAGGAAAAAGAGTGAGAGCAAACAAAGTGATTGGGACTTTTATTTATTTGTTTATTTATTTGTTTGTTTATTTATGGTGCAAGGGCCTGGTCCTTGTGAGGCAAGCACTGTACCACTGAGCTGCACATCTAGCTTCTGGTTGGACATTTCCTAAGAGACTACATTGTATGTTTTTAATGCTCAATTAAATCATTGGAGGGTGACTCTTTTATTACTTATGTAAGAGTTGACCATCTGCTATGTGGTTCTTAAAAATTAGTTGGATGAATGCTTTAGATTTGAAAACAAAAATTGTGACTGAAAACTTGAGTGTGAAGGCTTATATTGGTATAAATTGCTGAGGGCCATTGTCAAGTAGGAATGACACTTCAAAATTTCCTTGCCAGTGTACCCCATGTTAAATGGATTTCGCTGTTGACATTGCATGTAAGGTGACCTTGCTTAAGGACCAAGGCGGATCCCGGTTTAGAGCTGATCAGGTTTGAGGAAGTATCCCACTCCTTAGGGTGTTCCCAGTTTAAGACAAAAGGAGTTTTAGGGAAGTGGGAGGTTGAAGATTATTGCTGCTGGGAGTAGGGCGTGCCTGCTGCCTGAGTTCCCGCTGAGTTCTCATGGAGAAAAAGTATTTGGGATGTGAATTGTGCCGGCAGAACTGGGATTTTCCCCAGAACCTGTTTGTAGAGGCCGGTGTGAGTTCGGGAATAAAGAATTGCTGTTTGAATCTACAAGGTGTGTGGTGGCTCGTGATCTTGTGCCCAGCCAAGACTGCGGCAATAAATTTTGTTACTAGCTGGAATGCCGGACATTGTGTCCTATCTATTCATGGTGTCTCCAGTCATGGACAGAAGCCTATGTGGACAGGTTTGTGCTGGCAGGCTGGCATCTTCCCAGAATGTGTTATGATGATTGGCATGATCATCAGGGGAGAATCCCAAATCCATGAGTGATTTTCTGCATAAAAGTAGTGCTGGTATATAGAAGACCAAATTAAATTTTCCTCTGAGCTTTCTAGATGTTTGAGAAGCAGGACCTCAAATTCAGAATGCTGTACTCTTTTTTTTCCCCTGAGGTCTTAGAATGTGTTCCTATGTTTTCATCTCTTTGTTTCTCCAAAACATAATGATTTATTTCTCATACTTCAAATAGACACAGTATTTTGTAACTTTGTTTCTCCAGCACGAGATGGCACTGTTTATGACTTTTTTCTTGTTTGGAGCATTTTATATGAGAGGAAAAATGAGAAAAATCATTGACTCTTTGTAACAGTGCTTTTTCCTGTTCTCTCTTTGTTTTCCACAGACATAGAAAAATTTATTTCTTTTTCCTTCACTATTGACAATACAGTTAAAAAGAAAATGGGCATGTAGTAGTTTTTTGACACTGATTCTTATTTCTTAAATTTATAAACAGAATTAATTTTGCTGTATTACATGTTCATTGTGTTTTTAATTGTTAATTCTTTGTACTATTTTAAAAAATTACTTTACTAAACATCTATTTTCTCCAACAGTGTAAACACATTTTTTCCTTTTCTATAGATTCTTGACTCTTTGTAATCTTTCAGTTAATTGACAAAACTATTCTAAAAGCTCTGGTCATTAAACAAGTGTCCACATTTTGACTTGTGCACTAAATCCCTGATAGAAAAATTGGAGAGTTCAGTTACTCAAGTAGCCACAGAGAGTGTGCTCTAATTATTTTCTGGGAATCAACAGACATGTGTGCTTTTTAATCCCTTTTTTTAACTACTGCTCATGAGTGTAGCAGCCCATGGAGACACTTGCACACAAAAGGAAAACCACTGAATTGTGATCCTGAGGACATTTGCAAATGCTCAATATGCTTTATTCCCAGAGCTTGAGGGTTTAGAACATTTTCTGTTTTTTGTTTTGTTTTTGGTATTGGGTATTGAACTCAAGGTCACTTGGCTAGTGAACCATATATCCAGCTAAAGTTTGTATTTTTTTTTTAGTTGTAGTTGGACACAGTACCTTTATTTTATGTATTTATTTTTATGTGGTGCTGAGGATCTAACAAAGTGCCTGAAATGTGCTAAGTGAGCACTCTACAGCAGAAATACTGTCCATCCCCTAATTTTGTATTTTATTTATAGACAGAATGTCAGTGAATTGCTCAGCACCTCACTTTTACTGAGGATATCTTTTAACTCATAATCCTCCTTTCTGAGCCTCAGATTTACTGGGATTACAGGTGTGTGCAACTACACTTGGCTTAGAATAGTTTTGAACTTGGGTTCCTCCTCTTAAGCCTTCTTTCTTTATATTTCTAAATATTTTGCTATATGTGAGTCAATTATTTTCTTCTACTGAATGAAACATGTTTGCAATGAGACACTTAGTGAAGAAAAATTTTTGTTCCAGGGAAAATTGGCAGTTGTGTAATTTTTACAAGGGAGCTAGAGATTGAAGCTCACTAAGTGCTAAACACCAATAAAGGGTATAATTTTCCTATATATTTTTATCATTTGTAACTCTGATGCAGGCTATGGAGTACCTCAACTGTCATCAACATAAGTTAGAAGATTACCCTAGCAAATATTTTTAGGCATATTTCATGCCAGCTGAGCTGTAGCTTTTCTCTCCCTATCTGAAGGGTTGAAGCCATGGATGAATTTGCATGAACATAAAGAACCATCACTTTTTTGGTGTGTACTTGTTACTTATGAATGTGTAGATTTTCCTTCAGCACAGGCTAAGGTATAATCTATATAAATATTTTTAGAGTTAGGGTGATATATATATTTTAATCTTCCTTTTCTCAGGAAGACACTGGTGATTGGGTATTTTTTTTCCAATTATGTGGCATATTGCCTAAGACTGGAATAAGACCCAAGTCCACCCTAGGGTCTCTTAATCATCTTGTGGTGGGCATTTTCCTAGTTGTGAATATTATACATATCTCTCAACTCATTTATTTTTTACTTTTTCTAAGAGGGACCTGAAACATAATATATGTGTTCAATATATTCAATACATTGGAGGGATAGTCAAGAGCCTCCTATTTTCTTATATTCCTAATATCACCCTCAGGTAAGATATGGCTTTTATTGTTGTGCTGAGATTTGACCCCAGTGCCTTGCAGATTTTATAAAAACATTATGCAAGTGAACTGTGCCTCCAACTCAATTTTCCTTTAGATTTGCCTCTATCATCCATTCACAAGAAATGTTGTTTGTGATGTGCTTATTTACGTAGGCCTTTCAATTGCTATGAAAATGCATAAATTTTTTACATGCATATTAATGCACCTATACATATAATTTGAGTTATAATTTCTTGGTTTTTATTATTGCAAAATAATTTTATTTTTTAATTTAAATTTTTAGAGGCTAATTTCAAATATATACATGTAACATTTCAGATAAATTTTAGAATTTTTGCTCTGGTCCCTCTTCAATTATAACTAAAATATGCTGGTATTTTGAAAAAAAATAGATATCATGGGAATTTTACAGATTGTTAATAATCAGTTTTATTGTGTACATATGATGTACATAATTGAATCTTTTATGTTCTTTTGTATATTTTTATTTTCTCAAATTCTAAATATTTATTTTAAAAATATAGATGCATGTAAAATATCACATGTATATGATTTCTACTAAAACTATGGTGTTTCAGAATATTTTTTCAAATAGAAACTGTGTGATGAAAATGGGTTTTGGAATTAATTTTCCCCAGTCTTTACTACTTATGTCTTTCCCACTATACTTTGTCTTTTATCCATGCTCTAGGTTTCATCTGTTTGGACAAATGCTGCCATATCCTCACATGTTACCATGGTACACATGTGCAATGCTTTTTATAAGCATATGCTTTTGCTGGGGAATGAGCATGTTTCTTTTTTTTTATTTTTTGGTATACAAAATTTAACTCAGGGATACTGAACCACTGAGCAACATCCTCCGTCCTTTTTTGTATTTTATTTAAAGACAAGGTCTCAGGAGTTGCTTAGTATTTGACTAAATTGTTTAGGCTGGCTTTGAACTCCTGATCTCCCTGTCTCAGCCTCCAGAGCTGTTGGGATTACAGTCATATGTCACTAAGTTCTGCATGATTATGTATTTTTAATAGCTATTTTATTCAAAGAAATAACAATTTTAACTCCATCTTCAGTTCATAAGAATTTATTTGCTCTATATGTTTCCTAGATACTATTAAATTTTGTCTCACAGGTGCGATTTAATTTTTCCACTTCTCTAATTTCTAACACTATTGAGCTATTTTATAATTAGTGAGCACTTATGTTTCCTTTTATGAAGTAACTTTTTAAGTATTTTTTTTCTCTTTGTTTGTTTGTCTTTTGTGTTGTTGTTATTGTTTTGGTATTTGGTACTGGAGATGAAACCAGAGGCACTTAAACACCACTGAGAATATATATATATATATATAATAGACAGGGTCTCAGTAACTTGCTTAGGGCCTTGCTAAATTATTTTGGCTTCCTTTGAATTTGTAATTCTACTTTCTCAGCTTCTTGAGTTGTGAAAGTATAGGCATGTGCTGCCATGCCTGACTCTTGACTTCTCATTTTTGAAGACTCTTTTTTTTTCTTTATTTCATTTTTCATTTACTTCTGTGACATCAGGTTATGTACTCTGGGGTGCTTCCAACTGTGCAACATCCTCTGGTCTGTTTACTTTTTAAATTTTGAGACAATGACTCACAAACCTGCTTATGGCCTGGAAAAGTTGCTAAGATTGGGTTTAAAACTGAGAGCTTCTTGCCTCATCAAATTTCTTTATTATTATTATTATTATTATTATTATTATTATTATTATTGGTGCTGGGGATTGAATCCAAGGCTTAGTGCATTTGAGACAAGCACTCTACCAAAAAAACTATATCCCAGTTTTTATATATAAAAGCTTTTATATATATATATATATACCTTTAAATATATGTATGTATATATATATATACATTTATTGTATGCTGGCATATATATATCATTATATATATATGTATAACTAAGAATATATATATTTATATATAAACACATATATGTATGTATATACATATATATGTGCATATATGCCATGGCTTACCTTGATCTTGCAATTCTGCTTTTTCATTCTAAGTAGCTCATATCAGGAAAATTTATAATGACATATTTGTTACAAAAATACACTATTGTCCCAGTAGATTTTGTGGAAAATATATCAATTTTTATAATATATTTCAATGCAGTTTTTATCTTTCATTGTCCAAATGGCTGTGTGTTTTTTTTAAGTAATCTCTCTTTATTTCCAAAGGAGAAATTTTTCATCTCATTAGAGGTCTATACAGATTGCTGTAATGTTAAATCTTATAGTTATATGTGGCATAATATTTTTATATAGGTACTGGAATTCATTGCACTGATGGTTACAATATAATCTAGGTATGTAGGGGTTTATGCCATCTAGTAATGTGTCAATAACCTATATCTTTTGCTAAATAAAAGAATATACTTATGATGCATTTTTTAGAATGTATCCCTATCATTAATTTAGGCATCATTATATATAACCATACATGTTGAATCACAAAATATAAATAGTATGCAATGTTTACTTGTAAAATTTCCCAGAATTCTTTCAATTTATTTGTTGTCTAAATGTAACATCTCTCATTCCTGATACTTTCAATGGTATGTTCATTGTTATTATTTTAAATGTTGCTCATTTTCTGTGTATTTTTTCTCTACTTGCCTTTTTATAAAAATTTCCTTTATCAAAATATTGAGACTAATATTTAGTGAATGAATTCTCAGTTTTCTTTTAAATTTATTATTTATATGTGTGATTTATTTTTAACCTCAACCTAGACACATTACACATCTTTCAGTGTTATTGATATGATTACCAAACATATTTAAGGTTTATGTATTATCTTTTGACATTTGAACACATCCATAACACCAGCTCAATAATCAACATAATTAATATAACCAACATTCCAATGTATGTTCTGGTATTTTTCTAAATCTTTTCTTTTCTGCTCTTCCCCACTTAACTTTTATTTAATGAATTCAATATTATTAACCAACTCAAATAATGAACCAGCATAAAAACTATAATGAATTATTAAAAGGTAAAATACGATGGAACTAATATTTATATCAATGAATAGAACATTAATTATACTACAGATAATACCTACAGGTACTCTTGCTTTCACTATACCATCCAGTCTCACTAAGGCAACACATTTGTTTTGTTCCAACTAGTTCTTTTAAAGAACTATTCTTTTTGAAAATGAAACAAAAAACCAACAAAAAATAATAATTGTGACCATATATTTATTTAATTATACAAAAAAAGGTAGCTCATTTTGTAGAAAACAAAACTTGATAATCATACTTGATGCTTTGTTACTACAGAAAATCTGAGGGTGATACAGAACCCAGAATAAAGAGGGGTTGGGGCATTAATAGTGATGTTATGAGAGGTTACCAGAGAATACAATTTTGTGGGATGGGTTGAAGAAAAACAAGATTGGGTAAGCATTACTAAAGACAAGCTGGGGGATATCAGATTGAATAGGTCAGGAAGTGGAGCAAGGAACAACAGCATCTATAAGTTGGATGAGCAGTGACTAGAGGAAAAAAATTTTAAAAACTTGAGAGGAAAAAAATTGTGGAATTTCTTGTAGAGCTGTAATAGCAGGGAGCCAGGTATGTGGCACACTTGTTTGATTGCACCATTAACTCCTGGTTTATAGGAATTTCTAAATATGAGGCCACTGGAATAAGTATTATGCTTTCACAATATTTTCTTTTTTTTTTTCAACTGAGAGCAACCTATTTATCCCTGCATCTTATACATCTTAAGCAGTTTCTCGTTTCTTCTCAGATCAATTCTCCTTCTTCATTACTATTTTTTCTTCTGCTCTTTTTAGTTTGCCTTTTCTTCCAACTTCTTCTCCTCTGATCCTTGACTCTCAATTATGCTAGTGTTATTTGCTTTTCTTGATATCTGTTGGGATATTATCATGTTCCATAAACATTTTTGACAATAAGTCAAAAAATTCTAGAAGTCACCAGGAGCTATAATGAATTTTTTTCCTAGAACATCTAGAGAGAGTGTGGCTTTGCTAACCCATTGAAATTAATCTTGTGTTATGATAATAAAAATATAACATTTTTTCCTGTCCAAGTAAAAAGTATTGTATCTTCCTTGTGTCTTTTGCTCCCTTTGTTTTGTTCTTTCTTCAAATGAGAAATACCAGAGTTTGCAAAGTGGACACTTTCAAGGCCATCCAAAATGAAATGTTCAAAAGTTGGAAAAATGAGAAGAAATGTATAAATTAATAGAGTTTATATTTTGGGCCTGTGATCAGTATGAATAAGGTGGTGACTTTCTCTTGAATTTTTAATAAGGTGAGTTTTCATATGTGTAGATAAAAAAATTGAGAACCAAGACTTAACTTGACTATGTTAACATAGGACTGTTTTCCATCTTCAACTTGTCTGAGAGTTGTCACCAGGGATATTAATGGCTTTCTGCACTTTTTACTGTATAGTGTTTAGTGGCATTAAAACCATTCATGCATTCCCTTTCATGTAACTTTTAATAAGCTGAGAGCAAAATATCAAGTTAAAAAAATGAATTGAGTGCTTCATGCATGCCTAATTCTATTCAGCATGTTTTAAATTCTGGTTTCCTGTTTGTATTGAATGTATTTGTTGATGAGCTATAAAGTATTACAAACAACCTGCAAACTAATTCATGATTCAAATGAACAGTTTATGATTAAGACCAATTTAGACTGTGTTAATCTGAGCTATTCTGAATTCCTCAGGATTTTTTCAAGCACATGCTCTCTTATTTGACTTTGTTACCCTGTGCCTTGAAGAGAAATAGCTGTCCTCTGTGGTCTTTTCACTCTCATTTATATAGCTTCTTCTCCTTCATAAGCCTAATATGAACTTCTCCTTCTTGAGATGGTGGGGTTTACAAAGATAATAACAGGAAGAATTCAAGACACTTAAGTCTAGGCACCATACCAGAAAACTTCCATATTGTCTGTATTCTACTGGCTCTAATGTAATAGCCATTTTTATTCACATCTTGACAAACAGATTCTACCTGTTGAAAAAGACAGCTATAAAAAATATAGCATAAGGCATTTAAGTGTAACTTACTTAATACTTTTCATGTAAGGAGAAAATATGTATAAGAAACATAATATTTATATTTTAGATACTCTGTGCTGGATGTGGTAATCTACACCTGTAATCCCAGTAACTGAGACTGAAGCAGAAGAATTGAAAGTTCCAGGCCAGCCTCACCAACTTAGAAAGATCCTGTTTCAAAATTAAAAATAAAAAGTCTGGGGATATAGCTCAGTGGATAAGTACCTGGGTTCAGTCCCTGGCACCAAAAAATAATTTTAGATACTCTGAAAGTTTCTGATCTTTTTCATAAGTTCTTTCATAAGTTGAGAGTTATATTTAGTGTTATGTAAATAAAAATGAACTTATTCTACACCCTCTGTTATATGTAGTAAGGGGTAGGTAGAAATGAGTTCAGTAAAATGTGGAATTGTCCTGAGAAAATTGTATTGCTTTCTATAAGATGAAAAGTGATTTTAAGACACTTTGAAATAACTTTTTGGACTAGGTTATGTGGTTCTTAACAGTTTCCTAAGTTTCAGAATTTGGTTTAAGGCTTGTTTTAGAAACCAGTAAATTCAGAGGTTTGATAAACAACTGTTTATTAAAACAGTTTAGAAACCAGTAAATTCAGAGGTTTGATAAATAACTGTTTATTAAAACAGTTTATAAACTGTTTATAAAATAGATTCCAAAAATAATTTTTGGAATCTATTTTATATATTTTAACTTAGGTATCCGTGAATATCTGTTAACTTCTCTGGGTATCAGGAGATCTGGTCTTTGCCAAAGGCTTTAGAATGACTAAATATCTACTCTGCTCTTTGTCTCTGCCTCTTAACAGAGAATATTTAGCTTGTATTCTTTCCCAGGGGCAAAAAAAGGGTCAGATACATTCTTAAGGCTCATCAATGTTTGCAATGCAGAATGAGTTAGAAAGAAAATAAGAAATGGATGTGTTTGCACCTCTGTTTTCCATAAAAGCTCTCTTCTTCCACCAAAACAAAACAACATCTTCTTGCAGGGAAGCACCATACAAAACAAGACCTCAGTTTGAAGTCAGAAGTAGATTCATATCGCAATTCTACCACCACCAAGCTATGTGATCTTAGGAAAGCACCTAACTCACAGTTGTAAAAGTGATATAATACTTAACCTCTGGAGGTTGATACAAAGTTTGAATGAAATAAAATACATTACACTCTGGAAATGTGTATGATTGAATGTATTTACCATCTCTTCTAATAGTAAGAAGTTAATGGATTACAAAATGTGATATAATCATAAAAACTAATAGTCTGAGGAAGACAGGATTTTTTTAAAGAAGCAATGAACCTGGATTAGTTCCAAACCCAATTGTTTCTGTTGTAGAGATGGTGATGTTTATAAACCTGAGAAGCTGTGGCATGTGAACAGGGTCACTGCATAAAATTGAAATGAGCTATATGTGGGAATAGTGTGCTGGAATTTGAAACACAACAGTGAAGGTGTGAAATTATTTGTTCTTTAATAAATTGATAGTGGCCATTTGTATTCTCTCATTCTCTCTCTTCCTTCTATGGACCCTAGGCCCCCCATGCTGAAGATCTCCACAATCTCAAGGCATGTTTGTCCAGGGTGAACCATGACATCCTGTCAATAAGGACTCTAAGATAGAGTGAAAATGAAGGCCCATGGCTACCACCAGCAAGGGTGCCATGTTCTCGGAGGAGAGGAAGTCTATTAATGCCATCTGTCAGTCAACAGAGGCAGTCTATGCTCTGTAACAGCAATCCCTGTCTCTCCAGGCCTTGAAACTGCCCAAGCCATTTCAGTTTTCTGCATTACTGCTAACTGCCATTAAGGCCACTTGTGGACCCAGGCTGATAGACAGCAGCCCACATTTCAAAGTGACCACACAAGAAGGAAAGAAAGAACTTGGATGTATCCCCTCTGGCAGCCCAGAGGTGATGATGCCCTCAACTACCCTCACAAGAATGGCTGTGGAAGCCACTTACTTGCAGGGAGGATACAATGTATGATACAGTGAGCCCCAGAGGGAGGAGAACCAGGGGAATGTGGTCCTCTTTCCCAGAGACCAGAGACAGCAGAGTGCAACAGAGAACAGCTCAGTGACTCAGAGGAAACCATGGGAAGGAGAGAGGGATGTGGGCTGTCCTATTGACTGGCCATGTGGCCTGAGGTTGTGACAAGGGCTGTTTCTCTTTCTGGGCTTCCTAATAGGATCCTGGGATCTTGTCTATTCAGATGCTTCAGTGAGTTCCCGTTCTGGGATCTGTTATGGAGAACAGGACTCAGTCTCTGCTTCCCTGAGTCTGCATGGGGCAGGAGTTTGCTCCAGGCCTGTGTGTGATCCCTGGGCTCAAGCTGGGCTTGGCAGGTGAAGGGAGAGTGAGGCAAGTGTGCAAGGGCAGGAGAAGATGCAACAGATTGTTTAAAATTAGGATTTCTGAGATGCAACATGGTCTGGAATCAAGTTTTTAGGCAACTGAGTGTGCTCCCTTCAGTTGGGCTGATGAAGAAAACATCACAGCTTGGCTACACAGACTTGGCTTCTCAGTTCTGGAGGCCAAGGCCTGGTTGCCTGGTCATAGTCTCTCTTCTTGGCATGTCTTCTAGAAGCCTTCCTGGAGATGCAGGCAGAGAGTGCTGGTCTCCTCATAAGGCCACTAATCATGACTCAGGGCCTCTGATCCTACCCATCCACTATGGATGGGGAAGAGAAAACCAACCCAGGAGAAGGCATTGCCAGTAGGGCACAGGAGCTTGGCCAGCCCTCAGGGGGAGATCATGGTCAGTGCACTCTGAAGGAGCAAGTGCTCATGGGCATTTGTGCCATAACTGTGGTGATTAAATGGCAGAACCCACAATGGGCCCAAATTAGTGGGATAGGGCATGAGAAGACAAGGGGAAACACAGCCTGATCTGTTCTTTGTGCTCAAGGGGAGGACTTGCATGCAGGCTGACCATGAACTCTTGTCCTAGTCCCAGGCACGGGTCCTCAGGGGTCTGAGCACCTGACATGAGCCAGAGCAAGTCTGGACCAATTCTGTACCTGGGCAGGTGTGAGCTTCACACCCACCTCCAAAACAATTTTAATTATTTTGACTTCTTTGAATAAATATTACCTTCATAACACACCATAACTGTTGACTCCTGCCCAGCCAGGCTTTTATAAGAGCTTTTGTTGTTTTATCAAAGCAAAAGCATATACAAGGCTCTTGGTGGCCTCTATGAACTTACAAAGTTCATGTTGCAATCCAAGATTTAGATGATGGTGCCGCCACTAATCATGACTCAGGGCCTCTGATCCTACCCATCCACTATGGGTATGGGCATGAAGCAGGGGCACCGTCCATGAGTATGCTGGCATCCAAGATACCCTGATAGATCATGGCAGGTTGTGGGCTACAGTTACACAGTCAAACATCCTGTGAGAGAAAGCAGCAGCATTTCTGTTATGAAACCCCATAAGCACTGTAATGGCAATGGCTGTTACTTAAATAGCTTCAACTGTGCCTTGTGGTGATGCCAGCACATTCTTGGGGCTGATGATGCCCATCTGTTGAAAAAGGAGGTTTCTTCCCCACAGCCAGGACCTGAGCGGTGACCCTTCTGGTTTCTACAATGGGACAGGCATATTCCCATCCAGGGCTCCCCCTACATGTCTGACCGGGTGCCTGGGGAACAGCTGACCCACTTTTCTTTGGCTTTGTGGAATGATGGTAACCTTTATCTCTCTGCATTATACTTTCCCTGTCTATCAATCTGAACAAATGATTTGATACTTTCTGCTTCTAAATACAAAGGTGGCCAATAATTGGAGCAGGTGTGTGTGTGTGTGTGTGTGTGTGTGTGTGTGTGTGTGTGTAGATCCTCTGTTGTCTCGGTGTCAATAGCTATGATTTTATCAGGAGCCCAGATGGATTGTGGTTAATGCCTTTGAGAAAGATTTTGTTGTTATTTAAATTCAATAAAGTTTTCCTACTCTGCTTTTATTCTGTTGTTTGCTTCACTGAATCCAGTCTAGAATGTCTGTTTCTTTCCAGCAAAGCACAGCTATTTGAGAAAGAAATATGCTTTAGATAATAGATTTTCCTAGTAAATACTGGACCAGGTACATTGTATTTTTTTCACAACCCAAGGACTTTGTTACGGTAGTGCACAGCACAATGAAATTTTATTTTGCAGACTTCAAAGTGAAGTTTGCAGAATAGGAAACTGAAACCTGCTCTGTGAAATAAGAGAGACACAGTGGTGCATTTAGCCAGAGTCAAGACAAGTGGTCACACATGACATCTGGCCAGTGAAGGAGCAAGGGACATGGCCCAGGCCACCTGGAGGCATGCTTAGCAGTGTGGACTTAGCTCCTGCTGTCCTACCCTGCTCCCTGCCCTGGCCTCCTGGGGCAAACCTGAGTGAAATCCATCTGCATGTGATGTGGCATTCCTGTGTAGGTTGAGGGGAACATGTCATCATTGTCCTGAGGTCTTTCCTTGCCAGGGAAGGGTCCTGACTCACTCTCCACAGGGAGAAAGCCCAGGACAGAGATGGAGCAGGCATCTTACCACAGCATCCTCAGCACTGGTCGCTGTGCACCCTACCCACCATGGGCCTGCCCCTTGGCAAGCCCAGCTCAGTTTGGGTCCCTTTCTATGGCCATGCTCTCCAGCTTCGTGGTGCTTTGCTGAGAAGCCTTCCCACCAGATGATGTGCAAGTAAGTGTCCACTGCCAGTGAGCCTGGGAACCTCCTCTGCAAAATTATCCCTGGCTCTTCTTTTTTCTCTTCAGGAGTTAGCATAGCACTTGAAAAATCAAAGTGTGTCATGAACAAGCAGTAAGGAAGCTTGAACATTCTAGAATGTCCACTCCAAAGTGTGATTCTGAGTGTTTGTATCCTGGTATCATGGATCTGAGCTATGGAAGAGACCAACACCCTCCACCTGTGGGCAGAATAGGGGAATGCAGTGCTTAGGGAAAGATTCCCAGGGGTTCACAACTCTCCACTCTGCAATTTATTGCTAAGACTGGAAATTATAAGAAAATCTGTAGACATTGGGAAAAACAATGTAAAAATTGCCAACCATTCTGAAGTTAACTGCAAGAAATATGTTATTAATGTAGCAAGCAACAGAATATTGTAAATAATTCTTAAATGTTGATAGAGATAACAAGTGCTGCCTTGTGAATAAACAAGAGCAATCAGAGTGTGTGGAGTGGCTATTGTAATGAAGAATTCTGTCTTGCAACTAACTTTCACATTCACTGCTTAAAGGGTCATATGGGAAGTAACTGTTCTTCTTCTTATGTGCTCACTAGCTCACATTTAGAAATATTTCTCTTAAAATATTTTTCTCCTACTTATGCCATTAGAATTGGTCTCTGTTTGTGGAGCTATGTACGTGCACATGTATATTTAAATTGTGTAAATTATTTAGTTTATAAAAAAAGAAAGAAAAAAATGCAAGCTTAACATTTGTGCAAACAATTATTTCCTTTTCTGAACAATAAGAACAGAAATTGCAAGGTAAGGTTACTTTCACCCAGAGATGAATACATGATATTTTCCCAGCAGAAGTGCTTTATTCCTTGCACTGGACATTCTGAAGCTGTGGGAGAGATGCCAACACTCTCTCTGGGTCTGCTGCACAGAGATCCAGAGGGGTCTCCAGTGGAGGCTTTGAGGAGGTTCATGACACAGGAAAGGGTGGTGTGGGCACCAGGTGGCCTCCAGGGTGCCTTCCCTCACTCTCTCACCAGCACCAACCTTGTTATAGTCATGCTGAATCCTGATCTGGTTGAAGATGAAACCATTGGGTGTGCAGACCTGGGTCACTTGCTACAGTGTGGACCCAAGGCTGAAGGCGCCTGTGCTGGAGTGCTCAGCTCCCCAGGATATCATACGAGGGCATGGAATGGCTTGCTAAGCCCCAGGGGGAAATAGACAGAGGATGGTGTTCCAGGGATATTCCAGCTCCTTCCCCATCCCCAGTGGAAGTGACATGAGCGCTAGTGTTATTTAGCTCTGGGGTTCAGATTGGAGAGACACTGAGGACTCCTGAACCCTTCACTCCATGGCTTCCCAGAAAGCCTTGATGCTCTGGGAACAACAAATGCAAGAAGATTTCATAGCAATTGGGATTTTCCCAGTGGGATTGCGCTGACACTACTTTGGGATTCTGCCCCACTGGGGATCAGGAACCCCAACCACTGGATTGTATGCATATCCATCTCTTTCCTTACTTCCTAGTTCTTTAAAAACAAGGAACACTAGAATAAACTAAGGAAGAGCCTTCTTCTGATCCAATGTGGAAATGGACAGAATATATGGAGCCAGACTGAGGCCTGACCCAAGCCTGGACCTCCTATCCATGCCGGGCCATGGCTGAGTCCCATACAGGGAATGAGGCCATGGGCCAGAACACGGACAGATGAGGAGGAGCCTGCTTCTGCTGCCACCCCACCTTCCCAGCCTAGGATTTTCTGCCACTCCTTAATAAATACATCTCAACACTCCACGGCCAGCAGTTGGCTGGCCATGATCACACACTCCATATCAATACTTACTTATTCAATCCTAGTTTTACTAAAACCATTTGGGTAAATCCCATGTACTGTGAGAAATTATTAAGTTTTTTTTTAATTTGAGAAGCCTAACAAGGCTAACACAAAGATACTAAAACAGTTAGTATCCTGACATTTATACATTAGTGTCAAGCCTGGCCCTAGGGCAGATGTTGGCCTATGGGACGTGACAGCCTCATGAGGGCTCTGAACTATCAGGATTCATACAGTGATGGGTTCACATGCTAATTATTTTGGGGCACTTTGTGATATAAGTGAATTCTCTCAATGTCCCCTGGCCACTTGGATGTTAGTGCTTTCCACCATGATGTTCTGCCTTATCAGGAACCCAGACACAATAAAGCCACATGACCACAGACAAAAAACAAAGGAAACCTTTGGTCCTTTTAACTTGTTTCTCTCAGGTGTTTTGTCATGGCAACTGAAAAATGTGAATCAACAGAATATCCCTTCATCTAAATAACTAGAAATTTTATTTTTAAATTTTACATTGTTTTCTAGTCACAGAACCATTTTCTTTGGAAGATGTCACACTTAATAACATAAGCAACAAGCAACACAAATGTGCTATATAGACTAGTAATATGGTAGTTTGGGCTGAGAAGTGTTATATATATATATATATATATATATCACACACACACACACACACACACACACACACACACACTTATTTACTTTTTTGTAATGTTGTTATTTTTCCATAATTTCATTGAAGAAAATGTACCTTGGAATTGTGGTAAGTGCTCATCTAGGTTAATGCCCAGGCAGCAGATGATCTGGCATGTTCAGGGAGGGTGAGCACAGCTGTTAATCCATCTCTCCTTGTGGTCTAACCCCAGGAAACCAGGGAAGAAAACCAGACCTCAGTGCCAGGAAGGAAATGGTGTGCTGCTGCTTACTCTGGAAAACCCCCACCAGCAGACCAGCATAAGCCTTTGAGTATCTCTAATTGACAGAGGGCTGCTGGAACATGTAGGCTGTGCTGAGAACTATAAGGGAAGAATTTTGAAATCAAATAGAATTTGTAACTAAAGATCTGCACTTAGTAATTTAATTGCATAGGCTCTGAGACCTGCTTCCTTCTTTAATGTGGGAGCAGTGTAACTGATGTGCCCAGGAGCACATGGGCTTAGAGGCCATGTGTGCAGCCTGTAGTGTGGAGTTAGTTTTCAGAACATGCAGGATGTCAGGGCAGGACATGCAGGCCCTCCAGAGCCTAGACTCCAGGCTCTGCAGACTGCATCCAGGCTCTTCTGGCTTGCAGTGTACCATAAATATGCTTCAGGCCAATTGTTATTTTTTAGTCAAAGGGGAAACTGAAAGCTCTCCAAGTGAACACAGGCACAAGACAGGGTGTGTGATGGCACATATGTATCTGTTGTCTTTGGGTGTGTTTCTGGGAGGAAGGCACATCAGGCATGCCCCCCCCCCATGGCACTTGTCAGGGTGACCATGTGAACCCCTGTGAAGTGGTGCTTGTGTGTCCTGGTGAGCACATCATCGTGCCTGACATGTGGATGGACTTGGCAGTTTAGGGCCATGATGCCAGGGAAGTTTCTCCTGTGCAGTGCTGTGAACCACAGAGCAGTTCAGTGCTGGCCTAGGCACCTGTAGGGCCTATGGTCTCCTCTCCAGGAACCTCCTAGAGCCAGACCTTCTCTACCATTGAAGCACACCTTCTCAGAAAATCCCCTCCAACTTCACTGCCTTCCATAGCCCCCACATTTTCCATTATGCTCCAAAAGCATTAATTAATTCAGGAGAACATGAGATGCCAAGGTTAGCACCTGAGAGCCCCTTCCCTGGGAGCACCATAGTGACATCTTCCACTCTATCTCAGAGTTATGCTGCTGGGCTGAGAGTGTGCTCCAGTTCTCCTACCAGTCCCGGCCTTGACCCTTGCTTCAGCAGGAGCTGATGGTGTTTTGCTCTCCGTGTCTCTGTCCTGTCCTGATGATGGTTATGCCCCCAGCAGCACTGCACAGCATGTGATATTCTACTGGAGTTTACAGGAACATTACCACGCTCATGGATGTTGGGTGGCACTAGCTCTGAAGCCTCACACCTTCCTCTGTCCCTCTCCATGCCTTGAAAACATTTAACTTCACTGTTTCCTAACTATTTCCCCTGGCACTGGGGGTAAGGGAATATCACCACTAAGATGGGACCATGGAAGAGAAATCAATGTCAGAGGGAAGACCTGGAGTCAGGCAGAGCTGGCCTGCACTAGACATTGCTAACACTGCTGAGGGGAACACTGGGTCCGTGCTGCATAGATGGGTTGCAGGATGCAGGATGTCAGGCTTCAGACACAAGTATGAGTCCTTCTCAGAAGGTACCTGAGGCTCTGAATATCAGTGAGTTTCCTGAGAGAGATTATGGGAGAGAGCATCAGGGTCACACACTGCTCATGATGCCACAGCTCTGGTTACTGATGGACCCTTC
Organism: Urocitellus parryii; assembly: GCF_045843805.1. Classification (NCBI taxonomy): domain Eukaryota; kingdom Metazoa; phylum Chordata; class Mammalia; order Rodentia; family Sciuridae; genus Urocitellus; species Urocitellus parryii. Next base: position 111,941,438 of record NC_135537.1, on the reverse strand, counting down.
AGAAAGGGTGAACCATACATTGGCTTCCTGGCATGCTTTCCTCTCTGCAGGGTGATTTATTTTGTCTAAAATATGTCCTGTCTTGTTAACCCATGAGAAAGTGAAGGTTAGCTGTGTTGAGCTGCAGCCTCCAGAACCCAGGACCTTGGAGTGGGGGTGAAGTTCTCGCTTCCTTCTGGCCAGCTATACCTGCACAGCCCCTTGAGCACTCTCTAACACTTCCACAAGGGTATGTGTCTTTGGGGTGCTCCATGCTGCCCTGGACAGGACACGCAGCTCAGGGCTGTACCAGCAGGATACAGTAGCCTCTGTCCCCCTTGACTCCCATCAGATTCCCACATCAGGACTGTACAGCCCCCACCCTTCAGGCTGAAGCTCAGTCCAGGCAGCAGATGAACTGTGTGGCCATTGTGGGGATCTCTTCCCTGCTGCCATGATGGTCTAACATCCATATCTGTTCTGGTGCTCCATGGAGCTTCCCAGGGTGATGAGATGAGACCTCAGGTGATGAGATAGGACCTCAGGCACACTTCATGTTGGGTTATGGGTTTCAGTGTAACTGAGGCACTCTCTGCTTTTTCTCCACACATGCATGCACAATACATACTCAAAAGACATTATATATTTTTATGTTTTATTATAGCAAATTGGTAGATGTTATAATTCAAAAGATAATCATAAAAAGATAACTTCTTGGGAAGTTGGTCCAAAGAAAACTTTAAGAGAGACACAATAAAAAGCATTTAGAGGGGCTGAGGTTGTGGCACAACACTACAGCACTCACCTAGTGTGTGCGAGTTGCTGGGTTCAATCCTCAGCACCACATAAAAATAAAAACAAATAAAAATATAAGTATTGTGTCCAATTACAACTAATTTTTTTTAAAAAAGCATTTAGAAAGAAAAAAATAGAAAAAAAAAATATCAATCACTTATATCCTTCATCAACACCAAATAATTTCTACCTGTGCCTTACGATGAGGTGGTCCTGCCTTGGATGACATGCTGCCTGTTCAGAAGATGATTAAAATCTGCCCAGCAGTGAGCTGCCCATGCCCTAGCAGCATAGCTGGCTCTGTCCCTCAGCAATCCCTCAACCCCATGGCCAGTATCCATGCTGACCACACCTGCATCCCTACAGCCAGGCTCAGGGCTGACCACACCCGCATTGCTCTTGGCTATTTTTGGTGTGTGTCTGGACAATTTTGTTCATTTTCATTTCTCTTTGTAAATATGCTCCTAACCTCAGTGTTTTTCAGGGAGTTAATAGTTATAGTACTACATCTTTGTTCTTTGAGGCTTGCCCATGAGAGGATTGATTAAAAGGTGCATTATTCTCAGTTAACAGCTATAGAGACTGAGCTGCTGCTGATCCAGGATGGTGACACCATGCTGAAAGCAGATGGACTATATGTGACAGCCCCAAGGATGGTGGAAGAGCAGTGCTGGGGACCCATGCACATCATCAGCAGGTGCTGGCTCCTGGTGAGCACATCACAGGGCTTCCTAATGTGAAAAGGCAAGCCTGGTTTATTCCCCATTCAAATTGGAAATTGTGGTTGATACTTCAGGTGCTCATTCTTTTCTACAATGCCTTAGATAAATGGGCTGCTCAGACCAAAAGGAACATTTGTTTCTCATGTGATCAATATGCTCCATGTAAACATTCTCAGTTTGGGGATGAGATCCAAGTTTTATTTTAAACTTGGTGTATTTTTTTCTTCTTCTTTTGAACAGAGTGATGCATCATGCCAACCCTTTGTGCACTGAAACACACCACCAAATGCTCTCCAGAATTGAGCCACAGGGTCAGGGTGTCTGGCGTTGGGTTTGGAGGGGCATGCACAGGGTGGGCACTCAGCAGAAATGGATGCTCTGGGGCCTTCTGTTGTGCTAAGCTTGTGCATTAGCACACTGATTCTCATACACTGCAGATGAGAAAGCAAAGCTCAGTTCAGAAAAGGAAGAAAGCTGGCTGGCCTGTTCCTGGAACCTGGACCAGAGCTCAATGGCATGGGTGTCCGATACCCTGCTGGATCAGCACCTCTAGTCCCAAAGAGCAAACCTCAAGGTTATGACTGTTGCTCTTGTGTGGAGTTAGATAATTTGGACCACAAACCGCAGTTATCACAAAGGACTCAAATTAGGCTCTTGGAAAGCCTCCAAGAGTGTTAGCACCATCAGCCGCAGCCATGTCATGGAGTCAGGGAATGGCCTCTCTATATAAGAACAGAGCAGTACCTCCCTGAGTCACACATGAGCAGGTCACTACTCCAACCTACATTCCAGGAAACATGAAACTCAGGATCCAGTTCCTGAACCAGCACTGGCCACAGTCCCACAGTCTTAAATGGGCCAAGAATGCCCCAGTCTACCTCATGTCATGGATGCAGATACCACATCACAGTCTGTAAAAGTCAGGTATTTTCGGCAGTATTTTAGCAAAATATCATTATTTATATTCAAATTGTTTGGAAGAAAATAAAAATATTTAGGTGTAAAGTTGATTTTACCTCCCTTCCCTGCTCTGTGCTTTTTCTGGTGTTTACATATTTATTTATAGGTAACACCAGAACTACCAATTGGTGGAACAGCCAGGACTCATGTTTAAAGCATATGTCAGAGCTACACCCCTAGTATGTGGACACTATTTGGAAACTGAGCACAGGTTCACAGAAAGAACACCCACAGGGTGGAGGTCCAATGCCCTAGCACCTCACCAGGGACAGTTTAGGGCTCATCCTAGTGGTCCTGTTATCTCAGGCAGTCACAACAATGGCTTAGCACAAAGTACTCCTCAAAAGAATAAGACCTGGCCTTCATAAAGGCCTGAGAATTGTGTCCACATGCCTCGCTCTAGCCCAGTTCACTTGTGTTTGTTGTATTGTGGCACATAAAGGAGCAGCAGAAGCCTAAGAGGAAGCCAATAGTGTGGTAGTGGGGCCCATGGACACTGGAGGCCACCTATCCCTCTGCTGCCCCCCTGATATCCAAGAGCCTGAGCTCAGTTGCTATTGGAGCTCAATGGCATGGGGGCCCAAGACCTTGAGCAGCTGTGGAGTAACAGTGAGGCACAGGCCTACCTGCTTACCAGGCCTCACCTGAGAGGGATTGGGGATGCAGATAAGCTGGGCTGCACAGAGCCTGTGTCCTACCATGGATGGGGTTGGTTGGGCTGCAACAAAGCACATAGAAATTCACACAGGTCATGAAACCATTAGTACTGATGGATTTAGGGATACTGCATGCTATGACTCATTCTCTGCTTGCCATTCCATTTGGAAATGTCCTAATGGGAGAAGTACAGCTGAGGAGACATGTAATTCCAGTGTAATTCGAGTGTGATCTTCTAAGTGATCAACTGGCATTTTTTGGAAGGTTGCAGGGGTGTTTTCTATGTAGAAAGGTTGCTACAGCCGCTGCTCAAGGGCCCACTGGGCATAAAGGGCGCTGCCACAGTAGAGGCAGAGTACCAGGTGTCTGTGCTACTTGTGAGATGGGTATTCCATTTTTTAAGTTATATGTCATTACCAAAAGCAAAATAAGGCAAAAATAGAAGCAAAACACAGAAGACCAAATAGTAGCCCAGAAGCCCAGGCTCACCTGGAGAATGCATGCATGCTTAGATATGGAATCCTGTGAACTCACCAGGGATTCACCAGGATGCAGAAGCCCTGGATGGCTTACTCTCCCTGGAGCCAGCACCATGGCTCTCATTAAATAAATTCTTCATTCTATGATATGTGATTTTTAATCCAAATGAAAGCCCATTAGTCACTGGCACATTCATCTCCTAATGTCTTCTCTCACCTCTGCCTTGGCTTACAAGAAGGTGGTTAAATTGGTTTGCCAGAAGGAAGAGAAATGGAGATTGCAGAGAATGGCAGGAAAATGCCAGGAACAATGGAGCACCAGCTGGTGTGGGGCTGAGGCCAGCAGAGGTGAGGCTCCAGAAGCAGATGCTACCAACAGGTGGACATTTCCTTTACTATGATTTTTTTTCAATTCTTATATGTTCTGTCTAACCACACTGAATCAAAATAATGTTCACTCTTTAACCCCAGAGCTCATGGAATGTTCTCCATGAGTTAGCTGAGCTTCTTTCCTCCTTCCTGACCCAATTTGAAGATCATTTCCTTGGTGTAGCTTCCTTAATTCCACCTTCCTCTTTATCGTCTTCCTAAGCACAGCCTTACCCACTGCATATTCCTTTATTAGGTTTCCTGTGTCTCTAACCCAGATTTGACAGGGCTTAAGAAATGATGTCTGCACCATTTCTAATCATTTCTAATTGCCATCATTTCTAATTGCCATCTCAGGTGTCCAGGGCACTTTGAATTGCCTGTTAACCAGTCTAAGAATAATCTTCCTGGGCTGGGGCTGGGGCTCAGCAGTAGTGCACTTGCCTGGCATGTGTGAGACACTGGGTTCGATTCTCAGCACCACATATAAATAAATAAAATAAAAGTCTATCAACAACTAAAAAATTATTTTAAAAAATAATCTTCCTAAAGTTTTACTCTGAAGGTTGTGATTTTTACAAAAGAAAGCTTTAAAAAAAATCCCAAAGAAACACAGACAGAAAACTCCCTCAGCTCTGCAGCACTAAGCACACTTTTTAAAGTTCCTTGAGATTTTATTAACCCAGGTGCACTGCTATCATAAGAGTTCTTTGAGGACTCATGCTATAAATGTCACCTGTTCCCATTAAGCAAGTGTATTATACATAATTGTCTAAATTTATGTTGACTCTTCTAGAGAGTGGTTAATATAGTAATATATCAAAATATCTAGTCTCAGAATGTAGAAATCAACTTTTATTTTGCAACTTAAGTACTTTTTACCATTATCCAAATAATTCAAGCAAAATTCATAGCTGCCTCAGTTACTTGGGTATTATTAGTGAAACTATGGGAGCTGGGGTGTTGAGGAAATTAGGGAAAGGGATTCTTTTGGTTCTGATTGAGCAAGTAATTCAGGTTTCCTTGAAATCTATGGATGATTTTAAATAAGGCAGTTAATTTCAAATATTGTATTCCTTAGACATTTTTTTTCTTTCTAAAGTGATAGGCATCTTGCTATGTCACACTAGTGTCATCAAACTCCTGAGGTAAAGAGATGCTCCTGCTCAGCCTCCTGAATGGCAAAGACTACAGGAGTGTACCACCATACTTTGGCTAGACCAATCTTCCTTTAAAAATTAAAATAGTTATAAAACCTGGGATATGAAATCATTAAGGAGGTATATTAACATAAATAGACATAGTTTTATATTCTATCAAACTATACTATTTATCATACTTCTACGAAGAAAGCTTTTAAAAGCACATCTTTTTTGTCTTCTCAGGGAAAATTCGTACTTGTATATAGTTATGGAGTTTGGAAATTATTAATAACTTATTCAAGCATTGCTTCTCATTCCTTTCACACCTTGTAAACCTCTTCAAGTAGCAAAGATGCTCATATGTACAAAAAATAGGCCTAAATCATTACTCTCTAGAAAATATTTATTGACAGTTGTTTTAATTTTCATTCAATAATCTGAAATAAATATAACATAATAAACAAAATACAGTAAAATGCACTTTTCCCACTTCAAATAAATATATTTAACCTTTGTAAAAAATTAATAATCTGTGTAATTCACCCCAGTATATTAATCAGTGAAATAAAGCAAAGATAATCTCTTGTTAAATTGTCACTTATTTTAATGTTTCTTCCAGGCATTTTTCTGGGGACAAAGAAAACTACTTTCTGTAAAATGATATTGACTTGAAGACTGTTACTTCTTTTTGGAAAAGGCAAATATAAGCTCTTTTAAAGCATATTCATTGTCAAAAAGTATCTTTGCTTCAAAGAAAATGGCATCCAAGTCTTAGTTACTGATAAAAAAGGAAGTTTTATTGTGAATTTGTTGGTACATGATCATAATATTTACTGCTTGAGAGGTTATGGCAAAACTAATTCCCCCAAAACAAATGCTGAATGTCTTCTTTGATATGAAGAGGCTGATGCATAGTGGGGTAGGGGGGGAGCATTGAAGAAAGAGACAATGTCTAAAAAAGGCATAAAGGTGGGAGGGGAGGGCATATGGGTAGAAATAATGTTTGAATATGTTGGAGATTATTATTCAAAGTACATGTATGAAGACAAAAATTGATGTAAATATACTTTGTATATAATCAGATATATAAAAAAATGTGCCCTCTATGTGTAATAAGCATTGTAATGCATTCTGCTATCACCTATAAATTAAAAAAAAAACCAATAATAATGAAAAAAAGACATTTCAAGAAGAGGATGAAAAACTTACCAAGACTCTGTCTCATATAACATTAAGACTGGGGTCTAGCTTTGAATAGAACAGCACCCTTTGTTTCAATCATAAGAACCACACAGCAATGTGGAACTTATTTCTTTTCAAAGTTGAACAAAACATAATATTACCAAATTAATAAATTGGGCATAAAAATTATCAATCAATGAAGTCATACCATTAAAGGGTACAAAGTTACAGGTAATCAGCACAACTTCTGCAGGTAACTGGGATGAAAACTGAGGCTCAGTAAATGTTGGTGGCTTATGTAAGTAAGTCTGTGTGGCAGAACTCATATTAGGCCCTAAGCCTGCAAGTCTCCCAAGTTTGTGTGTGTGTCTGTGTGTGTGTGTGTGTATGTGTGTGTATGAGTATGTGTGCACTTGGCCATGAAATAGAAGCTGGGGAGGAAGGTGATAAGCAGTGAGGTATTTATTCCCTGCAATGCAGAGAATATTAAAGAAATAGACCTAGAGAAAGCTTATGCACTAGAGAGATACCAGCTCAAACACTGGCCTGCAGCCATCTAGACAGGTGTGCTGTGTATGTTAGACAGGATTTGTATTCTTGGAAAACTGGGTTTAAATTATATTTTTAAACACAAATAAAACCACTCCTTGTAGCCACAAGGGAAGTCTGAAGCATGATGAATGTCTGCAGCAAGTTTTCCTGTGCACCATGAGAAAATTTTAAGACTTGGAATTTGCCCTTGTTAGAACTTCTCAAAGAGAGGTAAGTGCAGACTGGGGAGATAGCTCATTTGGTACAGTGCTTGCCTTGCCTGCAAAAGGCTCTTGGTTCAATCCCCAGCACCACATTAAAGAGAATGGTTAATTTGCTTGGTGCAGAGAAAGCCAACTACAGGCTGAGAACCTCTGGCTTAGAAGAACCCAGATTCAATGGTGGATTTGCTTCATGGGGATGCTCAGACCCAAGGTAAGCCTGCTGTCTTCCCAGTCACATTAGAGTTAAGCAAGAAGTGGGCCCCAGCTCTAGGGACAGCCCAGTGTCCTGAGCCAGCAGCTCTGGTTAAGAAATTAATAAAGACAGAGAATCTCCTACAGCTAGGCCTGTGGTGACAGACAATTATTCAATGTCTCTCTATGTTTAATCAGATATTACTCCAAACCCTGTTGTCACCTTCAGGCTATTAAGCTTCACTCTCTGAGACATACATGTGTAGCTTTCATGCCTCTTATTAGGCTCTCCTCTGAGTCTTGCTATGGTCAGAGGTCAGGGCTAAAAGCTGTTTTGCTTTCCAATTTCTAGTCAAAGAAGACAGGCTTGTCCAGACTTAAGATAGGGTTCAGATTTTGGGCAAAAGTACAACAGAATCAGGGGGAGTTCCTTTGTGAGTAGAAAAAAGGTAGGTGTTTCCTTTTCAAGAGGATAGTTGGCTAGACCTTGTGGTCTCTGAAGGGCTAGTCTGAATAAAGCCATATAGCAAGCCTCTGGTCCTGAGCTTCCAATACATGGCTCATATGTGCAATGAGTTTTTTGGAGCTTAGAATCCAGATGGTACCACTGATTTAAATTTTCCCATGCATCCTACCTGGATCTGTGGTGGGCTGAGAGGCTCAGAGGTTGGGGCCTTGTGGATGGCGCCGTGCAGAGGGGCTCGCCAGGCTCCTGCTCGCCCAGGAGTGCTGTGGAGAGGCACTTTGCGAGCAAGAAGCTGCTGGAGAGTGGTGCATATTGCCTTGGTCCCAAGCTGCATAGTGACCTCCAGCTGCTCTGCAGGCCACACGGAGTAGTGAGGCTGCCCAGCACCATGGAGCCATACAGGGCAGACAGTTGGGGGCCATGAAGGTCAGAATTCGGTGAAACTGCCAAAGTCCTCTTTTTCCTTCTCCTTCTTTTCCTAAGAATCAAAGACTCCATGAAAGGAAAATCAACTCTTAGGGGTCCGATCTCAGCTTCTGTGGTACTCCCATGAGCTGGCCAGGCAGATTTCAGGGGTTGGCAGCAGCCAGGTCCCATGGCCGAGCAGGCTGTGTGAACAGGCTGGGGAGGGTTGTGTCATCTGTCCTCAGGAGCACAGACAGGCTTATGTGCATGCTGTCAGGGCACACATGGCCAGGTAGGGCCCACTGCCCATGGTCAGTGGCTGAGAACAGTGCAGGGGCCACCCTGGGATACACGATTGCTTTTAGGGGGCTTGGTAAAGTTCTGACAGAGCCACAGCCTCCTGTGCACAATCCAGGTGGCTGCTGTGTGAACTTGTGGAACACAAACAACAAAGGAACTTGTGCTTCTTGTGGGGATGGGCCCTCTGTAGCTGAGATGAGCCCTGGGCACAGAGGGCGCTGGGCTTGAGTGGTCCCCTGTCCTAAATGCCTGGAGTACCTCCCTCCTCCCTCCAGAGCAGGAGGACCTTCACTCCTTCCTCGTGGAACAAGTGGTACCTTCCTTTTAATACCAGGACCCTGCTGGGTGGGTGTTCTTGAGGGGAAAGAAGTAGGTGCATGGTACTGCTGACTGCAGGGTGGCTTTATTTTAGAGGAATAAAATGTGTGTGTGGTTGCAGGCTTGGGTAGTGAGGTAGTGAGCCTCAGTGACCACTTAACCCCTGGCTCATCATAGTGCCGCCTGCAGAGGGGGCAGAAGGACAGCAGGGCCCAGCACCTGGGACCCACTCAAAGTTCAGAAATCCTGGCATTTCTGGGCCCTTCAGAAATTGATTGTCTCAAAGGTGCCCAAAGCCAGATGAGAGGGAGCCAGGCCTGGCAGTGCAGGAAGGCGGGTGAGACAGCATGGGGAGAGGTCTTTGCTGTTGTTGGCTTCATGTTTGTCCTTGAGAAAATCAGCTTGGTGAGGCTCAGGTTTGGAAACAGGGGTGACGTAACATTTGCCAGGCTGCTCTGTCACTATGCAATACTCTCAGCCCTGTGGATCACAGACACAGCCATACAGAGGGTCGTGTGACGTTCATTGCAACAGCAGATGAGGTGATGTGGGCACATTACACCAAGGGGCCTCGCTGCCCCTCTGGCCTGATGTAGAAGTTGAGGGCACAGCTGGACATTGGGGAAGGCATCAGATCTAAACCCCTCTCCATGAGCTTAACAGCTGCTGGAGGGAGGCTAGGAAAGGGGACGGTCAGGTGCCAGGATGGCTGTCTGTCTTAAGCAGACATCTCACTGTCATCCACTTCAGTGCCTTAGTCCCACCTCTTGGAAAGTTCCCAGCCTAAGCACGGGGCTCCTCTCACTGCTGTCTCTAGTAAGGAAGGCATGTCCAGGAGGGTGAATCTGCAGCCTAGACACACACCTGAGGTAGCAGTCCTTCTGGTGCCTGTGCCTGCTGGGGGCCTGCAGCTGGGCAGAGCAGCACCCCATAGCTGTGGAGCCCACATTGGTGTTTAGGCTGGCTGTGCCACTGACACATGGAGGGACTGGGGAGTGACCTGCCTGGAAGACCCAGCTGGGTGTCCCCTGAGCGGAGTTCCTGGTGCCCTCAGTGGCTGCAGGTTCATCCTCCAAACCTTACCTCTCATCGTAGGTCTTTCCACACCCGTCACAAGATCAGCTGACGCTGACTGGGGCTGGTCCTGGGATGTGCAGATGGGAGTGCCTGGGCACTAACCAGATAGTAAAATAAGGATGGCAGCATCAGCTTTGCTCATCTGACTACTCCCCGAGGCACACAAGTACACACGGCTCTCCATCCCTGCTGCTCCAGGGCTCTTTGCTGGGTCTTTGTGCCCTCTGTCCTCAGAGCTCTAGGACAGGGCCCTCTCCTGGGTCTCCATGCCCTCTGTCCCCAGAGATCGAAGTCAAGGCCCTCTCCTGGGTCTCTGTGTCCTCTGGGAGGAAGTGACTTAATACTGGTTAGTCTCTTCCTGTGGAATGACAAGCAAGAGGATTGGGTGTGACTTTGACACAGCAGACTCTGACTTACTCATGGAGGCTCCCTTCCTACCCCACAGCAGACCCCTGCCTGCTGGGGTCCTTTCCTTGCCCCACCCACCCCCACACTGAAGACCGACTTCAGGAGAAACAAAATGCTTACCAGCTGGGTTCCCCCCCAGGGACTCTGCCCTCTGTGTGCCGTTGCTGTTGGTGGCCTCCAGCCTCCCATCAGGACTGTGATGGATGGGCCTGGGCATGCGCGAGGGATGGCGCTATTGGCTGTGGGTTTAGGAGGAACACACTTGAAACAAGTTGGAGCACGTTGGCTGCAGCGGATGGCTTTTCCTGTAATCCCGCCAGATACCCCCACCCTGGGTCAATCTGATGAGGGCGATGAGGACGCCTGGAGCCTCCCAGGTGACACAGAGGCCTCTGACCTTCGGGGTTTCCCAGTCCTCCCAACGGGCTGCTGGTGTTTTGCCAGATACACTGGCTATTTTCCCCCTTTTAGGATTTTGTTTTTAATAGGAACCCTGGAGGCCTTCAGAGGTTTGTGATGCCGACTTGAGGCCTGGCTCAGCCTCCCGGATGGTAATTAATGTTCACACAACACGACAAGCACGAAATGCAATCTCTTTGAGCCCTGCCAAGCACCCATCATTCCCCTGATCTCCCACTCCTGCAGTGTTTGGAAATTAATTTGCCTTGAACAAACAGTAGGTTTTCCTCATTTTATTTGTACAGTTTCAGTGGCCGAGAAGCAGAGCTGCAAGACCAAGTGTCATCCTGCCATTCGTTCGAGTAATTGAATCTGCTAATGGAACAAACTGGTCTCTGTTTAATGATTTGAAGAAAAGAGGGAGAGGAGGAGAAAAATAAAGAGACACATATGTTCCAGAAGGTGGACACTCTCCCTGAAACATTGTGCATTGTGCATTGTGGAGTACTGGAGATAGCAGAATTCTGAACGAAGGGATTCTAGCATTGTGAACATCAGCGCAGCTTGGGTTAATAGGTGTACAAAACAGGCAGCATTTGCTTAAGAAGAGGTTACCTCTGAGGTGACAGAATAGACTAGCAACAGGATTTAAACCGTGAGCCTTACTGGTAACTTGAAAGAACTGAATGTTGATTCACAGAAATTTGATGCTTCTGCATGGGCCTGGGGTTCTCAGTGCGGAACATTTGTTCTTTAACAATGTTCCCACTTCCGGAGGGGCTGGGGCTGGGGCTCAGTGGTAGAGCGCTTGCCTAGCACATATGAGGGCCTGGGTTTGATCCTTGATACCTCGTAAAAATAAAATAAGGGTCATTGTGTCCACCTACGATTAAAACATATATTTTTTTAAAGATTTAAGTTGAAGTCTGGATTACTGATTTGGCCACAATCTTCAGACCTGTGTGGCGAGGTCTCGGAGGCTCTGTCATTTAGACAAGTAGAGAAGTTAATTAGAAGATGGAGTAATTACAAATAGCATGTGTCCATTTCTTGGATATATGGAGCAGACATTCAGATAGGTAGATATTGGGTGAGTGGATGGATGGTTGGATAGATGGGGAGTGGATGAGTGTGGTTAGGTGGGTAGTTGGGTGAGTGGACGATGGATGGGTGGATGGATGGACAGGGGGATGGATGGGTGGATGGATTGATGGATGGATAGGTAGATGTATTGATGGATGGATGGATGGATGGGTGAGTGGATGGACGGGTGGGTGGATACTTTGCCTGATAGCTACTGGTTTTCTTAATATCTTTGAGGCTTATTCAGGTTTACTACAGTAATGACCTGGCAGGGACGTAGCCCTCTTAGGACTTCACAGCCAAGTGTAAAGACAGGTAGGGGACACAGGTGTAGAGGCTATGCCTTGAGAGGCCTCTCTCGCTGCTGCTTCCTTCCATTTCCTTCCTGTTCCAGTATACCCGCTGATTAGCACCAGTGAGAAATGGTGAGGACAAAGGGGGAGCATGGTGCCATGTTCTGTCTTCATTTCTGAGAGGAAAATATTTATTTGGTCTCTTGACGTGGTTTTATTGCTTTGCTTTTTTGTTTTAATCCATGCAATAGTGGAGACAATTCTCTTGATAATGGTGGTGTATTATCCATGAACTCCACCATGGGTATCTTTTTTTCTTTCATAGTAATAATATATGTTCACTACAGAAAATTTAGGGAGTTAAGAAAAGTACAGGTCCATGAGGTACATTTGGTGGTCTCTCCTGGATATGGGATTTGGTTAATATTTCGGGTGTGTTTTTCCACTTCGCATGTTCGCGTGTGCATTTATAGAGATGGTTTTCAGTTCTGAGACCATATCCAGAACAAGAACTGTGTGCTGTATTTTTCTTGGCGGTCACTTTTGTCCAAGGTACCCCATGTCATTCATGCCTCCTGGCAGTGGTTGGGGACACCGCGCCTCCACTATGTGCTGGACTGCAGTAGCGCTTCACCTGCCAGAATCCATGTCCATTGCCTTGTGAGGCAGTGACTGTGCTTGTGCGTGGAGAAGTGTGTGGCTCATCATGGACGGACACACCACCAGGCCTCTCAGACCCAGAGCCTGTGGTGCACAGTGCCTGTGGTTACCATTTGGTCACACATGCTCTTGTCTCACTGGCTGGGATGACACACAGTTGATGACACCCATCTGTACACATAATTCAAAATGTAAGTAAGTCCCTAATGAAATATAAAGGAGAAGTAAGTGGAAGTCATTCATAACAACATAAATGCTTGCTCATGGTGGAGAAGGACATGTAAACGTGGCCACTACAACCACGGCCACCTGGTGGTGGCAGTTAGTCCCCAGAAGCAGCCTTGTGTTGATGTCATGGTTTTTCCTAAGAGTGAACAACTTCTGGTGAAGTCCCAGATGTGGCAAAGTATAGTAGTTGCATTCCTGGAAAATTCAGTAAGTGTTGAAACCCTGCAAAAAAATTACTTTGTGTTGATTTTTCATTTAACTCTTAGGAATGATTTGTTCATAGGTCAGTGTTGATTATTTAGTACTTAGTTTATTTTTATGGTAGGGTTTATTTTATTCAGTTTTAGTGATTTGTTTTTTCACAAAATTCATTTTATTTTCAAATTCATTAAAAATTTTCTCTGGGCACAGTGGCACATGCCTTTAGTAATCCCAGTAGCTCGGGAGGTTTAGGCAGGAGGATCCTAAGTTTAAAGTCAGCCTCAGAAAATCGAGGCACTAAGCAACTCAGTGAGACCCCGTCTCTAAATAAAATATGAAAAAAGTCTGGGGATGTGGCTCAGCGGTTGAGTGCCCCTAAATTCAGTCCCTGATACCCTACCCCCCAATTTTTTTTGCTTGTTTAAGTTATTTTTTATACAATAAAGCAAAATGTCCCCCCACTATCCAGTTCCTAGCTATAATAATACAATTATACATAAATACACACACATTAATTTTTCCAGCTTCTACAAAGACAGCATGTTCTATACATGGTACACGAAGCATTTTTTTTTCTTTTTTTTTTTGATTTTTTTTTTATTGGTCGTTCATAACATTACATAGTTCTTAATACATCATATTACACGGTTGATTCACGTGGATTATGAACTCCCGCTTTTACCCCGTATACAAATTGCTGTATCACATCAGTTTCCCTTCCATTGATTGACATATTGCCTTTCTAGTGTCTGATGTATTCTGCTGTCTGTCCTATTCTCTACTATCCCCCCTCCCCTCCCCTCCCCTCCCCTTTTCTCTCTCTACCCCTTCTACTGTAAATCATTTCTTCCATTTGTATTATCTTGTCTTGCCCCTCCTTTCCTCTTATATGACATTTTGTATAACCCTGAGGATCGCCTTCCATTTCCATGCAATTTCCCTTCTCACTCCCTTTCCCTCCCACCTCTCATCCCTGTTTAATGTAAATCTTCTTCTCAAGCTCCTCTTCCCTACCCTGTCCTTGTTTACACCATTTGACCCAGCTATTCCCCTTCTCGGTCTATTCCCTAAAGCCCTAACAAGAGCATGCTACAGGGACACTGCTACATCGATGTTCATAGCAGCTCAATTCACGATAGCAAGACTGTGGAACCAGCCTAGATGCCCTTCAATAGATGAATGGATAAAAAAAATGTGGCATTTATATACTATGGAGTATTACTCTGCATTAAAAAATGACAAAATCATAGAATTTGGAGGGAAATGGATGGCATTAGAGCAGATTATGCTAAGTGAAGCTAGTCAATCTTTAAAAAACAAATACGAAGCATTTTTTTTAAGCTGCAAATTTTTCCATGGTATGAATCTACCAGTGATCTCAATTGGGGCATTTCCAAACTTACACCTTAAACCATGATGTTGTTTCATTGTATCTGAATTTCATTGTATCTAAATCCTTGTACACCCACCAAGTCAAGGGAACCCTATTTGTTCTTTTACTAAATGTTTCCAAATTGCTCTCCAGAGATATGGGGTTTGCATTGTACTGGGGAGGTACAAAATAAGGTCCATTTCCTGGCATGGTGATACATCTCTACTTCCCAGTACTTACAAGCCTGAGGCAGGAGGATTGCAAATTCAAGGCCAGCCTGGGCAATTTAACAAGACCTATCTCAAAATTTTGACATGGGATGGGGGCTGCAGCTCAGTGGGAGAGTGCTTGCCTAGCATGCCCAAGGCCCTGGGTTCAATCCTCAGTACTGTGGGGGGGGGGGGCGGGTCAGGGTCCAATTTCTCAGGGCACTTGTATCAAATCTGTATCAAAATCAAACACTTTTTTTTTCTAATCCTCCATTAGGTTTTTAAAAAATTTATTTTGTCAAGTTCATCAATCTATATTTTACATGCAGTAAATGCCCTTTTTACCATACACAATGGAGTATAACTTTTATTTGCATCTTTTATTATAAGCCATGATGTGTTATTCATATAATTGCAAGAAGGGAGATTGCTTAACCCCAACCCCAAAATGTAATGAGTACAACATTTAAATAACACTCGTCAATTTGAATATTTCTCCAACCCCAGCAAATCTCATCCTTTGGCAAATTCAAAGCACATAGTGCAATATAAAATGATTTTTAAATGTGTTCCTGCCAATTTTAGAGAAGCATAGTAAGACAAATTGTCAAGATGGAAAACCTTAAAGGGTAAGCTCCATTTATTGAATAATTGAAAGAAAGAGGAAATGCATTACTGATTAGCTACAAAGATGCATGGTGCCTAATCTGTGCCTAAAGAGGCCTGTGTAAATGAGGATGCATAGAACTGTTTCAGCCACCAGCATTCTTTCCAGCTCTCCACCTGTGGGTGCCCTGCCTACAGGTCACAGTACCAGAGCATTAGTGGGTTGATGGTGGCTTTCAGGTGTAGCTAAAGTATGGTGTTGCCATAATTCCCTGTAGCTTTCTTCGCCCTTTGCAGTGACTGGTTTACTTAAATATTTTAACTAAGTCAGGGATTTGCCGTTATCTGCTTTGTTTGGGGGCTTTTGCTTTCCAAAGACCACACAGTGTAGACTGGAGAACAGGCATTTGGTGGACAGAGTTAAGATCAGAACCCAAAACTTCTGATCTATCAAACAGCAAGGTGACCTCCAGCCAGCAAGTTCTCACTTCTCTGGGCTCATTCCATTTGACAACAGAGGGTTGGATTCCCAGTGTGGTCCAAGGGTCAGCATCATCACCTGTGAGATGGCAGGCAGTTCAGGAATTGGAGCCCCACCAGAGCTTCTGGGATGGAGTCTGCACCTTCACGAGACCCTCCCTGGGTGATTGGCACACCTGCTCAAGTGGGGGCTGAGTCGGGACAGCCTCCTAGCTGGTCTCCTTTTAAAGTTTTGTGCTCCTGGGTTCCTTTAGTGCTTCCCCAGAGCTGGCTGGGACGGACTGGTGTGGTTCTTTGGAGAGGCTCAGGCTTCCTATTTCCCTCCTTGCTCGTCCAGGGCGGCAGCGACTGCCATGCTCTTGGTACCACACCTTACTCTCCAGGGGTGTTCAGGCTGGGATTAGACATGGGGCAACAGGAGAGGAGGCCACGCCTGCAGGACACGTGCCTTCTGCAGACTTGGCGACATGGAGCTTGGTGGCTGTCCCTAGTATGTTCCTTACCAGCATAATTGTATTTAAAGGGTGTCTTTTAGAAAGGAAGTCTTGTTGATGTGAGCAGATTTATTTCAACATTAATTTTTAGAGGAATTTGGATATAAACGTACCAAAAGAGAGAATATTGATTGATTCTTGGCCATCCTAGTCCAAGGAGAAGGGAGTAGTGCAGAAGTATGCAGATGAGTTCCTGCCAGTGCTGGGGCCTGTGCCCATCAATTGGCGTAGGTGAGGGAAGAGCCCCGGCACATGCCCAGCCCCTCTCAGTTGGCATGTACTCTCTGTATTTCCACGCTCCTGAAGCTTTCTCTCCTCAACCAGACTAATACCCCTGTTTTGTGAAAGAAAAATTCAGGAAATTTGTCCTCAGGCCTCACGAGATGCCCTGTCCCCTCATACCTAGGCAGCACGTTGGCCTGAAGCTGGCCACGTCCACCACAGCCCCGGAGGTGCCTCGCTTATGAACCAGGGCTTATTTCTGCTTTGGTGCATGATTCAGGTTTGAACTGCTTACCAAACGAACACCAAAGATGATGGCTTGCTCTGATGCAAACTGTGTGTGTATACACAAGTGTGTAAGCAGGAACTGAGAGACCGCGTGAGTGGCACATGCTTTTCATGGTGGCGAGAGATGTGGAAGAGGAGGTTTGCAAAGGTGCCCTCATTTCAGAAAGTATTGCAAGCTGTGCTTTTCCTGTTTCTGAACTATAGTAAAGAAAGAATGCATCTTTTTTAGCACAAAAATGGAGTCAAGGTGATCTCCCCCTGCCAGATGCCTACAAAGAACTTACTCCAAATTGGGCTATGCCTTGATATGTAATTATTGGCCTTTCATTATTCTGTTTTGAGAATTTCATGGAATTCGGCTTCTGGGATAATCAACAATGACATCATAGTAGTTATGGCACTTAGGTCCTTTGACCTTAGGAGGGAAGCTTATTTTTTAAGTTTATACGGGAGCATCTATTTTCTATTCTTTCCCCACAATTGAAGAATTCTACTTAAATTTTACATCCAGTTAAGTCTCAGCATCCCATGGTGCAGGGTCATTTCTGAAGGCCTGGTGAGTGTAGCTGTGGCACGCTTGATTTAAATTTGCGTTTGCATGTTTGAACTCAGATGTTCCTGGGCTGGCTGGGGCACATCAGGAGGCCTGACTTTTGCCTGAAAGTTTGGCACTTGCTGAACAAGAACTTGTTGCTCTAAGAATGTCAAGTGTGCCTCCTCAGTCACAATGCAAAGGGGGAGGGGGAAAGGCCAATAAGAAACATCTGTTTGTTGTTAAGTAACATTTGCTTCATTTGCTATTGAAAACACTTCTCATTCAGGAACTGTATTTGTTTTTAAAGGGAAAAATCAACTTGTGGGCTATAATTTCCTAAGTGTGCTTCAGAAAGGCTTTGCAAAGACTGGGGACAGGGAGCCCTGGTTTGCAGACCACCAGCTGTGGGATCCCCAGCACCCTTCTTCCCAGGAAGGGTGATAGGTGGCTGCTGGCTGTGCCTGCAGGCTGGAGCTCGCTCCCCTGGTGCCATGCTCCTGTGTCATTCTGTGTCTTCTCTTTGCTCTCCGCCATACAGATTTGGAGTTAGGTGTTGGCGCGCTGCCCGAACATGACAGCCAGGATGCAGGGCCGATTATCCCCAAGATATCATGTCTAGAGAGAAGCCAGGAGAAGAGCCAAGACTGTTGCAAAGAGCCCGCCTTTGAGCCTGTGGTGTTTAAGGACCCCTGCCCTCAGGTCCCGCAGCCGCTGCCCCAGCCCCAGGCGGAGCTCCAGCTCCGAGCCCCTTCTCCGGACCCTGACTTGGTGCCATGCACAGAGGCCCCACCAACAGCCCTTCCTCCAAGTACGCAGCCCCCGCAGGGCCCCCCGGAGGCCCCACTGCAGCCCGCCCCACATCCTCAGGTGCAGCGGCCACCCAGGCCACCGTCCCCCACTCAGGTGCTCCACCAGCACCTTCCTGCTGTGCAGGCCCACACCTCATCCCAGGGCCTGCTCCAGCCCCTGTCAGCCTACAGCAGCAGCCTGAGCCTCAACAGTTTAAGGTGAGCCAACCTGCTCTCTGCCCACCGGCCACCTTTGCTGGATGGTCAGAGAGTCTGGGTGAGGGCTTCCTAGGAGATGGGTGGCCTGATTGAGAACTGTCCTTGTTTTCTCTGGGAGGCGAGGAGATAGGGACAGGGGCTGTTGGGTGAAAGCCGGTTGGGTTGGCCGTTGACACTACACAGGAGTGAACTATCCAGGATCTCCTGAGGACAGAGGCAGGAAGGAGAGGTGCTTACCCAACAGGTGGCCAGGCCCATGCCATGTGCCTATAGTCCCAGCTCCTGAGGCAGGAGGGTGGCTTGAGCCCAGAAGCTGGAGACCAGCCTAGGGCACATAGAAAGACCCCATCTCAAAAGATGAAAGAAGAAGAAGCGGTTGAAGGTGTGCGCCAGGGAGTGGAGGCCAAGGTGCCTCCGAGGGCCCTGAAGGTGGAGACTCAGAGGAGAGAAGGGGTGTCCCGGGAGGTTGTCTCCTCAGGCCCAGGAGACTGAGACCAGTGCTGGGTTGAGCATTTTTCAGTGGGATTTGCTTCCTCATTTGTGAGTCAGAGAAGAAACCAGTGGGGAGAGCCAGGTCCTCCTGGTTGGTCTACGAGGGGCCATCCAGGATGACCCTGAGCCCTGTGGGCTTCTGAGACTTGTGCTTGTTATTGTTTTCCTTTTAGAAGCCTGGTGGGGTCAGGGACAGGTGAAGAACAGACCTAAGCAGGCAGGTTCCTCCCGGGGCTGGGACAGCTCCTAACCTGGGGCCACTCCTGTGGCACAAGACCTGGCCCACCTCTTCCTGTGGTCCTGGGATTACGGTAGCAGGCAGGGGCGACCCACGTGGTGGCTCTGTTCCGTTTTGTTCCTTGGCTGCTTTGCAGGAAGTGTGGCGAGGAGGGTGGGGGCGGCAGGAGACAGAGCAGGGCAGGCGGAGCCACAGGAGCGAGGGGGGCTATCTCAGCAGAGAACTGCCTGGACAGCCCTGTGTGTGACGCTGGGCAGTGGTCTCTCCCGGGCTGTGTGGTGGGGAGAGAGAGGCCCAGGGGAGGGAGGGCAGTGGGGGCGCAGATGCTCACATGCTCCTGTTTCTCCCTTTGCTCCACAGCAGCAGCAGGAGCAGCACTCCGGCCAAGACTCAGCCCACCTCCCCGCACCTCTCCCACCACCCCTCTGCCTCCCCGTTCCCCCTCTCCCTGCCCAGCCACAGCCCCCTGCACAGCTTCACCCCTGCCCTCCAGGCCCCCAGCTCACGCGCATCACCCCAATATATTTGCCCCGCCCACTGCTTTGCCTCCGCCACCACCGCTGACGTCAGGGAATCTGCATGTCCCCGGACACCCTGCCGGGAGCACTTACTCAGGTAGGTTGGCCGGGTGGGCGCCGGGACCTCACTGCTGTCCCTGCCGTCCCTCATCGCCAGGCCGGGAGCACTTAAACAACCATGCTCTGGGAGGGGGGTGTGGGAAAGGAGGCCTGAAGGGTGAGGCCCGGCAGGCACCCTGGCTCAGCAGAGCCGCCACAGCCTGCCAGGCCCGCGCCTGCTTCTCTCCAGCATCTCAGGCCGCGTCCTGGGGCGTGGGCCTGGCCTGGGGGTGTCCACCTTCCTGGGAAGAAGAGATGCACTTTTATGATGATGCATCCCAGAATTTAGGGATGACCTGGTGGGAGATGGGGTCCTTCTCCCATCACCTGTGTCACGGGCCAGGGTCCCAGTACTGCTCTTCGTGGCTGTGTGTCTGCCCTGAGGCCAGCTGGGGAGCCTGCTGTGTTCATGGCTGGCAGGCGTCCCCCCTGTTACCCCCACCTCCAAATGATCCAAGGAGGCCAGAGGGCCATCCCAGTCGTGTGGATGGGGAACTGACCTGCTGGGCTGTGCAGCTGGTCCCCAGGCCCAGGTGTTAGTTGAGAGCAGCCCCAGGCTATGGCGGGCCTGAGGTTGTCCCCTCTATCCCAGGCCCCGGGGGGCTGGGTCCTCAGCCCTGCACCCTCCATGCTAAAGCACCCAGATGTCCCGTTCGGAAGGAAAAGGTGCCGACATCTCCCTCTTCTTCTTTTCCAGAGCAAGACATCTTGCGGCAGGAACTGAACACGCGTTTTCTCGCCTCTCAGAGCAGAGCACGGACCGAGGGACCTCCCTGGGCCCCCCACCCTACCTGCGGACCGAGTTCCACCAGCACCAGCACCAGCACCAGCACACCTTCACACCCTTCCCCCACGCCATCCCGCCCACCGCCATCATGCTGATGCCAGCACCTCCCATGGTGCATAACCCAGGCAGAAATGTGAGGATAAGTAGAGCCCACTCTCTTCTGTGTGCAGGAGGGTGGGGCTGGTGCTGGCGTGGGCCCTGAGGCCAGGCGGCCTTCGAGCGGCAGTGTCCTGCGCCTTACCCAGGTGCCCCTGCACGCATTTGCCAGTGCTGGGTCCACCTGCTAGTGGCCTTCCTTCTCTGGGCACCTGGCATCGCTGCCCGACAGCAGTGTGAACCAGGTGCTGACGCACAGGTGCTCACAGCACCAGGAGGGAGGGGACAAGTGGAGGAACAGCCACTGGGGCCAGCTGCCTGCCCTGTGTGGGGTGACATTCAGAGGCTGAGCCCTGAGCCTGGAGGTGTGTGGGCATTAGCATGTACCCAGGGAACTGGGAACTGAAACGGCTGGTCTCAGACAGGCTTCTTTAAATCTTTAAATGCCCTAGCAGAGTTCTACCTCAGTTGTCACTTATGTCCAGTGTTTATAGAAAGGCCTGGTTGAAACCCTGAAGAGGAGAGTCCATCAGGCCCCAGGAGAGCAGATGGGAAGTCACAGAGGGTCCTCTCATCCACCTCTGCGCCTTCTCATCCACTGGCTCAACTTACTTTTCTTAACATATATTTTTAAAGTTTGTTCTACAAGTTTTATTTAGGGGAATATTAAAGATGAGGCCTTTTCACCATCCCACCCCCCGCCCCCCCCACACACAAAAAGTCCTATAGCAAGTTCTGTGTCTTTTTTTTCTGAAAGAATTGCATTTCTCAACAGTTATTTATTTGTTTAAATTCCTTTTTAGTTGTAGCTGGACACAATACCTTTAATTTATTTATTTGTTTTCTATGTGGTGCTGAGGATCAAACCCAGTGCCTCATATGTGCTGGGCAAGCCCACCACTGAGCCCTGGCCAACAGCCATGTGTTTAAGGGCCTAATGGTTTAAGAAAATATCATGCTGGCCTGTGTGAGCTGGTCCACCAGTGAGTCAATCTGAGGTCTTAACATCCTGGAGGAAGACAGGCATGAGGGCAGGGGTGATGAGTCCTCCTGACGGGTTCAGGAGACCCAGCCCAAGTGCTCTGTGTGGGTGGTATGGACTTCAGAGAACGGCAGATCTGCAGTTCTTCTGGCAAGGAGAAGACCAAGTGGAGGGACCCTGGGAGGCCAGGCCCCATGCTCGGCTCTCTGGATGGATCTGGAGGTGCCTGTCCTCTCCAGTTTGGGTGTTCACTGTATCAGCCTCTGAGCACAGAGTAGAAAGAGAGGAACCACCAGGCGTCCAGGGCCTGAGACACCGCTCCGTGTGGGCAGACTGGACTCGGGGTTGCCAGAGGCTCAGGAGCTCAGGTGGCTCCTATCCAGTGAGGTTGCAGGGTCTGGTGATGTCTCAGTAACACAGAAGCTGTAGGCTGCCTCCACTGAACAGTGAACCAAAGGCAGATGAAGTAACTAGTTTTTGCTTTGATCCCTTTACGGTTTGACAAATACCCTACAAAAGTTGACCCCTTATACCGGCACAGTGTGAGTTGCATTCCCTGCTACAAGTTGAATGTGCCTGCTTTCCGTGCGTGTGCTCTCCCCTAGTCAGTACATGGCCAGCGGCCTTCCCATCACCGCGCCAGTGTGCCCGCTGCTGCTCATCCCTGTGGATGCTTGCTTTTGTGGCGTCTTGCTTTTGGTAACAATGCAGTATCATCTTCAGAGTCAAAAGATCATAAGCACAGCCAGGACAGCCCCCTGGGAGCCAGAACCTGCCCTGCCTGGGGGTGTAAGCTTTGCAGCCCTTGCTGCAGCAGAGACCGAGGCCACAGGACCTCAGCCACAGGTGGAAAGCCAGCCACAGAGGGACCTCAGCCTGACTGTTCCCTCTGAACAAAGTCCCTCATTCTTTTGACTCATAACTCTTCAAAAAGTACATTTTTATTTACTTGAGACTAAATACAGAACCCTCTTCCACATGGCTGATACTGTTCTCCTGAGTGTATTTTCATTTCACAATTAAAATATTGTTTAGTTAAAGAAAGCCTTAACATTAAAACGAATGCACCTTTTCTCCTTAAGCTCAATTCTTCATTGCTTAAAAGATGCAGTTTTATGAAATCTTAAGTATACATTCCAGAACTTAAATTGGTACCAACCCGTTATATGATCATTGATGTAGAAGACAAGAGCTTCTCTATACAAAGACCTTGAATACTTGATTGTGATATTTTGATTATGGGGTGAATACTGCATCATTTTTACCTGAAAATTTGCAAGTTTATTTGCTCAATGGTTTTTCTTTTCTTTTCTTTTTAATTTGTAAGTGAATCCAGAATAAAGGAAAAGTCATAATTGCTTGTAGCCATGTTGATTCATCATTTACAGCTATTCCCATTTTGATTCTTAAATTGTGTTCTCTTTTTGGTGGAAATGTTGCTCAGCAGATCAGCAAAGACTGAATTCATTCATACTTTAAATAGATAATTAGGCACTTTATTAGTCAAGAGCATAGCTGAGAAATCAAGACTAGGAAATATTAGAAATCAATTAAGAATCACTTACTCTGGAGCCACTCAGAAGTGATGTGAGGCCTCTTCAGTAAGGAAAGGTGCATATGAGGGCCTTGCACCCACCACGTGGGCCACCTGTGTTGCTCAGCACTGATGCAGAAAGGTTTTCAGATGGACATTCAGGACCCAGTAGGCCTGGGTCCCTCTTGGGACCTGCCCATGAGTGGTGCCACTTTTCCTTGCTCTGTGTCTTGCTGATTTAACGAGGGACCAGCTCACAGAATGGTTTCTGTGGAGCTCAGTGTGCCCAGGAGGTGGCTCAGGTTGGCAGCCTGAAGCCACGCTCCATGCTCTGTGGGCACACTCCACGGAGATGCCTAGGCTGGGGCTGGTGAGGCAGCCTAGGGGTCTGGACTTTGGTAAGTGTCCACAACCTCTGGTTCTCCAGCAGGGACAGTCTTCAGCTATATTTATTTTCTAGTGGTCAGTAGTGGGACAGAGCAAAGGAAGTGGGAAGAGCATTGGGTTTCACTGTGAATGTGAAGGGAACTGCCCACCTGGACAAGTTTTTGGTGGAGGGTGTTGGTCACTCCACTTCCTTCCTACAGGGCCCTGGGGGGTCCTCACACGGCCAGTTACAGGGTGATATAAGAAGTGCTTAGTCCCTCTTGCCTTGGGATCAGGACACTACAGGCGGACGGCAGAGGCCGTGCTCAAGAATCTAAAACCCAGTCTTGGACTTGAAAGGAGTTCTGAAGGGGGCACCCTTGCACAGTCCCTGTGTAAGTGGGTTCAGTTCAGGACCAATGAGTCTGAAACCTCTGTGCACCACTGGAGACAGCAACTGGAGTCGGCCTGAAAGAGACATGTGCGTCTCAGTCCCTGCCAGAGCAGCTGGTGTGAGGGCCTTATTGGGAAGGTGCATTGTCATACTGTGACATGTGACACAACTGTGAGTTGGTGTGTCACTTAAATATCTACATGATGGTTTGGTCAAAGTGAATGGACGACCCAGAGGTGTAAAACCTCAGAGGTAATACAATTTCCAAAGGCAGGAAAGATGTGCTCACATCATCTCCCAGTATTGCTTTATATTTTTCCTCCAGTTATGTCCTTTGTATGCTAATGAATCAAGAAAATTTATATTTTTCACTCAATATCATGCTTTTCCTGTGTGGTCAGACTCACACATCAACAGCTTGGCTTGCATGACCTCCAGTGAGCTTGTCTATTGAGCAGCAGACATGATTCAAAGCTGGCCCTAAGAATCAGGGCCTTGTGTTAATCCCAAAGAGCTCCAAGTTCCAGGAGAGCTGAGAGCGAGAATGGCTCTGAGGTCTGCGTGCGGGCCCAGCAGTCCTGGGGGAGCCCCACATGTTATTTGTTACATGGGATAATATTCCCAGACTTCTGTAATCTACCTTTTAGGAGAACTGGCAGCTCTATTTAAAGTTTAAACTGAGTCATTTTATTTTACCCTTCCACAAATATTTTTCATCATTTTAGATGAGAGAATTAAATTGTCCTCTGGAACTGCCACTTCTAGAACAACCTAATGAAGCACGGATTGTGAATATGTTCTCATTTCCTCAAACTATTAAAAATCTAAAAGCACTAATTGAGTTTTAATGGTATAAAATCCTGGCACTCATGAGGAACTGCTTCTTTTTCTTTCCTTTTTCTTTTTTCTAATTAACTTGTGATTTTCTGGGCATTTTATCGGCGCAGCATCCCTCCTGGTTTGGATATGCATGAAACCTCTACCCATTTAGGGCTCGATTGTGATTCACCAATTAATAATTAGAAAGCTCCCTTTCTAATGGCGTTCTCAT
Organism: Urocitellus parryii; assembly: GCF_045843805.1. NCBI lineage: Eukaryota > Metazoa > Chordata > Mammalia > Rodentia > Sciuridae > Urocitellus > Urocitellus parryii. The sequence continues at coordinate 111,916,598 of NC_135537.1, read as the reverse complement.
CTGGGACACCATTTGTTGGCTGATTGATTCTGAACTACTTTTAAATCAGACATTCGTGTGCATCTGTGTGATCACCCTCCCCATCCTGGTTCTTCACTAGTGGCACCTGGCTGAGTTGCCTGGCTCGCTCCTGTTGGTGTCTTTCTGTGGGAGGGGGATGTGAACATGTCACCTGCCTTCGACTAAAGCCATTTTCTCCTCTCGTCTCTGGCCGCAGCTCTTCCACTCCTACCCTCTTGCAGTGTCGGGCATCCCCCCCATGATCCCACACACGGGCCCTTTTGGTTCACTACAAGGAGCATTTCAGCCCAAGGTAAGGAGGGCACAGGGAAGACCCAGGGGTGTGTCTTGCTGGGCACGAGGGGGTCTGCCCCTTCTTCCTGCACAGTGACTGACTTCTCAGATCCTAAGTGACCCGGGGATTAGAGTGAGAGGATTTTATTCTACTCCATTTAGTTTTAAGCCTCAGCAAAAATTGAGGCTTCAGTTGGTACTCCCACGTGATCTCAGCTGAGCTTCTCTGTCCCCTGTGGAAGATGCCACCATGATCATGGGCTTCTGTCCAGGGAGCCATGACCCCTGAGCCCAGCTGACTTTTGAGGCAGAGATGGGAGGCTGGGCCTGTCAGTTTTCCAAGGAAGAGGCTGGACTGAAGTCCCAGGGGTGCAGCAGTCTGTGTTGTTGTATCGGGGAGATTCCCCTCCTGGCCCGCCCTGTCCTCCACAGCCCCAGCTGGGCAGGCGGGTCTGCTGGAGCGGAGGCCGAACTTCTGGCCTCCTGGTTCTGTGCTTCTCCTACTGCCGGCTCTCAGCGTTCAAACTGCCAAGGTCACAAACATTTTTGAGAGGGACTTTCAGGACATGCATGTTTAAAATCAACTGCAGCCCATTTTACTCTCTTACCAAAGTGACGCATCTTCTAGTTGCAAAACATTCTCACATTTTTCAGGCAAGGTTTTCTGTGGTATGTGGTTTTCTTTTTCTCTCCATCCCATTTCTGAGGTGAGCACCAGGGTGGGGCCAGCCTCCCAGGATGGGCACCTGCTGTTTTGCCCAAGACTATTACACCTGGAGAGGAGGACAGAGGCCCTGGGGTGGGGTGGCTGCCCTCCAGGCCTCGTCCCCTTGCAATGAGTGCCCCTGACATGCGAGGTCACACGTGCAGAGGGCTCTACAGTGGCTCAGCCAAGTGCCTCCTATCTGGAGATCGAAGAAGGCGGTCTTCAACTCCTTCCCTGAGCCTGCACTTTACTGCTCCCTCAGACCCTGGTCCGTCCCTTCTAGGTTGGGACAAATCTCTAGTGCATCCCCAAACAGACTGGTAGGTCATTTAATAAATTAGACTATTTCCCTCACTCACAATTATCCAATCACACAGAAAACTGCATCTGGGCAGGAGAGAGCCTCTGCTGGTGTGGAAATAGGCCTTTACAGGCCACCTTCCTGATTGAATATGTAGATTGCAGTTCATTAGTGGAGTTCTTCATATGTATGCAAATCAGGCTGTTAACAACTCCAGCTTAATTGTTGGTTGTGCCGCAGCTGATTGCTTTCCTTTCATTCCTTCCCCCTTCACCAGGGAGGCGAGCCTGGTGCCTGAACTTGAGCTCCTGTTCCACACGAGTTAACTTCTGGTGTGTGTGTTGGGGGGAGGGTGTCTGGAGGTTGTGGTTTCCTAAATAACTGGTGTTACATAGTTTTAAAATCCTTCTCCCACAAGAGCATAATGACTGTGCCCGAAGTAGGCTTTTGGTTGTTGTTCATTCAAAGGACAAAAGCCTACAGATAGGTTAATATTATGAGTGGTGTGTAAGAAGGGAGGTAGGATAGGGGAGACACAGGCAGAATTTGATACTGCATCTGTGTGGTCCCTATGTTGGGTTCTCTTGTCCCATTTCCACCACCGCTAATGAGTCATTACTGAGTGTAATTTCTTGTTATTGTCTGCCAGTTAAACCGTGGAGCACTGGCTTAATGTCTGCACAGTGCTGTCAGCTCTTCTGATGAGAAGCACCTGACACTGCAAACGATGGCAGTGTTCATTTGAACATCTCCTGGAACGTCTGGAGGGGGCAGAGAGGCGGCCAGCCAGAGCTGGGCCACCTGGGAAGGAGGCGTCCGGGCCAGCCTCTCCATGTGTGGCTGCCCTGTGTGGTCCCTGTGGCTTCCACTGTGGTGAGGGTGCTGGAGGCCACCTCTCTGCTTTAGATGGCATGGGAGAGAGCTGCCTCTGGTCAGAGCACTGGAGAAAACAGGGAGCAGCCCTGTACAAGCTCACATGCTCACTGAGAAAAATGAGTCTGTGATTTAGAATGAAACAGATGAAGTCTCACTTCCAGCCAGGCTGCCCAGGACATGCTGCTATTGATTGAACTTGTAGGGGGCTTGTCTATGGTGATGTCAGTGGGGAAGGGGACACTTGGCACTTTTGATAGTGTGAAAATGGGTTAATTATTCTCCAAAAGGGCTTCATTTAAAAGTAAAATTCTAACATTTTAATTTCCCCTCCTAATGAAGCACTACAAATTTTCTAATTAGAGCAATTGTTTGAGTGACAGGTGTGTAACCAAGTTGTCATTTTCTCTTCACAGTTGACAGATCCTTTCAGACCTATGTTAAGGGTAAGAAAGCCTCTTATAGCATTGTTTTGCATCCTCTGTTTGACTCCCTGTGGGTTGGAAATGCAAGTCTGTAGCCAGCCTACCCAGCAGGCTGTGGCACGGTGGTTGGGTTTTCAGCTCCTGTGTGATGCAAGTGACCGAGTTGTTTTGCTTTGGGCAGTGGAGGAAGCCATGCCACGGGCTTCTTATTTATGTAACTGGTAGAGCTGAGTCTGATTCCGGTGTGAGCAGGTCTGGTAGAAAGTCTGATTGGATCTCAGGGAGGAAGACCTGAGCCACAGGCTGCAATCAGTGTCTTTCAGGAAACGCATACTTACCTGGATGGGTGTGCTCTGCTGTGGCTCCCTGGTTCAGCACGAGGTGCTATTGCCTTTCGTAACCACTTGACCTGTTTCTGTGGTGTGGGAAAGGATACTGTGAGCATTGGTTGTTAACGTCTTGTTTAAAGCAGAATGGCCTGAGGTCTGGTGCCTGGCCAGCAGATGGCCCCTCTGTGAATGCCGACTTCCCCATGACTGTCTGAGTGGTAGATAATGGGCAGTAGACTTCCTGCGGTCCCCACCCATTTCTGGTGCATACTCTCAGATAATCCACCTTCTCCAAAGGGAACAGGAGGTCTGTGTCCTCACTTAGGTGAGGCAGTGTGGTACTTGTGATGTCAAACAACCTGTCAGTCCATGACAGGAGAAAAGTCCTGAGTCTGTATTTCAAGAACAGCTCCCTACTACAGAAACCTGAAGCTTCTGTCCTTTGCCAGTGCAGAATGGAGTTCTTTCCTTCTGTCCAGTAGTTACCACGCATGCACTCTAGGCTTAAGAGGAGATTGCTTGGCAGGAGGCAGAAAGAGGTGGTCCCTGCCCCGAGTGGCAGAAGAGAGGCACTTGCCATCACCCCACTGCTCAGAAACCAAGGAATGATTTGGGAGATGCAAATTGATCTGCACTCCTCCAGGGGTGGAGGAGGGACTTGGTATTGCAGAAGCCTGGAGAGTAGGGAGGAAGGAATGTCTTCCCCTCTCCTCCCCTCCCCTCCCCTTCTCTTAGACATGAACAGTGTCCCAGCATGAATGAGTGGTCAGCTCTTAATGAAGCATATGGAGTCACTGGACTTCAACAGAAGTGGGATGGATTCCATTGCCCCGCTTTGGGGGTTAAAGAAGCAACAGCCATGGGGAGGTTATGACAGGTCCTGTGCCCTTTCTTTTTTTGATTTGATTCTGACGCTCCCTAATTAGCCCTTGTGAACATCTGATTTGCATTATAGCATAGCCACATTTGTTAAGTAGGACTTCCTACTTCACCAGGTCTGCCAGCTGGCACCAGAAAAGAAAGAAGAGTCACAAAGTGGGATTCAGGCTTTTCCCATCTTGTCCTTGGTAACCGGGGGTCCTTGTCAAGTATGGCTTCCTGAGTGGTGGCCGATGTCTGGGCCCCAGGAAGAGGGGGAGAGCGATTATGGCTCCCTGATGGCTGGGCCCAGCAGGGTTGCTGACGGGAGGCTCTTGGAGGCACAAAGCTCTCTTGTTTCATGAAAAAAGTCTCTGCAGCCAGAATCTGCTGAGAGCTCGGGGATTTGCAGGCGGTTTCCCTGAAATGTCTCCTTCTGACCACTTCACTCTTTCTTGTTCCAGAAACCAGGGAAGTGGTGTGCTATGCATGTTCACATCGCCTGGCAGATTTACCACCACCAACAGAAAGTCAAGGTCAGTCCGACCTTCCTGGTTGGGGGGGGGGGGCTGGGTTCGAGCACGTGATCTGCCCAGGAGCACCTGAGTAAGAGTATTCAAAACAGGGTCTGAAGACCAGAGGCAGGGAGAGGTCCCTCGGGAAGCCCATCTGAGAACCTTAACGAGGGAAACCTCCAGCAGCAGAATCACAGAACAAAAGCAAACTGGTAGCTCCCTGGTGCATCTTTCCTTTTGATAAATTTGTCATCTTACTTAAATAGTAAGATCCAAAGGGTTTAAATATGGTTTAAATCCTGAAATAAAGGTTTTAATTATAGTGAGCAAGAACTAGAATATGGAGAACACTTAAGAGGCTGAGAAAGCCAACAGAAGATGGTTTTGTTTTGTTTTTCAGTAGCAACCCATGTGTTCTCTTCCTTTTTGGGTTTGGGGAAATGATATTTATGCCCCATGTGGAGATGGTGGTGCTGAACCTCCATCAGCAGCGTGCATGATCACATTAGCCCTTCTGGAGGTCACGCTGGGCCTGCTCTTACCATCTGTCAGTCTTCCTGGTGACCTATCCAGATGTTAAGAGACAGTCAGTACCTGCCAGGACCACCTGAGGCAGGTCCTTTTTATTTGCACCATACAGATGAAGATGGTCCGTGCTTGACCAGAGCCTTTGTGGCACAGGAGGGAGGAGAGAGAGCATGCGGGTGGTAACGTGACAAGGTTCTGGGGCTTGGCTCAGGCACATGGAACCTGATGTCCACACTTTAGCCTGGGTCTTTGCAGCTTGGAAAAATGATGGGAAACATCCAAGCAGGTCATTCTAGCATAGGTTTCTCCTTCCACTTCTTCATGCGTGACTAGGTCCTGGCAGCATTTAGGGTCAGCCTGAGGCCCATAGGCAAGGAGGACACGCCAGTCACATGGCAGGGTTCAGTGATTCAGAAGCAAAGATGGAAACTAGTTAGAAGGGAGGAACAAACCTCCGAGAGACCTTTGGCTTTGGACACCTGCCCCTGGTGCTGACCGCATATCAGTGAGTGCCGCTCACTTTTCCCTCCTTTTGCGCTCAGTGTAATTGGGACCTCGTGGTGTTGCTGATTAGTTCATGCTTTCTGGTTCCGGGTGACATGGTCAGCAGAACTATAGGCACAAGATGTCTTCCTTTTGTCCTTTGGTTGAACGTGATGAAGGATGTTGTGTGTAGCAGCTTCTCCATAGAAATGCCCCTGGCAACTCCAGCTCTCATTATCCCCATTCAATCCACAAGACCCTTGAACAGGAGATGGCTCTGTTCACCTTCCCCTCCCACAAAATGCTGGCAATCCCAGCCTCCGTTTGGCTTCATGGACCTGAGTTGGTTTAATGGATCTGTGCTGTACACCATGCGATGTTAGCACCGAATAATTTGGCAACCAAATTAAAGGAGGTACTCAGGAGATTTTTATAGATTGATAGTGAATCAGGCTTGGTTTGGGCTCCGCTGCTCCTTTAGGGAGGGACTCCTTTATGGCAGTCCCTGTGGGTCTGAGCAGATGTCCCCTCCCCTTGCTCAGCAGTGCTCATTTACTCAGCTCTTTAGTGAGCTGCAAATATCAACTATTCCTCTCTGCAAACTCTTAGATCTAAAAAAAAGAACACTTTCAGAACAAAGTGTGTGTAGTGAAAGAATGAATTCTGCTGAGTTTTAAAGAAATCCAATGAAAAAAAATTGCAGCTCTTTCAGTCCATGGGAAATTCCCTGCTACTTGCTAAAGTGATGAAGAATTTCAAGAATGTTTTTGCTTATAAATATTTTATGAAGAACAAACCACAGAGTAAATATTTAGAACTTATTGTGTGTATGAAGTTACAAGAATCTACCACTAACTGTGTTTGATTTGTAGCTCTATTTCCATCCATCTCTATCGTGCAAAACAAAGTGAAACCTGAAAAATCATACATTTCTTGTGTTCACACCATTGAACCTAGGAATCCCAAACATAAGATACAAAGTGAGCTTAGTGAAAGAGTAAACCCTGCTGAGTATCAATATAATCCAATTAAAAAAATTGTTGCAGCTTTTTCAGTATATTGGGATTCTCCTGCTATCTCCTAATGTGAGGTAGTAAAAGGTGTCCCTGTGTGCTTCTTCTTAGAAATATTCAGCCAGGAACAAACCACAGAATGAACACTGAGAACTGATTGTGTGTAATGTTACAAGCAGGTAGCACAACCAGTGTTTGGTTTGCAGCTCTATTTTTATTCACATGTACAGTGCAAAGTGAAGTAAAACCAGAAAATTGAAAGTGTTCCTGTATGTAAACCCTTGAACCTAAGAGAACCAAATTTGTAGAACAAAGTGTGGTTACCGAAATGACTTATCCTGCTAAGTATCAAAGAAATTCAACAAAAAATATTTTGAAGCTCTTTCAATCCATGGGAATTTCCTAACTAACTATGAAAGTGCTGATAGTGAAAGTTGTTTCAGTGTGCCACTGCGTGGCCAAAATGCCCGAACTCTAGCTTACTTTTGTGGTGTTCAGAGAAGGGTTGTGGTGTGATTTCATCTTTTACACTTTGTCGAGATTTGGTTTATGTTCCCTTTAATGGTCAACTTTGGTAAACATTCCATATTCACTTTTAAAGAATGCCTACTGTGTAGTGGTGGCATTACAGTATTCTGAACATGCCCATTAGGTGTGGGTTGTTCGTGAAGTAGTTCTGCTGTGCTTTGTTACTGATTATATATTTATGGCCTATGTCATCAGCTCTTAAGGAATTAGTGTTCTTGTCTCTTTGCCACAATTGATTTGTCCATCTTTTCTTTTAATTCTGTCTGGTTTTCATGTAAGTATTTATTTTTTTTCTAAATATATTTTTAGCTGTAGATAGACACAATGTCTTTATTTTTATTTACTTATTTTTATGTGGTGCTGAGTATTGAACCCAGGATCTGACAAATGCAAGGCAAGCACTCTACCACTGAGCTAAAATCCCAGCCCTCTTGTAGGTATATTGAGGTTATTGAATGACTTGCACACTACCTTAAGATTGTTTAATGCTTCCTCAAAGATCTGTCTGTTATCATTGTGCTATGTTCCTCCTATGACTGGCAGTGATTGTCCTGTGTACACCTTGAAGTCATACTAAAAATAAATAATTGAATGGGTACAGTGGCCTATGCCTGTCATCCCAGACATTTCTCTTTCTTTCTCTCTATGCCTGTATGCCTGTCATCACAGACGTTTCTCTCTCTCTCTCTCTCTCTCTCTCTCTCTCTGTCTGTCTGTCTCTCTCTCCCCCCTGAGGCAGGAGGATCGAGAGTTTACAGCTACCCTCAGCAAAAATTGAGAAACTAAGCAACTCATTGATACACTGTGTCTAAGTAAAATACTAGATAGTTAGGGCTAGGGGATGTGGCTCAGTAGTCAGTGAGTGCCCCTGAGTTCAATCCCTGATTACTGTCATCCTCCAATAAATAAACAAACAGACAAATAAATAAATAAATAAATAAATACATTTATTTTGTTTATTCAGGTGATGATGATGATGATGATGATGATGATGATGTTGATGATGATTTTAATGTGGTGCTGGGATTGAACCCTGTGCCTCAGGTGTACTTGGTAAGTGCTGTGCCACTGACAACACCATGAAGTGCTCTTGCTCAAACTGTGGTTTCCTGTGTGGCTGGGGAGGACTGGAGTTGGGTCCATTTAAGGCTGACAGATATTGGTTGCACTGCTACTTCTTAGATAAAACACTGAGAGTAATATGTGCACACAGATAAAAATGAAGGTAGAGGTGACAAGCTTTCTCCAGCTTTATTTATCCCAGACCATGTGTTGTTTCAGTCTAGGGCAAGAGACCATGCTTTTTAGCCAAGGCAGCCTCTCTTAGAGCCCTGTTACAGCCTCTTATTACCAAGTTCCTAAATGTAAAATTTGGCTCTGTGACCCAATGCAAAGTGACTTGCAGTTCAATAAAATGCCAATTTCTTAGGGATAACAACAACAACAGCAAAAAAAAAAAAAAAAAAACCAGACCCCTCCCTCCCCAAAAAGGTAATAGATAGATTAAAAAAAAAGATAAAATGGCCAAACAGACAAACTAGAACTCCACAAAGAAGAATCCCTTTTCCTACTATGATCAGTATTCTTTTTTTCTTCTTTTTTGTAGTAAGTTGTAGATGGACAGCACACCATCTTTCGATTTGTTCTTTTTTGTATGCTGTGCTAAGGCTCAAACTCTGTGCTAGGCTGGCCCTCAGCAACTGACCCAGAGACACAGACAGCCCCTAGAAAAGAAAGGATTCTCAGAGGCTGTTCATCTCCAAATTTTGTACAGAAAGAGGAGGAAACACAAAGTCTAAGGACAAGCAGATCAAATTCCCAAGTAACCAATTTCAACTGATTTTTACATGTTTCTGTCAATTCTTCCATTCTCTGGATCCAATCCTGGCCTATCTGTCTAATTGTGGCTTCACTGTGGTGGTTGCAGTTTTGAAGTCCCACACTGCCCGTGTCCACTGATGGATTCTGTAGGGGTGCTGGGCAGACTGCCAGTGTCTCCTGCTGCTTGGGGGACCCTGGCAGGGGGGCACAGAGTGAGCACTGAAAACTATTGTGTATGACAAATTTCAAGCAGCTATCACCAAAAAATGTTTGATTTGCAGCTCTATTTTCAACCATCTGGAGAGTGCAAAATGAAGTGCAAACTGTGAATTCAAACTCTTCCTATCTCCAATCCATTTAACCTTGGAGAACCAAGCTTGGAGAACAAATTGTGTTTCATGAAAGAATTAATACTGTCGAGTATCAAAGAAATCCACTAATAAAATTTTGTAGCTCTTTCAGTATATGGGAATTTTCCTGCTAGCTTCTAAAGCAGTGATATAGAAAGATGCTCCTATTGTCTCTGCTTAGAGCTACTGTGACCAGGAACATGCCACAGAGTCAACACTTAGAACTGATTGTGCGTGTGTGCATTTTGAAGCATCTAGCACAAACTCTGTTCGATTTGAATCTTTTTTCCCACCAATCTCTATAGTGCAAAACAAAGTGAAACTTGAAAATTCAAACTGTTACTTTGTGCAAATCATTGAAGGTAGGAATCCAAACTTGTTGGTTAAAGTGAGTTTAGTGAAAAGGTGAAGCCTGCCTTGTATGAAAAAAAAAATCTGAAGAAAAAATCATTGCAGCTCTTTCAGTACATTGATATTCTTCTGCTATCTGCTAATATACGAAAGTGAAAACTGTTTTTGAATATTTCTATTTAGAAGTATGTCCACCAGGAACAAGCCACAGAGTGAGCACTGAGAAATTATTGTGTATGACAAATTTCAAGTAGCTACCAAAAACCATATTTGATTTGAAGCTCTATTTTCATCTACCTGTATATTGTAGAATGAAGTGTAACCTGAAAATTCAAACTTTTCTTGACTGCAAACCCTTGATCCTAGGAAAACCAAACTTTCAGAACCACAATTCTTTAGTATAAAAGTGAAACATGGTACATATTTAAAATATCTGGTGAAAAATTTGTTGCAGCTTGTTCATAGGTCATAAATTTTCAGCTAGCTCCTAATTTGCTGATAGAGAAAGCTGATGATGCTTAGAGCTACTTTGTCCTGAAACAAACCATAGAGTGAACACTTAAAGGTGATTTTGTGTTTGAAGATTAAATCATCTAGAACAAAATATGTTTGATTTTTAGCTGAACTTCCATCAACTTTATATTGCAAAACACAGTGAAATCTGAAAATTCAATATGTTACTATGTGCAAATCATTGATGCTAAGAGTCTAAACTTGAGGTTCAAAATAGGTTTAGTGAAAACTTGAAACCTTCCTTGTATCAAAGAAATCCAATTAAAAAATTGTTGCTGCTCTTTCAGTACATTGGGATTCTCTTGCTAGTTGCTAGTACATATAAGTGAAAGCTGTTTTTGTGTATTTCATCTTAAAAATATATACAAAAGAACAACAGACAGAGTGGTCACTGAGAAATGATTGTGTATGACAAGTTTCAAGTAGCTAGAAAAAAAACATATTTGATTTGAAGTTCTTTTTTCATCAACCTGTATAGTGAAGTATAAAGTGAAACCTGAAAGTTCAAACTGTTCCTGTATGCATACCCTTGAACATAGGAAAACCAATCTTGGAGAACCAATTTTGTTTAGTGAAAGGATGAATCATGCAATGTATCAAAACTCCAATGAAGAGTGTTTTTGCAGCTCATTCAATAGGTGGGAATTTGTCTGCTCACTCCTGTATCAATGATAGAGAAAGTTGATGATGCTTGTCTCTACTTAGAAGTTGTTTTACCAAAACAAAATCACACAGTGAACACTAAGAACTGATTGTGTGTGTGAAGTTTAAATCACCTAGCACAAAACATGTTTGATTTGTAGCTGAGTTTCTATCCATCTTTATAATGCAAAACAAAGTGAAACCTGAAAATTCAAACTCTTTCTATGTACAAATATTTGAAAGTAGGAGTCTCAACCTTGGGGTACAAAGTGGGTGTATTTAAAGGGTGAACCCTTCAGATTATCAAGAAGCCCATCAATAAATTGTTGCAGCTCTTTGAGTACATTTGGGTTTTCCTTCTAGCTCTGAAGGCAAGTTAGTAAAAGTTGTTTCTGTATGCTTCTGTTTAGAAGTTCCTCCACCAGAAAAAAAATGACAATGTGAGAACTGTAAAATGACAGTGACTCTCAAATTTCAAGCAGCTAGTACAAACCATGTTTGATTTCTAGCTCTATTTTCTTTGATATCTAAATTGCAGAACAATGTGAATGGTGAAAATTCACACTGATCCTCTCTGGCAACACTTGTACCTAAGAAATCCAAACTTGGAGAACAGAGTGTGCTGAATGAATGTATGAATTTTGCTGTGTATCAAAGAAATTCAATGAAAAAAATTTATGAAGCTCTTTCATTACATGAAATTTTCCTCCTAGCCCATAAATCACTGATAGAGAAAGCTGTTCCTGAGTGCCTCTGCTTAGAGCTACTTTAAAAAGGAACAAAACAAAGTGTGGACACATAGAATGGATTGTGTGTTTGAAGTTTCAAGCATCTAGCACAACGTGTGTTTGATTTGTATCTCTAGTTGCATCAATTTCTATTGTGCAATCAAAGGGAAACATGAATATTGAAACTATAACTTTGTGCAAACCATTGAATCTAGAAGTCTCAATCTTTGCCCCAGGTGCACTATAGAAAGGGTGAAAACTGATGAACATCATAATAATCCTATGAAAGAATTGATTTACCTCTTTCTGTATATTGCTGTTCTCCTGCTAGATCCAAAAGCAATTGTGTAAATCTTCTCCTGTATGCTTCTGCTCAGATGTACGTCCACCAGATACAATCCAGAGAATGATTACTGAGAACTTATTGTGTATGACACGTTTCAAGAAGCTATCACCGAAAATGTTTGATTTGCAGCTCTATTTTCAACCATCTGGAGAGTGCAAAATGAAGTGCAAACTGAGAATTCAAACTCTACCTCTCCAGTCCGTTTAATCTAGGAGAACCGAACTTGGAGAACAAAGTGTTTTTAGTGTAAGAATGAATTCTGCCGAGTATCAAAGAAATCCAATAAAAATTGTTTCAGCTCATTCAGCAGATGGGAATTTTCCTGCTAGCTTCTAAAGCACTGATATAGAAAGATGCTCCTATTGTCTCTGCTTAGAGCTACTGTGACCAGAAACATGCCACAGAGTCAACACTTAGAACTGATTGTGTGTGTGCATTTTGAAGCATCTAGCACAAACTGCATTTGATTTGAATCTCTTTTCCCATCAATCACTGTAGTTCAAAACAAAGTCAAACCTGGAAATTCAAACTATTACTTTGTGCAAATCATTGAAGCTAGAATCCAAAATTGTTGTTTAAATTGGGTTTGGTGAAAAGGTGAAGCCTGCCTTGTATGAAAGAAATCCAAAGAAAAAAATTTTGCAGCTCTTTCAGTACATTGAGATATTTCTGCTAGCGGTTAATACACGTAAGTGAAAGCTGTTAATGCATATTCGTCCATAGAAGTATGTCCACCAGGAACAACTCACAGAGTGAAAACTGAGAAATGATTGTGTATGACAAGTTTCAATAGCTAGCGCAAACCATATTTGATTTGATGCTCTATCTTTATCAGACTCTATAGTGCAGAATGAAGTGAAACCTGAAAATTCAAACTGTTCCTGTGTGCAAAACCTTGAAACTAGGAAAATCAATCTTTCAGAGCCAAGTTTGGTTAGGGGATAAAAGAATCATGCCATGTAATAAAATATTTCGAGGAAAAATTTGTTGCACCTTGTTCAGTAGGTCGGTATTTTTCTCCTAGCTCCTAAATCGGAGATAGAAAAAAGCTGACAATGCTTGTTTATGCTTAGAGATACTTTGTTTTTTTTTTTTTTTTTAAAGAGAGAGTGAGAGAGGAAAGAGAGAGAGAGAGAGAGAGAGAGAGAGAGAGAGAGAGAGAGAGAGAGAGAAAGAGAGAATTTTTAATATTTATTTTCTAGTTCTCGGCGGACACAACATCTTTGTTGGTATGTGGTGCTGAGGATCGAACCCGGGCCGCACGCATGCCAGGCAAGCGCGCTACCACCTGAGCCATATCCCCAGCCCTGCTTAGAGATACTTTGAAACAAAAAAGAAAAAAAAAACAGAGTGAACACTTAGAGAAATGATTGTGTGTGTGAAGTTTTAATCATTAAGCACAAAACTTGTTTGATTTGTAGCTGAATTTCCATCCATCCCTGTTGTGCAAAACAAAATGAAACCTGAAAATTCAAACTGTTCCTGTGTGCAAACCATTGAAACTAGGACTCCAAACCTGTTCCAAGTGTGTTTAGTGAAAAGTTGAAGCCTACCTTGTATCAAAGAAATGCAATTAAACAATTTTTCAGCTCTTTCAGTACATTGGGATTCTCATGCTACCTACTAGTACACGTATGTGAAAACTGTTTTTGCATGTTTCTTATTAGAACTATATCCACCAAGAAAAATTCACTGAGTGATCACTGAGAAAAGATTGTGTATGACAAGTTTCAAGCAGCTAGTATAAACCATGTTTTTTGAAGCTCTATTTTCATCCACATGTATAGTGCAGAATGAAGTGAAACCTGAATATTCAAACTGTTCCTGTCTGCAAACTCATGATCCTAGGAAAACCAAACTTGGAGAAAAAAAGTTTGTTTAGTGAAAGGATGAATCATGCCATGTATCAAAATAATCTGACAAAAAAACTTTTGCATTTCATTCAGTAGGTAGGAATTTTTCTGCTAGCTCATAAATCACTGATAGAGAAAGCTGGTGATTTTTGTCTCTGCTTAAAGCTACTTTGACATGGAAAAAAAACAATTTACATGTTCAATTGATTGTATGTGTGAAGATTACATCATCTAGCACAAAACATGTTTGATTTGTAGCTCAATTTCCATTCATCTCTATAGTGTGAAAGAAAATAAAACCTGAAAATTCAAACTGATCCTGGGTGCAAATCTTTGAACTTAGGAGTTGTAAACATGGGCTACAAAGTTAATTTATTTAAAAGATGAACCCTGCAGATAATCAACAAGTCCATAAATAAATTGTTGCAGATTTTTGTGTTCATTTGGATTTTTCTGATAGCTCCTAATGTGAGTTAGTAAAGTTGTTCCTGTGTGCTTCTGCTAAGAAGTAAATCCACCAGAAAAAAAATGACAGTTTGCGTACAGAGAACTGATGGTGCCTCTCAAGTTTCATAAGCTAGCAAAACCCTTGTTTGATTTATAGCTTTATTTCCATCCATATCTAGTGTTCAGAACAATGTGAAACCTAAAAATTCACACTATTATTTTCTGGCAACACTTGCACCTAGGAAAACCTAACTTGGAGAAAAGAGTGTGCTTAAAGAATATATACATTTTGCCAAGTATCAAAGAATTTATTGAAAAAAAAATGAAGCTTTTTTAGTACATGTAATTATCCTACTATCTCTTAAATCCTTGATAGAGAAAGCTGTTCCTGAATGCCTCTGCTTAAAGCTACTTTGAACAGGAACAAAACAAAGAGTGAACACTTAGAATGGATTGCGTGTTTCAAGTTTCAAGCATCTAGCACAAAGTTTTTATTTGTAGCTCTATTTTGTCCATTTTTATAGTGCAAAACAAAGTGAAACATGAATATTCAAACTGTACCTTTGTGCAAACCATTGAACCTAAAGTCTCAATCTTTGCTCCAGGTGTGCTATAGAAAGGGTGAAAAATGACAAACATCAAAGAAATCCTGTGAAAGAATTGATTCCCCTCTTTCTGTATATTGCTATTCTACTTCTAGCTCGAAAAGCAATTGTGTAAATCTCCTCCTGCATGCTTCTGCTCAGATGTACGTTCATCAGGTACAAACCACAGTGTGCAGTGAGAACTTATTGCATATGACAAATTTCAAGCAGCTAGCACTGAGAATATTGTATTTGTAGCTCTGTTTTTAACCATTTGTAGAGTGAAAAATGAAGTGAAACCTGAGAATTCAAACTGTTATTGTCTCCAATCCGTTTAACCTAGGAGAACAAAGTGTGTTTAGTGAAAGGATGAATCCTGCATATGTGGGTGTGTTTACCCTTTCACTAAACCCACTTTGTATCCCATGTTTAGGACTTCTAGGTTTAATGGATTTCACAGATGAAAAATTTGAATTTTGTGGGGTTTTTTTTGCACTATATGAATGGATGAAAATCCAGCTACAAATCAAACGTGGTTCTTGCTAGATGTTTGAAACTTCTCATACACAATCTGTTCTCAGTTCTCACACAGTGATTTGTTGAATGTTGCAGTATTTCAAGCAGAAGCATTAAGAAAAATCTTTCACTTACTAAATTGAGGAGCTAACAAAGAATCTAAATGTACTGAAAATGCTAAAACAATCATTTCATTGAATTATTTGGTATTTGGAATGGTTCCCCCTTTCACTAAAAACACTGAAGCACAAGTTTTGGACTTCTAGGTTCAATGGTTTGCACACAGGAACCATTTTAATGTTCAGGCTTGACTTTGTTTTCCACTAACTAGATGGATGAAAATAGAGCTACAAATCAAACATGTATTTTTCTAGATGCTTGAAACATCAAACACACAATCAATTCTAAGTGTTCACTCTGTGGATTTTTAATGGTCAAAATTGCCCTAAATCCAGTTCCATTCTTTAAAGTTTTGAAACTAGGAGAACCAAAATTGAAGAAGAAAGTGTGTTCAGTGAAAGGATAAATCATTCTGGGTGTCAAAAAAATCCAATTAAAAAATTGTTACAGCTCATTCAGTATATGGGAATTTTCGTGCTATCTCCTGAAGCACTGTTAGAGAAATCTGTTCCCGTATGACTGTGCTTAGGTCTGTTTTGACCAGGAAAAACCACAGAGTGACCACTTAGACCTGACTGTGTGTTTGACCTTTTAAGTATCTATCACAAACCATGTTTGATTTTTAGCTCTATATTCATCCATCTCTATAATGGAAAACAAAATGAAACCTGAAAACTCAAACTATTTATTTGTGCAAACTATTGAATTTAGGAGTCTGAAACTTTGGCTTAAGTGTTTTCAGTGAATGGAGGAACCATTTTGATAACAAATAATTCAATAGAACAATTATTTTTGCTTTTTAAGTACATTTTGATTCTCCTCCTAGCTCCTGAAGTTAATAAGTCAAATCTGTTCCTGTGTGACTCTGCTTAGAAATACTTGAACTCAGAACAAATCACTGAGTGACCATGGAGAACTGATTGTGTGTGTGAAGTTTGAAGCATCTAGCATAAACAATGTTTTACTTGAAGCTGTATTTGCATCCATCCCTATAGTGCAAAACAAAGTGAAACCAGAAAATTCAGTGTTCCTCTGGGTAAACCTTTGAACCTAGGAGTCCTCAACTTTGGTTACAAAGTGGATTTAGTTGGTCGAAGAAAAAGTTGGCTCCGATCCACATATTGTGGGGTCAGGCTCCAAATTCCTTAATAGGACACCCATAGCACAAGAGTTAATAACAAGAATCAACAAATGGGACTTACTTAAACTGAAAAGTTTTTTCTCAGCAAGAGAAACAATAAGAGAGGTAAATAGGGAGCCTACATCATGGGAACAAATTTTTACTCCTCACACTTCAGATAGAGCCCTAATATCCAGAGTATACAAAGAACTCAAAAAATTAAACAATAAGAAAACAAATAACCCAATCAACAAATGGGCCAAAGACCTGAACAGACACTTCTCAGAGGAGGACATACAATCAATCAGCAAGTACATGAAAAAATGCTCACCATCTCTAGCAGTCAGAGAAATGCAAATCAAAACCACCCTAAGATACCATCTCACTCCAGTAAGATTGGCAGCCATTCTGAAGTCAAAAAACAACAAGTGCTGGCGAGGATGTGGGGAAAGGGTACTCTTGCACATTGCTGGTGGGGCTGCAAACTGGTGCAGCCAATTTGGAAAGCAGTATGGAGATTCCTGGGAAAGCTGGGAATGGAACCACCATTCAACCCAGCTACTGCCCTTCTTGGACTATTCCCTGAAGACCTTAAAAGAGCGTACTAAAGGGATACTGCCATATCGATGTTCATAGCAGCACAATTCACAATTGCTAGACTGTGGAACCAACCCAGATGCCCTTCAATAGATGAATGGATAAAAAAATGTGGCATTTATACCCCATGGAATATTACGCAGCACTAAAAAATGACAAAATCATGGAATTTGCAGGGAAATGGATGGCACTAGAGCAGATTATGCTTAGTGAAGCTAGCCAATCCCTAAAAAACAAATACCAAATGTCTTCTTTGATATAATGGGAACAACTAAGAACAGAGCAGGGAGGAAGAGCAGGAAGGAAAGATCAACATTAAACAGATACATTAGGTGGGAGGGAAAGGGAGAGAAAAGGGAAATTGCATGGTAATGGAAGGAGACCCTCATTGTTATACAAAATTACACATAAGAGGTTGTGAGGGGAACAGGAAAATAAACAAGGAGAGAAATGAATTACAGTAGATGGGGTAGAGAGAGAAGATGGGAGGGGAGGGGAGGGGAGATAGTAGAGGATAGGAAAGGCAGCAGAATACAACATTTACTAATAGGGCATTATGTAAAAATTTGAATGTGTAACAGATGTGATTCTGCAATCTGTATATGTGGTAAAATTGGGAGTTCATAACCAACTTGAATCTAATGTATGAAACATGATATGTCAAGAGCTTTGTAATGTTTTGAACAACCAATAAAAAAAAAACCAAAGTGGATTTAGTGAAAATGTGAACCCAGACATGATTCAAAAATCCATCCTAGAAATTTTTACAGTTCTTTCAGCATATTAGGATTCTACTGCTATCTCCTAAACAACTTAGTAGATAGAGGCTGGTTCTGTTGCTTTTTCTTAGAGGTAGTTCAACCAGAAAAAATAACAGTGTGACAAGTGAAATCTGATTGCATATGTGAAGTTTAAAGCAGCTACTGCAAACTGTGTTTGATTTGAGGCTCAATTTTAACTACCTGTATAGAGTAAAATGAAGTGAAACCAGAAAATTTTAACTGTACCTTTGTGAATACCCTAGAACCTAGAAGAACCAAAATGGGAGAACAACGTGTGTTTTGTGAAAAGATGCATCCCGCTGAGCATCAATGAAATCAAATATAAAAATGTTTTCATGTTAATTGTAAAGAAATTAATGTAATTAATAATTGTGTTAATTATTATTTATAATTAAATAATAATTTTCTGCTACCTATGAAAGAGATGGTAGTGAATGCTGTTCCTGTGTGCCTGTTCTAAATAATAGTTTGACCACAAAAAAACATAAATTGACCACATAAAACTGATTGAGTGTGGAATGTTTCAAGTATTTTGCAACAACAATTTTTTATTTGAAGCTCTATTTGCATCCATGTCTACAGTACAAAACAAAGTGAAACCTCAAAATTCAAACTGCTCTTATGTGCAAACCATTAATCTAGGAGTGCCAAACTAGGGGAACAAATTGCATTTATTGAAAGGGTAAACCTTGCCGAACATCAAAGAATTCCAACCAAAAAATTGTTGCAGCTCTTTCAGTATATTGAGATTGTCTTGCTATCTTCTAAAGCAAATTAGTAAAAGCTGTTTCTGCTTGTTACAGCTTAGACGTACTTACACAAGGAACTAACCACTGAGTTAGCAGTGAGTAGTGATGGGGTATGTCAAGATTCAAGCTGCTAGCACAAACTGTGTTTATTTGCAGGTCTTTTTTTCACCCACGTGTATAGTGTAAAACGAAGATACATCTGAGAATTCAAACTGTTCCTGCCTGAAAACCCTTAAAAATTGGAGAATCAGATATGGATAACAAAGTTTGTGTAGTGAAAGGATGAATCATTCCGAGTAACAAAAAATTCAACAAAAATTTTATTAAAGCTCTTTCAGTACATGTGAATTTACTCCTAGATTTTAAAACCCTCAAAGTGAAAACTCTTTCTTGGTATATTTGATTAAAGCTATTTTGATGATGAAAATACCAAATAGTGAACCCTTAGAACTGATGGTGTTTGTAAAATTTTAAACATCTAGCACAAACAGTTTTTAGCTCTACTTACATCCATCTCTGTAGTGCCAAACAAAGTGAAATCTAAAAACTCAAATCTGTTCCTGTGTGCAAACCTTTAACCTTGGGAGTCAGAAACTTGGGTTTCAACTGGTTTTAGTGAAATGATGAATGCTGCTGAGTATCAAAGAATTCCAATGAAAAGAATTGTTGCAGCATTTCAGTACATTGTGATTCTCCTGCTAGCTATCAAGGTAACAGAGTAAAAGCTGTTACTGTATAATTTTGCATAGTAGTACATCAACCAGGGAAAAAAACAAAGTGAGCACTGAGAACTGATTGGGTATGTCAAGTTTCAAGCAGCTAGCCAAAAACGTGTTTGATGTGTAGCTGTATTTCCGGCCATGTCTATAGTGTCAAACAATGTAAAACCTAAAAATTCAAACTTTTCCTGTGTGCCAATGATTGAACCAAGCAGTCCAAAACATGGGGTACCATGTTCGTTTATTGAAAGGGTGATCCCTGCCAAGTATCAAAGATATCAAAAAAAATTGTTGCAGTTCTTTCAGTATATTAGCATTCTGTTGCTAGCTCTTTTAGCAATTTAGTAGAAGCTCTTCCTGCATGCTTCAGCTTCAAAGTACTTCAACCAGGAAAAAAAAAAAACAAGAGTGTCCACTGCAATCTAATATTCTGTGTCAAGAATTAAGCAAATAACAAAACCATGTTTGATTTGCAGGTCTATTTTCAACCACCTGTATTGTGCAGAATGAATTGAAACTGGAAAATTAAAACTGCTCTTTTGGGCAAACTCTTGAACCTAGGAGAACAAAAATTGGAGAACAAAGTTTGTTCAGTGAAATGATAAATCATTTTGAGTAACAAAAAATTCCAATGAAAACATTGTTGCAGCTCATTCAGTACAGGGGCATTTTCCTGCTAACTCCTTAAGAACTGATAGAAAAAGATGTTCCTGCGTGCCTGTATTTAGTGCTATTTTGACCAGGAAAAGAACACAGAGTGAACACTTAGGACTGATTGTGTGTGTGATGTTTCAAGCATCTAACACAAACCATGTTTGATTTGTAGCTCTATTTTCATCCACCTAGATAGTGGAAAACAAAATGAAAGCTGAACATTCAAATGGTTCCTCTGTGCAAACCATTGTACCTAGGAGTCCAAAATATGAGCTTCAGTGTTTTTAGTGAAAGGGGGAACCCTTCCCAGTACAAAATATTTGAATGAAACTATTGTTTTAGCTTTTTCAGTACATTGTGATTCTTCTGCTAGCACCTAAAGTTAATAGGTCAAAGCTATTTCTTCATGCTTTTGCTTAGAAATACTTCAACCTGGAACAATAGACGGAGTGAGCTCTTAGAACTGATTGTCTGTGTGAAGTTTCAATCACCTAGCACAAACTATGTCTGATTTGTAGCTTTATTTTCATCTATCTCTCTAGTACACAACAAAATGAAACCAGAAAATTCAAAGTGTTCTTTTGTGCAAACCATAGAACCTAGGATTCCTAAACTTGGTGTACAAAGTGGGTTTAGTGAAAGGGTAAACAGCTCTTTCAGCATAATAGGATTCTCCTGCTATCTCCTAAAGAAACTTAGTAGAGGCTGGTTCTGTTGCTTTTTCTTATAAATAGTTCAACCAGAAAAAATAACAGAGTGACAAGTGAAAACTGATTGTGATTGTGAAGTTTAAAGGAGCTACAAAAAACAGTGTTTGATTTGAGGCTCTATTTTTAACAACCTATATAGAGTAAAATGAAGTGAAACCTGAAAATTCAAACTGTAACCTTTTGCACACCCTTGAACATAGAAGCAAAATGGGAGTACAATGTGGGTTTCATGCATCCTGCTTAGTATCAATGTAATCAAATGAAAAAATTTCATCTCCTTAATTGCAAAGAAATGAATGTAATTAATAATTGAAGTAATTATTATTTATGATTAAATAATAATTTTCTACTAGATACAAAAGAGCTGGTAGTGAAATTTGTTTCTGATTTCCTCTTCTTAAAAATTCTTTGACCACAAAAAACCATAAAGTGATCACTTAAAACTGATTGTATGTGGAAAGTTTCAAGCATTTAGAAACATCCATATTTGATTTGAACCTGTATTTGCATCCATGTCTATAGTGCAAAACAAACTAAAAAATAAAAATTAAAACTTTTTTTGTCTGCAAACCGTTGAAACTAGGATTGCCAAACTTTGGGAAAAAATTTGGTTTATTGAAAGGTTAACCCAGCTAAGTATCAAAGAGCTGACACAAAAAAACTGTTGCAGCACTTTTATTACATTGGAATTCTCTTGCTATCTCTTAATATGAGATATTCAATGCTGTTCTTGTGTGCTTCTGCTTAGAAGTACTTACAGAAAGAATAAACCACAGAGTCAGCACTGAGAAGTGGTTGGGTATGCCAAGAAGCTAGCAGAAACCATGTTTGAGTTACATTGTATTGTAATCCAACAGTATAGTGCATAATGAAGTAGAACTTGAAAATTTTAACTGTTCCTGTATAAAAACCATTGAATCTAAGAGAACTATACTTGGAGTACAAACTGAGTTTACTGAAAGGATGTATCATGCAGAGTATCAAAGTGATCCAATGAAAAACTATGTGCAGCTATTCCTCTAAATGGAATTTTTCTGCCATCTTCTAATGCACTTATAGAGAAAGCTGATCCCACATGCCTCATCTTACAACTACTTTGACCAGGAACAAACTAGAGAGTGAACATTTAGAAATGAGAGTTTGTGTGAGGTATGCTTCTGTCATCCCTAGTTTTTCTAGCATTTTGAACATAAAGGGATGCTTTACTTTGTCAAATGCTTTTTCTGCATATATTGAGATGATCATATGGTTCTTATCTTTAAGTCTATTGATGTGGTGAATAACATTTATTGATTTTCTTATATTGAACCAGCCTAGCATCCCAGGGATGAATCCTACTTGATTATGATGCACAATCTTTTTGATATGTTTCTGTATCTGATTTGCCAGAATTTCATTGAGGACTTTTGCGTCTATGTTCATTAAAGATATTGGTCTGTAGTTTTATTTCTTTGAAGAGTCTTTGTCTGCTTTAGGAATCAGGGTGATGGTGGCTTCATAGAATGAATTTGGAAGTTCTCTCTCTTTTTCTATTTCCTGAAATAGCTTGAAAAGTATTGGTATTAGTTCTTCTTTAAAGGTTTTGTAAACCTCTGCTGTGTACACATCCGGTCCTGGGCTTTTCTTAGTTGGTAGTCTTTTGATGGCGTCTTCTATTTCCACAATTTATATTGGTCTGTTTAGGTTGTGTATATCCTCCTGACGCAATCTGGGCAGATAATATGACTTAAGAAATTTATCGATGCCTTCAGTATCTTCTATTTTATTGGAATATAAGGATTCAAAATAATTCCTAATTATCTTTTGTATTTTTGTAGTGTCTGTTGTGATATTGCCTTTTAAATCCCATATGATAGTAATTTGATTTCTCTTTCTTCTTCTCTTCATGGCTAAGGGTCTGTCAATCTTATTTACTTTTTCAAAGAACCAACTATTAGTTTTGTCAATTTTTTCTTTTGTTTCAATTTCATTGATTTCAGCTCTAATTTTAATTATTTCTTGCCTTCTACCACTTTTGCTGTTGTTTTGCTCTTCTTTTTCTAGGGTTTTGAGATGAAGTGTGAGATCATTTATTTGTTGGCTTTTTCTTTTTTTTAAGAGATGAACTCCAAGCAATGAATTTTCCTCTTAGAACTACTTTCATTTTGTCCCATAGATTCTGATATGTTGTGTTTGTGTTTTCATTTATCTCTAAGAATATTTTAATTTTCTCCTTGATGTCTTCTGTAACCCATTGATCATTCAGTAACATATTGTTCATTATCCAAGTGATATAGGATTTTTCCTTTCTTCTTATATCATTGATTTCCAGTTTCATTCCATTATGATCAGATAGGATGCATGGTATTATCTCTACTCCTTTATAATTTCTAAGAGTTGCCCTGTGACATTATATATGGTCTATTTTTGAGAAGCATCCATGTGCTGCTGAGAAAAAAGTTTAACTGCTTGGTGTTGGGTGGTATATTCTATATATGTCAATTAACTCTAGGTTATTAATTGCATTATTGAGTTCTATAGTTTCTTTATTCAACTTTTGTTTAGAAGATCTGTCCAGTGGTGAGAGAAGTGTGTTGAAGTCTCCCATAATTATTGTATTGTGGTCTATTTGACTCTTGAACTTGAGAAGAGTTTGTTTAATGAACATATCTGCACCATTGTTTGGGGCATATATATTTATGATTGTTATGTCTTGTTGGTGTATGGTTCCCTTGAGCAGTATGTAGAGTCCCTCTTTATCCCTTTTGATTAATTTTGGCTTGAAATCTATTTTATTTGATATGAGTATGGACACTCTTGCTTGCTTCCGAGGTCCATATGAGTGATATGATTTTTCCCAACCTTTCACCATCAGTCTATGTATGTTTTTTCCTATCAAATGCATCTCTTGTAGGCAGCATATTGTTGGATCTTTTTTTAATCCATTCTACTGGCCTGTGTCTGTTGATTGTTGAGTTTAAGCCATTAACATTTAGGGTTACTATTGAGATATGGTTTGTACTCCAGCCATATTTGTTTATGTTACTTAACATGATTTATTTTACCTCTTTATTATTTTTTCCTTTATTGTACTACCTCCTGCTGTTGGTTTTCATTTTTATTTTTTATTTCCTCTTCCTGTAATGTTTTGCCAAGGATGTTTTGAAGAGCTGGTTTTCTAGCTGCAAATTCCTTTAACTTTTGTTTATCGTGGAAGGTTTTAATTTCATATTCCATCCTGAAGCTTAATTTCACTGGATACACGATTCTTGTTTGGAACCCATTTTCTTTCAGCGTTTGAAATGTTGTTCCAGGATCTTCTAGCTTTCAGATTCTGTGTTGAAAGATCAGCTGTTATCCTGATTGGTTTACCCCTAAATGTAATCTGATAGGGTTTTTTGTTCAAAGAAAAACAATGTTGCTCATACCAACATCAAGTTCAAATAGCAAAAACTTAGAGGCAGGCCCAAAGCCATGTATTGTGACTTATGAAATCATTCTCAGGACTGACACTGTAGGATGAATGAATGGGCAGCTAATTCCTTTATGGATGAGGAAACCTATCATGTATAATTGTTTGGGTATTTCTCCTGAACTATTGCCAGTACTGAGAAGGTGTTGGTTAATTTTAGAATGAGATATTAACTAGCTCTAAGAGCTATGAAATGGCCATATAATGACTTCAGGAAGAGACTCTTGAGCACCACTTTCTATCTCAGGAATTACTTTGGTAAATAAGTTTTTCAGAGCAGAACCTTGACTGTGTAAATAAATATACAAGCAATATGAGAAATAGAAGAAATTCAATTCCCTAGTTTTGGTTCTGTAAAGAAACCATCAGAGCTTTTGTTATTTGCTATTGTTTTATTCTCCTCAAATGAAGGCATTCTCTGCCTCAGGGCTCTCTTTTGTGAACCCTCAGGAAAATCAGTTTACAAATGTGCTTTAATGGGCTGCATGTGTTTCTCAGTAATAAAGAACTAGGCTCAAATGTGTGAGGCACTGCTTCATATCCTCAACACCACTTAAAATCATTAAGTATATTTTATATCCAATGGAAAGTAATAATGTTTAAAAAAATAAGTGGAGAATTGTCAGTGCATCCTGTAAGATTCAAGAGATTTATGAAATAAGAACAAAGACCCTTTAGTTTCAATATGTTATTTTTTTACAATTAAGTAGACAGGACAAAGAACTTTGAAGTTTTTTTCCTAGTTCATATTCAGAAAATTATACAAATATAAATAAATAAATAGATAGATAGATAAAATATACATATAAAATAAGTAAACCATATCAAGAAAGATGTAATGTTTTGAATGACCAACAATAAAAAAAGAAAAAAAATAAGTAAACCATAGGAAGACAATAAGCATCTAATTTGTTTTGAAGGGCAGTATAAACTCTGGGCACTTTCAAATTCTTTAGTCCATTGAAAGGGCATCTAGACCACCTTGACTTTAGTGAAATCTTATGCAGGAGTACATTTATTTGAAAAAAATCATTTACTTTTGTAGATAAAATAACCTACACAGAGATTATAGGATGTTTATTCAGAAAGAAGAAGATGTGGTGTCTTGGGATATGATAAGGTGTATCTGTATTAATTGTGATTTCTAGGTGGTTTAAACAAATAGCTTAGAAAACTTCATTTGTAAGTATGATGTGAATGTCAGAAAAGATTTGTGACTTGAAGCTTACTGAAGAAACGTTGGAGTGAATTGCTTTAACATTTTACATACCTCAGGATCAGAAGTGTCTTTGGGAAATAAGAGCACAGTGCAGTGTCAATTTGTTTACCATATCAAGAATTTTAGTTATAATTTTACATATTTTTTGAAATAGATCCTTTGGCATCAAAGTGAGAGTGTGAAGCAAACATGTTCCTCCCAATATGGAAAAATTAGCCCTACTACATTTGGCCTTGTAGATATGATATTTTAAGCCCTCCCTGCATGTGTTCTATACAGGTTTTAACTAAAGGAGATTGTTCCAAACTTCTTGGCCCCTGTCTCAATCCAAACCTTACTTAGCCTGTGGTTTATGGGTAAAATGTGGCTAGGCAAAGAGACTCACAATTATCTAATTTCCATCACATGGAACCTCTGGAGAAACTTATAAATATTGTGGATATTTAACAAAAAATTAGACACAGACTTCATTGTCCACAACTCACGAAAATGATGGGGATACGAGTTAAATTAATTTTGAACCAGTGGACTATGAGAATAGAATTGAATAGAGAAGGTGTTGCTCAAGAAATACATGAGAAGGCTGTATATTCTGGAATTGGCTTCCAAACAGTAGGTTCATAATATCATGCAGGTAGTAGACTGCTGTATATTATGGTATCCTGATACAAAATTTTTGGAGCTATTCTGAGAACCATGTTTCTAGCCTGAAATGAGAATGATGTATGTCATAGTTATCAGTTCATTCACAACTTGCAATGTTCTTTCTCTAACAATATGTGGCAGTTGATCTTCATATTTTTTAAAGCAACTACCAAATGTGATGTGGTAGAGTTTCATCCACAGGAAAAAAAAAAAAAAAAAAAAAAACAGAAGGTAACTCAATGGCTACACACTGCACACACACAAAAAAATATTCAGCCCACCTATGCCAATCTTCTTAGAAGAAGATAAAGCTGTGCTGCCTCAGGCACATTGAAAATAAGAAACATTGGCTTTTAGATCGCAGAAAAAGAGAACCAGTTGTTGCCGGGTTTCTACCAAGAAAACCATTGCTCCTCATCACAACATCAAGTTCAAGTACCGAAAGCTTCTAGGCATTGTGGAAATGACGTGTCTTGACTAATGAAATCATCCACAGCACTCCTTCTTGCCAATGAATGAATGAAAAGCTACTTATCTTGTGAATGGAGAAGACCCACAGTGTATATTGGTTTTTGTATTCTTTCTAAAATTTGACCTCTAAGGAGAATGTGCTGGTGAATATGCACAAAAGTTAATATGTCTAAGTGCTGTGAAATATCTAGCTAATGACTTCATAAAAAGACTCATGAGCACCCCATTTAATCTCAGATATCAATGAAGATGTTGAGGTTTTGTGTGGGGAACACTTGATGGATAAATCAATATTCAAGAAAGATGAGGAATAATAAATTCATTGCCCAAGCTGTGGTCCTGTATAAAACATTTCAGAGCGTTTGTTATTTGCTATTGTTCTGCTCTCTTCAGTTGAGAAAGTTCTTTGCCTTGAGGCTCTCTTTGTGAAGCCTAAAGAGGCACTAGTATGGCAGTATGTAAAAAAGTGGATGTGTAACCAATGTGAATCTGCAATATGTATATGGGGTAAAAATGGGAGTTCATAATCTGCTTGAATCAAATGTATGAAATATGATATGTCAAGAGCTTTGTAATTTTTTGAACAGCTAATAATAAAATAAATAAATAAATAAAAAGATTCACTTTAGGACTTGCCTTAAATGTGCTGCACGTGTATCTCAGTGCTAAGAGGCTTGCCTCAACTCTGAGAGGCAGAGGTTAAGATGATCAACACCACATAAAATGATTAATTGTATTGTATATCAAACAAAAAGTAATATTGTTTAAAAAATTTAGGTGGAGAATCTATATTGCATTTTGTAGGATAGCATACATTCATGAAAGGAGAACAGTGATCTTTTAGGTTCAATGTCTTAAGTACATATGAGTTGGTGTTTAAATTTTTTAGCAGAAATTCACAGAACAATACAAAAATAAATAAATAAATATAGAATAAGTAAGTCTGTCATTAAGTAAATAATTAAATAAATTTCTATATCCACAAGTCGCAGAGACAAATCATCCAAAATTAATACACAATTGGCAGACACTAAGGATCTAATTTGTTTTAAAGGGCAGTAGATACTCTGGGCAATTTCAAGTTTTCTAGTCCATAGAAAGAGCATCTAGACGAGTGCTCACCATGAGTTTAGTGAAATCTTATGCAGGAGTATATTTATTTAAAAATTATTGGTTTTTGTATGTAACATAAACCCCACCAAAGTTTTTAGGATGATTGCTTAGAAGGAAGAACATGTGGAGTCTTGGGATATGAGAAGGGGTTCCTCTATCAATTGTGATTTCTAGGTGGTTGAAATAGATAGCTTGGGAAACATCAGATGTAAGTATGGTGTGAATAAAAGAAAAGATCTGTTACTTGATACTTACTCAAGCATCGTTGCAGTGAATTGCTTTAACATTTTATATACCTCAGGGTCAGAAGTTTCTTTGGGAAATGAGAGCATGGCCCATTGTTGATTTGATTACCTCATCGAGAATTTCATTGATAATTTCACACATTTTTTTAATTAGAGCCTTTTGCATCAAAGTGAGAGTGTGGAGCAAACATGTTCCTCCCAAGGTACATCAATTACCCTTACTGCATGTGGCCTTCAGAATATGATGTAGAAAGCCCTTCCAGCATGTGTCCTATAGAGGTTAAAACTATAGGAGATTACTCTGAACTTCTTTGCCCCTGTCTCAATCCAATCATTTTCTAGCCTTTGGTTTATTGGTAAAATATGGCTAGGCCAACAGCCTCACAATTATCTAATTTCCATGACGTGGAACCTCTGGAGAACCTTAAAAATCTCGTTACTCTTTAACACAAAATCAGACTCAGACTTTATGTACCACAACTCAGGAAAATTCTAGGGATACCAGTTACAATAAGTTTGAGCAAGTGGACTATGAGAATAGGATTGAATATAGAAGATATTGGTCAAGAAATACATGACAAAGTGGTGTCTTCTTAAATTGGCTTCCAAACATCATGTTCATGATGTCATTCTTCTAGTAGACAGTTTATATAACGGCATCTTGTTACAGATATTTTTGGAACTATTCTGAGAATCATGACTATAGTCTTAAATGAGAATGATGAATGTCATAGTTTTCAGTTGGTGTTTTTTTTTTCCTGCACAGCTTTATTCACCACGTGTGATGTTCTCCCTCAAGCAATATGTGGCAGTTTAACTTCATAATTTTTTAAAGCAAAAAACCAAATGTGATATGGTATAGTTTTAACCACAGCAAAAACCAGAAGATAACCCAAAGGCTACATGATGCACAAGAAGATATTCAGCTCAATTTTAACTATCTTCTTAGAAGAAGATTCAGCTTTGCAGCCTCAGACACATTGGAAGTAAGACACAATGGCTTTAAGATAACAGTAAAACAGAAAAAGTTGTAGTGGGTTTCTTCCAAGAAAACCAATGTTAATAATACCAACATCAAGTTCAAATACTAAAAGCTTCTAGGAAAGGTTTAAAGAACGTGTCTTGACTAATTACAACCTCCCCAGCACTCCTTCTGGCAAATAAATGAATGAACAGCTACTTATATTGTGAATGGAGAAGACCTAGAGTGTATATTTGTTTTTGTATTCATTTTAAAATTTGACCTCTAATGAGAGTGTGCTGGGAGATATTTGCAAAAATTTTTCCAACTCTAAGGACTGTGAAATAGCTGTCTAATGACTTCATGGAGAGACTCATAAACACCCCATTTAATCTCCGATATCACTGAAGAAGTTGAGGTTTTCCGTGGAGAACCCTTCATGGATACATCAATATTCAAGAAGGAAGAGCAATAACAAAATTATTGCCCAAGTTGTGATCCTGTGTAACACACGTCAGAGCATTTTTTATTTGTTATTGTTCTGCTATCATCAGTTTAAGGAGTTTTTTGCTGCAGGGCTTTCTTTGTGAAGCCTACAGAGAATCACATTAGGAATTGCCTTGTGTGTGCTGCATGTGTTTCTCAGTGCTAAAACACTTGTGTTAACCCTGAGAGGCACTACTTAAGATCATTGACACCAAATAAAATGATTAGTTGCATTGTATATCAAGCAAAAAGTAATATTGTTTAAAAACTTAGGTGAAGAATCTGTATTGAAATTTGTAAGATTCCAGACATTCATGAAAAAAGAACAGTGATCCTTTAGTTTCAATGACTTAAGTAGATATGACTTGGTGTTTATATTTTTATTAGCAGAAATTCAGAGAACAATATAATAATAAATAAATAAGAGTATAATAATTAAGTCAGTAAGTAAGTATTAAATTTATAAACTCACAAGTTGCAGAAACAGATCATCTACTGTTTTTGAGGTGCAGTATTTACTCTGGACACTTTCAACTTCCATGGAATTAGAAAGGGCATCTGTCACACTGCCAACAATGACTTAGTAAAATGAGAATCAGGGCTGCTTCCATTTTAAAGAATCTTAGAATTCAGAGTATGATGTGAAATTTCCCCTAAGTTTTTTGGACGATTGCCTATTAAAAATATATGTGAAAACTTGGACTGGATAGAAGGGCTCCTATATAAATTGTGATTTGTGGGTGCTTGAAAGAAATAGCTACAGAAAACTCAGATGTAAGAGTTGTGTTAATGTCAGAAGACATCTGTGACATGAGGCTTCCTTAAGAAATGTAGTAATGAATTGAATTGAGATTTTAGGTACCCAAGCATCAAAAGTTTTCTTGAAAAATGTGAGCATTTCCGAGTGTGGATTTGTTTACCACATTAGAATTCTCATTGATAATTTCACTCATTATTTGTTATGGAGCCTTTTCCACCAAAGTGAGAGACTGAAGCACAAATGTTCCTCTCAATTTGGAACAATTAGACCATCTGCATGGGGCCTTATGGGTGTGGAAAGCCTTCTCTGCGTGAGTTCTATACATGTTACATCTCAAAGAGATTGCTCTATACTTTTTAGCCACTGTCTGAATCCAAAAAATACCTTGCCTCCCTCTTATTGTTGAAATGTGCCATAGTATACTTCTAATCCACCAGACTTGAAATCATCCAATTTTAATGACCTGGTACATCTGGAGCACCTTAGGAACTCTGGTTGCTAATCACAACTGAATCAAACTTGGACTTCATTGTCTGCAACTCACAAATATCCTGGCAATAACAGCTCCAGTCAGTTTGAGCCCATGAATTAAGTACCTACGTTTGAATAAGGAAGATGCTTCTAAAAAACACTAAAAGGCCCTCTATCTCTAGCAAATGCTTTAAACAGAATGTTTCTCACATCATGCAGCTGGTAGACAGTTGAATTTCATGGCATCCTATTATAATTATTGTTTTGGAGCTATGCTGAGAATCAGGTTTCTAGTCTGAAATAAGAAAGATGGGTGCCATATTTGTCAAATAGATTTTTTACTGTACATTGCAATTATTACCAGTGATTTCCCTCCCTATCACAACATGTCTCAGTTGTTCTTCTTAATTTTAAAGCAAGTACAAAATTCCTATTGGTAGAGTTTGACACACAGTAAAACCAGAGGATGGAAAAATGTCTACACAATGTAAATTAAGACATTCATCCCACCTGTTTCCATAGTACACTTATAAAAAGAAGATTCAGTGGTGCTATCTCAGGCACAATGGAAATAATAAAAAAATTTTTTTTCCAGATCACAATAAATGATATCCAGCTGTGATGGGGTTTCTTAAAAAAAAAAAACAAACAACTCTGCTCCTCATACCAACATCAATTTCAAGTAGCAAAAACTTAGAGGCAGGCACAAAAGCATTTGTTTTGACTCAGGAAAATAATCTGAGGATTTTTTTCTGAGAATGAATGTGTGGACAGCTGATTCGTTTATGGATGAGGCAGACCTATCATGGATAATTGTTTGTGTATTCTTCCTGAATTATTACCGCTACTGAGAAGATGTTGGTGATTTTTTAAATGAAATATTTACCAACTCTATGAGCTCTGTCATGGCCATCTAATGACTGTTTGAAGAGACTAATGAGCACCAATTTATATCTCAGTAATTACTTTGGAAGATAATGTTTTCAGAGGAGAACCCAGATTCTGTACATAAATATCCAAAAAGATGAGAAATAGAAGAAATTCATTTCCTTACCTTTGGTACTGTAAAGAATCCTTCAGAGCTTTTGTTATTTGCTATTGTGCTACTCTCCTCTGTTGAAGGCATTCTCGGCCTGATGGCTCTCCTTTGTGAAGCCTCTGGATAATCACTTTACAAATGTGCTTGAATAGGCTGCATGTGTTTCTCAGTGAATGTTCATATTATTCAGCTAGCACACTGCTTTATGTACAAGCATACTGTTACGCATAATTTTTGGAGCTATTCTGAGAATCAGGTTTCTAGCCTGAAATAAGAATGATGAATGTCATAGTTATCATTTGGTGTTTTTCTCCTGAAGAGCTTGATTCACTGCCTGTGATATTCTCCCTCAAGCAATAGTTGGCAGTTGGTCTTCAGATTTTTTAAAGCAAATACCAATTGTGATATTTTAGAGTTTCAACCACAATAAAAAACAAGAGATAACCCAATAGTTACACACTGCACATGAAGATATTCGGGCCACCTGTGCCCATTTTCTTGGTAAAAGATTCAGCTGTGCAGCCTCAGGCACATTGGAAATAAGAAACAATTGCTTTTAGATGCCAGTAAAAGAGATAAAGCTGTAGTCGGCTTCTTTCAAGAAAACCAATGCTTCTCATCCCAATAATATGTTCAAGTACCAAAAGTGTCTAGGCATGGTGTAAAGGATGTTTCCTGAATAATAAAACATACCTAGCACTCCATCTGGCCAATGAATAAATGAACAGTTACTTAAATTGTGAATTTAGAAAACCTACAGTGTATATTGGTTTTAGTATTCATCCTAAAATTTGATCTCTAATAATAGTGTGCTGGTGGATATTTGCAATTTTTTTTATCAGCTCTAAGCTTTGTGAAATAGCTGTCTAATGCCTTCATGAAGATACTCACATGAACCCCATTTAATTTCAGATATCACTGCATAAGTTGAGGTTGGAGAACCCTTGATGGATAGATCAATATTTAATATTTAAGAAGGATGAGCAATAACAAATTCATTGCCCAAGCTGTGGTCCTGTATACACTAATTTAGAGCATTTGTTATTTGCTATTATTGTGCACTCCTCAGTTGAAGAAGTTCTTTGCCTCAGGGCTCTCTTTTTGAAGCCTAAGGAGAATAACTTTGGAAATGCCTTAAATTTTCTGCATATGTTTCTCACTGCTAAAACACTAGCCTCAACTCTGAAAGGCACTGCTTAAAATCATCAACACCACATAAAATGATTAATTGCTTTGCATATCAAAGAAAAAGTAATATTGTTTAAAAACGTAGGCAGAGAATCTTTATTGCATCTTGTAGGATTCCATACATTCTAGAAAAAAAGAAGAAAGATCCTTTAGGTTCAATGTCTTAAGTAGATATGACTTGGTGTTTAAATTTTTATTAGCAGAAATTCACAGAAGAATAAAAAAAATAATAAATAAATATAGAATAAGTAAGTCAGTCAGTATATATGTAATTAAATAAATTTATTAATCCAAAAGTTGCAGAGACAAAATTCTAATGTTTTTGAGGTGCAGTATAACCCAACTTCCATGGATTTAGGAAGGCATCTAGCACACTGTCCACCATGACTTTAGTCAAATGAAAAGCAGGGCTACGTACATTTCAAAGAATATTGGTGTTCCGAATAGTATGTATACTTTTGCACAATTTTTTGGATGATTTCCTATTAAAAATTTATGTGAAAACGTAGACTGTATAGAAAGGTTCCTGTATAAATTGTAATTTGTGGGTGTTTTGAAAGAAATAGCTTGGGAAAACTGAGATGTATGTGTCGTCTTAATGTCAGAAGACATCTGTGACTTAAAGCTTCCTCAAGAAATGTTGTAATGAATTGAATTGAAATTTTAGGTTCCCAAGCATCAGAAATTTTCTTGATAAATGAAAGAATTTCTGAGTTTTGATTTGTTTACCACATTGGGAATCTCAGTGATAGTCTCACACATTATATTCTATGGAGCCTTTTGCACCAAAGTAATAAATAAATATGTAATTATTCAGGCAGTCAGTAAGTAAATATTATATAAATATTTAAATCCAAAATTTGCAGAGACTAGGCATCTGTTGTTTTTGACATGCAGTGTTAACTCTGGGCATGTTAAACTTCTCTGGATTTAGGAAGGACATCTAGCACACTGCATACCATGATTTAGTCAAATGTGAAGCAGGGCTACTTCCACTTCAAAGAATCTTGGAGGTCAGATTATGATGTTTACTTTCCCTCAAGTTTTTTGCACAATTGTCTATAAAAAAATATGTGAGGACTTGGACTGTATGGAAATGTTCCTGTATAAATTGTGATTTGTCAGAGCTTGAAAGAAACAGCTTGGGAAACCTCATATGTAAGACTTTTGTTAACGTCAGAAGACATTTGTTACTTGATGCTTACTCAGTAAATATTGCAGTGAATTGAATTGATATTTCATGTACCCCAGCATTAGAAGTTTTCTTGAGAAATGAGAGCATTGCCGAGTGTGGATATTTTTAACCACAATAGGAATCTCAGTGATAGTTTCACACATTATTTGCTATAGAGCCTTTTGCACCAAAGGGAGAGACTGAAGCACAAATATTCTTCCCACTTTGGAACAATTAGATCATCTGCCTATAGCCTTATCAATACTATGTGGAAAGCCTTCTCTGAACCCGTTCTATACTTGTTACATCTCAAAGAGATTGCTCCATATTTTTGAGCCTCTGTCTGAATCCAAAGTCTACATAGCCTCCCATTTATTGTTGAAATATTCCATCATACACTTCTAGTCCACCAGACTCAAAATTTTCCATTTTCCATTACCTGCTACAACTGGAGCACCTTAGGATCTATGGTTGCTAATCACCATTGAATGAGACTTGGACTTCATTGACATAAACTCACAAAAATGCAGGCAGTAACAGCTCCAGTAAGTTTGTGCCTATGAAATAAGTACCTATGATTGAAAAAGGATGTTGTTTCCAAAAATATGACACAGCCTTTTATCTCACTCTACTACTACAAGTTTTGCCTCCCACTACAAAATGAAGGTTGACAGACTTTTCAGTACTTAATATAAGGCTTTTGTTAAATTTTTGTGAAAGGTTTCATTTCAGAAAACAAATATTTTTCTCTTGAAAATCAAATTAAAGAAGACAGAGAACAAGATGATTCTGATTCTCCAAATGGCAGAACATCCCCTCCTATGTCCCAGAATAATGAACAGGGCTCAACCTTTCAGGATTTACTGACTACAACAGTTGGCAAACTGTGTGGGCTCCACAGATGCTGGCATTGCCTTTGCACCAGTGTATTCAACAGGAGCTCCAGTGAGTGTGGTGACAGATTTTATACGGTAATGGAATGAATGGTGCTAAGGTTTAGCCTAAAGTTAGGGAAGAGCTTTAGATGATTTTGGAATCTTGGTGTCTGGCTTTGAACTCCTCAATAAAATGCAAATGAAATCTTATTCGAAATGGTGAGGCATGTTCATTTACATCCTAACTTCAAAGCTATATTTTTTAATCTTTTCCTAAGTGAAAGGTTGAAGGAGAGGGTTATTTGAGAACAGGAAAACCATTAGATAATTATTTCAGAATACAAAAACTACATGGGGAGGGGGAATTTAGAAGTGAATGGTTTATGTTACTTAAAATACTTAGAAATCAAATTTTCATCTAAGTATTCATCAGGGACAGATTTACATGAATTAACAGGAAACCTCTGGTTATTTGATATGTATTTGTTGTTGTTGTTGTTAACTGGGAATTTAACCCAGGGGCACTTAAACACTTAGCAACATTCCCAGTCCTTTTAAAATTATTATTATTTTTTTTATTTTGACACAGTTCTCACTAAGTTGTTTAGGGCCTCAATGAGTTGCTGAGGCTGTTCTCAAATTTGCCATCTTCCTGTCTTGGTTTGCAGAGTTACTAGGATTGATTAAGTCTTATTCCAGTGCACACAGCAATGTGTGTGTGTGTGTGTGTGTGTGTGTGTGTGTGTGTGTGTGTGTGTGAATCTATGAGTGAACATACATTTAATAAAACCTTGTATTTACAAAGCTCGGTCCTTTTTTAGATTTGCATTTTAATCCAGTTAGCACATTCATGTATATTATTACAATGTTACTATTAGAAACATTTTTCTTAAACCAATGAAAAATTACCCATGGAATATTTGTTTATAAATTATTTCATCAAAATTTTTTCCCAACATAAGGTGTTGCACATGCTAAACATACACTGTTTTGTTTTGTTTGTTTTATTCACCCCAATGAGCCATATTCCCAGCCATG
The DNA here is from genome assembly GCF_045843805.1 of Urocitellus parryii. Taxonomy (NCBI): domain Eukaryota; kingdom Metazoa; phylum Chordata; class Mammalia; order Rodentia; family Sciuridae; genus Urocitellus; species Urocitellus parryii. The sequence continues at coordinate 111,881,007 of NC_135537.1, read as the reverse complement.
TTTTATATTTTATTTAGAAGCAGGGTTTCACTGAATTGCTTAGCACCTCCCTTTTGCCAAGGCATGGCTTTGAACTTATGATCCTTCTGCCTCAGCCTCCAGCCACTGGCATTATAGCAGTGCACCATCTCCTCCTTATGCATAAGCATAACACTCTGTTAACACTGAGGTACAGGGTTATTCCAGTCCTGAATGATAAGTTCCATTATTTCAGTCTGTCCAAATAATACTTTCTACATGACCTAGGTTTTAATATGTTAATATGTATTTCAGCAGTTTACTACATCAATAAGAAATTATGAACAAATTTGAAAAAGTATTTGCATGATATTATTAATTATTTTCTTTCTTTATGGAAAACATATCTCTTCATTAATTCAACAGATAGTTTTTTGAGGACATTTAGTCTTAGTACTAGGCATTTATGATATAAAAATGAGTAGCCTATGTAAAAAAGAACTATTTTATTCTTTTACATCACTAAATCCTTTCAAAATGCGATGAAAACTTGGTGCTTCTTCTCCTCCACCTCCACCCCCCAAAAATACACTGATTCATTGCATATACACACATTTAGCCTGATCTTTGATTGCTAAGGGAATGGTTTTTGAAGAGCTCTTACCATGCTGAAGAGTTTTAACTCTATCGGCAATAGTTTTAATTGGGGGATCAACATAATGTGGTTGACATTTTTAAAATAATTGGTAATAATAGCAAAGATTAGAAGTTGTTACAGGAAAGTAATACCAGTGGCAAGGAGTCTTTTGGAAGCCTTATATCATTTCAAGATGGTATTTTTTGGCTTTCAATTATTTTAATATACCATTTAGCTTATCTCTGTTTTTTTGTGTATGTACCATTTTTTATGATCACCTTTTCCCAAGCTGCTGATTACCCTAAGAAATAGAGACATAAGTCTGGATTATTATTGGATAGACACTAGAAATTAATATGTGAATTGTTAGTAATTTTCTAAAATCTATTTGAAGAGTTAGATGTGTTATTAGCCAATTAATAATGTTTAATGGAGAATTCAACTAAGTGGTCTGGTTAACCAGACTTTAGGTAATGTTTCTGGGTTTGGGGTTTGTTGCTTGTTTTGCTTTATATATCATTTGTGCCTAAAAATTCTAGTTCAATTCTTTTTTTTTTTTTTTTTTGCACCAGGGATTGACCCAGGGTCACTTAACCTCCAAGCCACATTCCCAACCTTTTTTTATATAGACTCAGGGCCTCGCTGAGTTGCTTAAGCCCTCGTGAAATTGCTGAGACTGACCTTGAACTCATGTTTCTGCCTCAGTCTCCTAAACTGCTAGGATTACAGGTGTGCACTACCATGCCCAGCTTCTAGTCATAGGTGATCTACCTGTAAGCTACATCTCCTGCCCTTATTTTTATTTTGAGGCAAAATCTCACTAAGTTGTGCAGGCTGATCCTTCTGCCTCAAACTCCAAAGTCACTAAGATTACAGGTGTACCACCATTGTGGCCAGTCAAGTTTTAATTATCTTAGGAAATTTAGTAAATACTTTTTAAAGACTCTTAAGTCAAAACTTTCTAGTATCTATATATTCTGTAATTTTATTTCATTTAGAACAAAAGTGTTGTTTTTAAAACCTGCAAATTAATTATTAGGTGAACACATTTATTGGAGTTTTAGAAACTCTAAGTCTTTAATTGTTAGTTTCCCTGTTAAAGAGCCTTGAGAGAATTTTTAATTTGTGCAATTTCAAAGAAAAGATTTCCCTTTCAGTAATTTTTTAACTTTTATTTCATTTTTTTTTACATGGTGCTGAAGATCCAAACACAGTACCTCATATATACCAGGCAAATGCTCTGTCATTGAGCTACAACCCCAACCCTCTTTCAGGAATCTCTTTAGCTTAAATTTGATGTAATTCTGTGTGGTGAGCCGTTTCTGTGAACTGTGGCCGCCATTACAAGATGGCGCTGGTTTCCCCTGTAGTCTGTGACAAACAACTCCTTATCAGAATGAGTTGGGACGCTGTGACTTGGCACCCTGTGAGAAAAGTCCACGTGGCAGCTTCGCATTGGGGCTTGAGGTGCTTTATTAAGGCTGGGAGGGGCATCCAGGAGAGAGAAGAAAAGTATCAAGGACCTGAATAAACTGCTGAAAGAAGATTCCTGAGTTGCGTCTTCCTTGCGGGCAAGGGGTCGCGACAAGTGGTGCCGAAACCCGGGAACCAGAACTTTCAGTCAGTCAGGGGTGGTGCACCGGTTAGTCCCAGGTAAGTGGGATCTGCGATGAAAGCAGGGATAGTCCCAGTAAGTGGGATCCGCGTCCAAAGCGGGGTCAGCTCCTCTACAAAGAAAGAGAGAGCCTCATATTTATTGCAGCTGCACTGTGTACTTTCACTTTTGTTTTCTGTGTTTCTTTTGTTGTGTCATCTCGTTTTTGTTTTTTGTGGTATCTCTTGTTGTTTTTTGTGCGTCTTTTGTTGTTGTGTCATGGGTGCCGCGTCTTCAAGTCCGCTCCTCCTGGCCCTAGATGACCTGTTACGTTCCAAGGGCCTGGAAGTGAAACGTAGTACTTTAGAGAGATTTTTACAGAAGACAGATATTGCTGCACCGTGGTTTGCATTCTCGGGCAGCCTTACTATACCTAGCTGGGATAAATTAGGCAAAGACCTTGACTTTGCTTCTGAGCAGGGCATATTAGAGGGTGGGGTGATACCCCTTTGGAAGATGGTCCGTAGTTGCCTCACAGATGACAGATGTCAGGAAGCACTTACTAAAGGACAGGAAGTTTTAGAGCAATTACATGAGGAGAAGTCAGAGACGGCAGAAAGTGAGGTATCTCAGGAGGATGGGAGTGTGCGGAGCATGAAACAGGGGAGGAGGCGGCTGTCTCCGGCAAGAAGTGAGATATCTCAGAAGGATGGGAAGGTACGGAATGTTAAACAGAGGAGAAGGCTCTATCCGGACTTGACTGAGTTAAAACCTCCCAAGGACACAAGTAGCTCGGACAGTTCTGAGGAATTAGATCCACCCTAGCCGCTCTCAACCCCGCCTTCTCATCTTCCCCCTCCCTATCAGGCCCACAGAAAAGTCTTAATTGACCTTCTCCAGAATATTCACCATGGCTGATTTTAGGACTCTTAGCAAAAAAAAAAATCTCTACAAAAAGGTTCAATATAGATAAAATTTCCTATTTTCATGTTACCCTGTTTTACTTGGCCACTGTCTGAAAAAATCAGCACTCCAGGCGCTGGACACTCCCTTACTAGTTTTTCACAAAAATATGTAAACAAGGCCTCTGGCCTTCAGCTGGGCTTCACAGTGCTGACTACATTTCTAAGATAAGGGAGTTACTAACTGGGCTCCAGGGTAACAGCTGGCAGGAGGAAAAACTGGAAAGGGAGATAGAGGAACTGGAGGGTCGATTAAAAAAGTCAAGATTTAAAGCACCTATGGCCCCGATGCAGTCATGCTCCCTCCTTGTAACCCCGATTGGGACAAGGACAACCCCAGAAGGCTGGGGGGTGTTCAGTGGCAGCCTAAGACGGCCCAAACTTCCCAGTAATTGAAAACTTGGATGCCGATGGACAGCCGGCCAGAATACATGTTCCTTTAGCCTTTAAGGATATTAAACAACTAAAGGAGGCAGTTACTAATTACAGACCCCTGCCAATCAGCCGACACCTAGTGACTGGCAACAGCTTTGCATGGCTGTGTTGTCCGGAGGGGATTTTTTGTTGTGGAAAAGTGAAAATCAAGAGAGGTGTCGCGAGCTAGCCCGAGTCAATCAGGACGCCGGCTTCCCACGGCATAACCTTGAAATGTTAACAGGCTTGGGACAATATGCTATCATAAATCAACAAATTAATTATAATCCTGGGGTCTATGCTCAGATAGCCACAGCAGCCATTTAGGCTTGGAAGGCTCTACCTATTTCAAATGCTAAAACAAAAATTTCAAAAATTGCTCCAGGACCCTCTGAGTCTTATTCTGACTTCCTTGCCTGATTGATACAGGTAGCAGAAAAAATATTCCCTAACTTGGAACAAGCCATGCCGGTCATTAAGCAATTGGCTCTTAAAAATGTAAACTCCTATTGCCAAAATGCCATTAAATCTACCAGAGCAAAGAGTGTTGATGACATGATTCGAGCTTGTAAGGATATTGATGGAGCTCATATTACAGGACAGGTTCTGGCCGCTGCCCTCAAAACGGAAACAGGGGCCCGGCCCGGGCCCCGGAAGCCTAGGTGTATGGGGCAATCCAGGGACGGAATGGTACCCCGGGGAGTGGGCGACTTCGTCACCTCCCACGGACCAACCCCTTTCTATCTGTAGACTCCCTAGGGGAATGCCAGGAAGTACAGGATGTACAACTGCAACCGCAGGTCGCAGAGACAAAACAAGCTGCTACCCCAGTAAGATCTTGGCCAGGCGGGGGAAAATGCAGACAAAATCAAACAAAATACAATCGGCTAGGAAAACTTGGAGAACTTTTGCCCCGAAAATGGGCAACGGACTCCATGTTGTTTACATCACCATGGTAACCATGGGGTGCCTGGCCGGAAAAGTAGCTTCCTGGTCCCACCTCCCACACCTTTTTGGGCTTCTGATTGGTTCTTCCACAGTCACTCAGACAGGACTTCTAGTCCCGCTTTCCAGCCACTAACCTGTACTGCTGTGTTTCAGGTTTCTACCGGAGCTGCTCAGAGCCTGTATTTTTTTTACAACAAAATGCCTACCTGTAAATGCTAATGAAAGATATCTTTTTCAGACAAAATTTAATTCCACAGGTTTCTATGTTACAGTCCTAAATTTAAGCTAGTTCTAAGTTAAATAACCTGACTTTTTCTCTATAGTTGTGTTACTAAATAATGTTCTATTGATGAGAGATATCAAATATGCTTCTTTATATTTTACTTTTAATTTTGAAGGTTATGAGGATGCATTTGCTCGCCACAGGAACAAGCCGGCAAAGTTCCTGTGATGACCAAAAAATCCTTATTTTCATTTCTAACTATAAAAATAAAAATGTATACTCAAGGATCTTATTTCAGTTACATCAAGTGACGTCACATAGAAGAGTGCACTCCTAGTTAAAAATAAATTTAAATGGATCCAAATATTTTAAGACCACGTGGTTACATAAAGTTAATACAATTATAAGTTATGTTCTTTATATATATATTATATATATATATTTTAGATATATATATATATTTTAGATATTTAGATAACCTATATTTGTTAATCTATAAATTAATTAGCACATGCCTAATTGATTAGTTAATATATATTTGCCTAATTGTTTTTCTTCAACAGAAAACCTATAATTTAAGTTTTATATTTACATTTATCAGATACTCTGTTTTTTCAGTTACAGATATTTGAGATAAATGTGTTTAGTATAAATTTGCTTTTAAGTAAAAATACAATCAAGTAATTTCTAAATCTCAAAGTAAAATTAATCAACACATTTTATCTGGGATTTTGGCTGCTAATCAAAGGATAGATCTACTTCAAGCTCAAGTTGAGGAATTGTCTGACCTAGTACATTTGGGTTGTATTGATCAACGAGCACATTTATGTATAACCTCTGTCAGATTTTATGATTCCAGAAATGCCTCATGCATCATCGGAGAGTATCTATCCAGAACCTGGTCCATGAAACCAAAAAACTTGATCCAGTCTCAACTAACTCAGATAGCTGTTTTGAACAACACCCTTGTCGTACCAGTGACTTTGGGACAATTCACCCGTTGGATTTCTTCTGCTTTTTCCTTTTTTAAGGAGTGGGTGGGAATAGGCGTTTTTGGTGCAATGTGTTGCTTCGGTATGTTCCTCTGTTTGTGGTTTCTCTGTCGCCTCAAGGCCCGCAATGCTCACGATAGGGCTATGATCATACAAGCTCTTGCAGCTTTAGAAAATGGCAATTCACCTCAAGTCTGGCTTGCGCATCTTAAACAGTAAATCTTTGACATGGTCATTGCACCCCAAGTTATTATAACATTGCACTGGGATCGACATGTCTTTCCTCGCTATTCTCTTAGTGTTGGAAAGCCCTTGCACTCTGCCGGTCTTGCTGCCATTGCACGCAGATGGGTTTCCACACTAGTGCTTCTCTATCGCTTTAAAGTCCGTGCCTTTCTTTCAGGGTGCTGTCAACTTGTTTGTCATTGTACACAGCCACAGTTCAGCCTCAGCTATCCCCCTCCGTCCACCATCGTCACGGTACAGGATGCGAGGCAAGGCACTGCACTTGAGTGATCCTTGGAGTGGACCTCAAGGAGAGCATGTCCTATTGCATGCGGGTTTGACGTCCTTCCTTACCCCACCTTATCCACGCCCCGCCCCACGAAAAAAGGCGTCGGCTGATATGGCCTCGGATCTGGGGAAGGGCCCTCCTTAGGGCTGAGCCATACTATGCAGCCACTTCTGCACAGTGGGATAGGACCTCTACTCTCACCTGTATTGTCGTAATAAAACAAAAAAGGGGGAACTGTGGTGAGCCGTTTCTGTGAACTGTGGCCGCCATTACAAGATGGCGCTGGTTTCCCCTGTAGTCTGTGACAAACAACTCCTTATCAGAATGAGTTGGCACGCTGTGACTTGGCACCCTGTGAGAAAAGTCCACGTGGCAGCTTCGCATTGGGGCTTGAGGTGCTTTATTAAGGCTGGGAGGGGCATCCAGGAGAGAGAAGAAAAGTATCAAGGACCTGAATAAACTGCTGAAAGAAGATTCCTGAGTTGCGTCTTCCTTGCGGGCAAGGGGTCGCGACAATTCTGAGGTGTTTGATGTTTTAATTTATCATTGTCCTTGTAGAGGTAAAAGAAAATGTGTTTTAAGTGATATAAATGTTTTAATATCAAGGACTGAATACATTTTTATTTAAAAATCATGTATATGTATATATTGCATGCTTGCAAGCAAGTAGTTTATATTCTGTCTTTGAATATTAGTGAATAGACAAAGCAGCCCAAAAACCTATATTTCTACAGCCAAGAAGTGAATTTTTTAACATTGTCTTCAGACTTCTTTCTGAAAAATTACTGCACATTTAAATTTCTATTTCAGAAATGCCACTGCACTCTACATGGCATTCTCTGGTCATCTCTTTTATTTCCCAGTGTATTGTAAATATCTTTTCTAGTCAATAATTACTTTCAGTAATGTCACCAATCTGTTGTTAGTTCTGAATCCTTACATGTTATTCATTTGTTGCATATGATTTCTATCAAATTTTAAAAGGCCCATAACTTTTTAAACTATTATTTATTTATCTATTCATAAGCCTGCAGTGGTCTCTGCTATGCACAAGAAAATGAACATTAGCTTGTGGAAGGCGGAATAGATTAGTCTTGATTTTGGAGACCACCAAGCTGATCTCCTGAACTGCAAAGACAGCATTTTCTCAAATGCCAATATTAAGGAATTCTGGGATGTTTTTGAAGAAATATCAAGTATGGTTTTTTTGTATACTGTTTTTTAAATCGTATCCCCACAAAATGATAAATTGTAAATATAACTTAACAAATATTTAGTTTTAAAAACTTTTATTATTCCATTGTTTTCAAACAAAAATAAGTATGTGGAAACAAAACACTGGGTCTTAATCCTTATTCTAATAGTAAGTCTCTTCAAACTTAAAGAAGTCCTAATAATAAATGGGGACATTTTGGAAACCCATAAAAATGTGGAAATTGAATTACATAATTAATTACATAATGTAAAACACTTTAAAATTACAGGTATGAATGAAAGACTGTAATGTTGACAATTATAAAGAGATATTTTGTTTTAGTACTGGGGATTGAACCCAGGTGCACTCAACTACTGAGCCAAATTCCCCTGGCCTTTTTTTTTTTTGAGATAGGAAGTTGCTAAGTTGCTTAGGGCCTTAACCTCCCAAACTGCTGGGATTGTAGGCATGTGCCACTCTACCTATCATAAAGAGATTTTTTTGAAAATAATTTTTTTAGACATTCCCAATGAATAATATTGTATGCTCTATCTAGGAACAAAAATGTTAATATTACAGTACATTTGTAAAAAAAAAAGCATTCATTAAGAAATACTGTACAGTAATATTGAAATGAATCATTTTACATTTATCTCCAAATATTAATGAAAATCAAAAAGCAGAAATTAACTTCCTAGTAACTAACTGCATTCTTTATAGAACAGCAGAAATCTGAAAGTGGAGAAACAGTTGTTTTAAGATTGAAAGATTGTCCTTCAGATGAAGACTTCAAGACTATGATGCCAGCAAGGTAGATCTTGAAATTTTCATTTTGATTGTTGGCTTTTGGAAATTGAGCTGAGATTGTCTCCTGAGGTGAAATAAGTAACTACAAATGTAACCTTTAGGGTTTTTTTCCTTCCTCATAAAAAAAAATTAACTATTAGAGAAACTGAATCCCTATGGCTCCAATAAGAGGAAGTTTTTGTGTTACTGCAGTAAGGAAAAAAAAGTTCACATTAACAAACCATAAGGACTCATTTGTTTTTTTTTTTTGGAACTTTTAATTTGTAGTATTTGGAAGTAGAATTTAAATTTTAGTCAGTATCATTACTGTTTTATGCTTGTCCATGTTAATGCATTCATTTAAACTTTGGAGGAGATCAAGCGAAGTGTTACCTATCTTAAGGAAAGGTTTTCTGATGTTTTTAACAACTTAAAAATTATATATTTGAATGCATAAAAATAACAAATCCTAAAGAAAGTAGAATTGTTATTTTTCGGATATGAAAATCTTTTTAAAAAGTCTGCCATTGCCAAAATATTGTAATCCAATAGGAAAATTCAATTTGGCATCTCATTTGCCAGGACTTTTTTTTTACGCCCTGATCTAGGAACCAGGTTATGTAGTGCCTATGGTAAGTATATATTCATATTTCTTCCAAGGTGGAATTCTGTGTGGGATTTTAACTAACTTATGTCCAAAGATTAATTAGATTTTCTAACAGTTTTTAGTTTCTACTCTTATCTGTTCTTTTAATATTAAATCTCCTGAAATCCTTTTACATATTAATAGTAGGTTATAAATTAAGAGTGAATATCTATTGAAGTATCTGCTAATTTCTTTAAAATATTTATATTTTTATTAATTTGCATTATAATAGGGCATTTTTACATATTGTGACTTAAAAGTAGTTTTGTACAGGGAGACTAATGTAAAATTTAATTCTAATAGTGCTGATTGGGGGGTCACTCTGATACATTATTAAAAAACATAAAATATTTTGTCAAATTTTTATTTTACACAGGTGTAGCTGCTGCTAAAGATCATGATATAGGAACAAAAAATCTCCATATTGCAGTTTCTGATGTTGTGAATATCCTAGTCTATGTTGGAATAGCAAAAAAAAAAAATGGCATTCTCTCAAAAGCAGGTAAAGAAACTACGAGTAGTGGTATTGTAGTTGAATACACCATACACACTAGTCTCATGCAGAATGTCAGCCTCCCAGTTAACAGAGGCTCCAGAAAGAATTACAATGTATATAAGGATATTTTGATTTTTATTACTTGAAGATTAATTTTCCTATTATATAAAAGAAATTTTAATTTTAAAAGGTTCTTTTGTTTTTCTCCTTTCCTCTTATTAAATAATGTGTTTATGAAAATATATTGTTCGGGGCTGGGGATGTGGCTCAAGCGGTAGCGCACTCACCTGGCATGCGTGCGGCCCAGGTTCGATCCTCAGCACCACATACTAACAAAGATGTTGTGTCCGCTGAGAACTAAAAAATAAAATATTAAAAATTCTCTCTCTCTCTCTCTCTCCCTCTCTCACTCTCTCTTTAAAAAAAAAAAAAAGGGCTGGGGATGTGGCTCAAGTGGTAGCGCGCTCGCCTGGCATGCGTGCGGCCCGGGTTCGATCCTCAGCACCACATACAGACAAAGATGCTGTGTCCGCCAAATACTGAAAAATAAATATTAAAGTTCTCTCTCTCTCTCTCCCTCTTTCTCACTCTCACTCTTTCTTAAAAAAAAAGAAAAGAAAATATATTGTTCAATACATGTTTACGTTTGAGTTTAAGAATAGAAACTAGGTTCTGGGACTTTTAATGTTTTAATGTTCTTAGGTTTTTGATTGGTTTTTGTTTGATTGAACCCATGGCCTCAAGCATGATAGGCAAGCATTCTACCACTGGGCTACACCCCCAGCATCTGTCTTCTTCCTTTTTACCTTCCCAGTATTAAAGGAAGAAAGGGGCTTTTCCTCCTTAAGTAAAAGTGACATTTCTGTATAGTATATTGGTTTTAGTTTCCATGTCCAAGATTTTTCCATAAAACATTGGTCCATCATCACTTATTTCCTCCTTTATACACATATAGTCATAGGTCTTTAACCTTTTCCTCTCTACTGGTTTCTTGAATAGGAGCATAATCTAGGGGCTGGGGGTATCACCCAGTGGTAGAGTGCTTGCTTAGCATGAGTGAGGTCTTGGGTTCAATCCCCAACCATGCAAAAAACAAACACAAAAAAGTATGCCCCCTTTGAATCTACTACTCCAGCACTCTTAAACAGTTTTATTTTTCCTGTCGAAGTCACATTTCAACCTATAATTCCTGGGTGAAATTATTGTTGTAGTTGCTTTGATTGACATACATTTGGGTAGTAATTCAGGGATTTCACTCTGGTTTGTTTATTACTCTCTGCCCTCTGTAATAAGTTACACTGTTAATTGCTATCTTTTCAAATACTTTTTGCTTTTGCTTCTGATACCACTTAATTTTTACACCTTATGGACAGACTCTTATTTATTTATTTGTTTATTTATTTATGTGTGTGCATGTGTGTGTGTATTTAGTTGTAGATGGACACAACAATATCTTTATTTATTTATTTTTATATGGTACTATGATCTCAACCCAGTGCCTCAGGCATGCAAGGCAACTGATCAACCACTGAGCTACAACCCCAATCTCATGGACAGACTTGTCTAGAGTTACAAATGTTCTCTTTTTTGCTTTTCCTGCACTTTCTATGATATAATTATATATGACTTGTAGCCAGCCTTTAGACCACAACATTCTGTATCCAGAACTTAAGATGAATTTATGACTTAGTGGCTAGGTGCTGGGGACATAGGGATTCGTTATAATATTCACTGTATTTTTGTGTACATTTGACAATTTCTTTAATACACAACCTAAATTTCCTCAGAACTATAGAATTAATTGGTTACTCTGCTTTCTACCTCTACTCTAAGGATTTGAGAGTCATTGGCACACATGAGTTTTCCCAGCTCTACCACTACTCTAAGGATTTGAGAGTCATTGGCACACATGAGTTTTCCCAGCTCTACCAGAGACATTATTACCAATAATGTAAACATTATTTGTCCTTTCTGAGCCTATGATGCTGTAGATAGATAATTACTATTTTTTGTATCATTATATTATACTAAAATCATCCCCTGTATGTCTTCTAAAAGTTAGAAATTATACCTGCTTTTCCCACTATTATTCATTCATGTACTTAATTACTGGAACTTTCTTATTCATCTTCACTTCTTTTTCAGTACTGAGGATTGAACCCAGGGCCTTGTGCATGCTGTGCAAGTGCTTTACCACTGAGCTATAGCCTCAGCCTTCTTATTCATATTTGTTCCTGTGTATTGCCTACCTCTGGTACCTAGTAATAATAATCGGTCTTTTGACAAAACTTTAAAATTCTAAATAATTCTCTTTGCTGTATTTATCTAAAAATTTTGTCATTATGATGTAGGTGTCACATAGAAAGCAGTATTTTAAAGTTATAGTAATACTTAACAGCCAGGTGTGGTGGTGCACACCTGTAATCCCAGCAACTTTTGGGAGGCTGAATCAGGAAGATCACAAGCTTGAGGGCCAGCCTCAGCAACTTATCAAGACCCTGTCTCAAAAATAAAGAAAGAATGGGAATGTAGCTTAGTGGTAAAACATCCTTGGGTTCATTCCCCAGTACAGAAAAAGAATACTTAAATATCAAGAAATACTAGCCTATTTGAAGCACATGCTTTTTCCCTCTACCTACAAAGCCTTTCTGACCTCCTCCTTGTTGTCCTAGCAAACTACTGTATTCATACTTCAGAATATAATGTAGATTATAAATTCACCCAAGAGTTCTAAACTTAAAAAGTAAATTTAGTCTGTCATTCTATTTTATATGATAAATCTCTCTCCTTTCTTGAGTTTATTGAGCAGTAAAGTTTAAAGGAAGAAACAGTGGAAGATAATCCAAGATTTGCAACTTATAATTTGTTAAGAAACCACATTTTTAAACTATCAGCTATTTTTTTTAATTAAAGAGTAATCTTTATGATGAAATCTCCCACACTCCAGTACTGGGGATTTAAACCAAGGAGTGCTTAACCTCTAATCTTCATTTTTTCAGCTCATTTTATTTCATTTTTTATTTTAGACAATGTCTCACTAAGTTGCTGAGGCTGGCCTTAAATTAGGATCCTCCTGATTTAGCTTCTTGAATTCCTGAGATTATAGGTGTGTGCTGCCACACCTGGCTTATGATAAACTTTTAACATTGTTCTTTATTTTCTTGTTTTATCATTAAATGGGAAAAACTTTGTCACAAATAACACTTGAGGACTGAACTAGTCTGTGAGCATACTTTTACCAAGTATGGTATTCATGTGAATTTATTAAGACCCTTCTTAACTCCAAGAAGTCTTGCTAGATCTTTTTTTAATTCTCATCTTAACTGCATTTGACACATAGTAAACAGTTAAAAAGTTAATACATATTTGAATTAAGAAATCCTACTGAAAATTGTACAACCATTTTGGAAAGCAATGTTGAGATTCCTTAGCAAACTAGGAATGGAATGATCATATGACCCAGCTGTCCCAAAAGAACAAAAATCAGCATATTATAGTGATATAGTCACTTCAGTATTTATAGCAGCACAATCAAATTATGGAATTAACCCAAATACCCAGAAGAGTGAAACCATGGCATTTGCTGATAAATGGTTAGAAATCATGCTAAGGGAAATAAACCAAACTCAGAAAACCAAGAGTCGAATCTTCTGCCTCATATGAGGAAGCTAAAGCAAAATGAGGGGGAAAGGGAGTGGGGGAGGGGATAAGATATGATAAAGATATAGGCAAGATCATATAGTAGAAGTGGGAGAATGATAGGGAGAGAAAATGTAAGGGGAAGGGAAAGACATATGGGATTAAACTTAACAGAATCATATACATAGATAAATATACTGAGGGAATTTCTGTATAGGTAGAAATTATTAACCAAAGGAGTAAAACTAAGATAAGTAGAGCAGGGGTAAAAGGGGAAGGAAAGTGGGGGAAATGAAAATTGAAATAAGATTTATAGTATGTATGATTTTTTACCATAAGAACCCCAAATACAGGGCTGGGGTTGTGACTCAGTGGTAGCGAATTTGCCTAGCATGTGTGAGGCACTAGGTTCAGTTCTCAGCACCACATATAAATAAATAAAATAAAGTTCCATTGACAATTAATATATATATATATATATATATATATATATATATAATCTCAAATAATATGTATAATTTTCATGCTCTAATAAAAATAAATAAAAAATAAATGAACACATAAAAAAATCTTTGTAGGGCTGGGGATGTGGCTCAAGCAGTATCGCGCTTGCCTGGCATGCGTGCGGCCCAGGTTCGATCCTCAGCACCACATACAAACAAAGATGTTGTGTCCGCCGAGAACTAAAAAATAAATATTAAAAAAATTCTCTCTCTCTCATTCTCTCTCTCTCTCAAAAAAAAAAAATCTTTGTAGTCAGGTTTGAATATTTTAAATGTTTCACTATCATAGATGTTAGTAGACATTTGTTATATTCTTTGTAATAAAGTCTTGCTTTCTTTTCCTCTTAGAAGATGATTAGGTGCTCACCTGTAATCACAGCAACTTGGGAGGCTGAGGCTGGAGGATTACAAGTTTAAGGTCAGCCTTAGCAACTTAGTGAATCCCCAAGCCACTTAACAAGATCTTGTCTCAAATAATTTTCTTAAAAAATAGGCTAGGGATGTAGTTCAGCAGTAAAGTGTCCCTGGGTTCAATCCCCAGTACAAAAATAAGGGAATAATATTTATTTAAAATTCTCATTGTAGTAAGTCAGGCACACTGAAACATGCCTTTAATGCCAGCTGCTCTGTTTCAGAAGCTGAGGCAGGATAATCACAAATTTAAGGCCATTCTGGGCAACATCATGAGACCATGCCTCAAAAAAAAAATATTACAGGCCTAGCATTATCAGTGATATAACACCCCTTGATTCAATTCTCAGTAATACTGAAAAAAAGGAAAAAATATTTACCATATTGAAATCAAAAGTTTGCATGCTTCCAAAATTTTTTGTGCTTACACATAAATATAAGGTTTCTTCAAAACTACAGCTTTGTTGATAAAGAATTTTTTGATTACATATTGACCATAATAGAATATGAGATACCATAGGAATTAATCAGAATGTTTTTCATTAGTCACAAAAATAAGCAAATCCCTTCATCTCACTGAACCTTTTTACTCAAGTGTAAAATAGAGGTTATGATTCATGACAACCATACTCTATAGTTATAGGAACCAACTGAATGATAATGGCCATAAAAGTTCTTTATAAATTATGAAATGCTATGAGTCCAAACCATTGTTAGGATCACTTCTTTGAGGACAGGGAGAATGCTGGTTGAGTAAAAACTCTTGAATTTTCTATTTCCTTTCCCTTGTTTTACAGAAAACACACTAGGAAAATCACTGTTAAACTTTCCTGTAGCACACAGGAAACATTTCCAGTTTTCTGCTCTTAATAGTTTTGAATAAAAAACTGGGTTTGACACCTTCAAGAATACTGATCTAGTCAGGCATTCTGCTATTCCCATAAATCAATTTTAAAAGATTTGGCTTTCTGATAGTCTTCACTGACCAATTTGAAAATGCTCTTCTATATTTTAGGAATACTCAAGAAGTTTGAGGAAGAAGATTTGGATGACATTTTAAGGAAAAGATTGAAGGACTTAAGTGAAATTCCTGGTGCCCTGTGGCATATTTATGCTTAAAAGGATGTGGATAAGATAAGAGAATTTCTTCAAATGCTGTAATTTATGTTGCAGACAATATATTTCTTCACTTTGAGCAAGGGCTCAGTGATTTTTAGTTTGAAGGGATGGAATTTTTGTTGAAAATGAAAAGCTCCTTTGTCTTGCTTCTTTTAAAGGCTTGTCTATTTTGAGGTTTGTATAGTGGTTTCTCATTTCATAGTGCTCTCCTACCTTCCTTAGCACCTTATAGTAAAGGACCAATGTGTTGATTAGCTAGGTATTAGTTGGGTGGTATACAAACATCTATTAAAGGGTCGGTTCTTTAAATTTCCTTAGAATCTGATTGATATGTTTGGCTCTTGACCTAGGTAGTGATTCTACTTTATGACAACTGATTTCTCAGTTATACTTTTAGGTTAGACTGAAATTTTGAGTAATCATACCTTTAATTGTTAGACATTCTTAAAGAAATTAACCCATCAACCTGAAATAATTGGTTCACACACTTTGCTAAAATATTTTTATATTTTTGTTGTTTGGGGGATTTTTTTAAGGGAACATAAGTTGCTTATTTTACTATACTCCATCTTCTTTTTAAAGATTTCAAGTACTTTCTGTGAAACAATGTAAAGAAAGTGAAAGGACTTTAGCATTGTAACTATCTTATCCCAGTAATAACTACCAATGTTTTAATCTATAATGTGTGTCTTGTAAATCAAAAAATTATTTTAATGAGTAATTTCTGAAAAGATCCCAAGTAGATATTCAAGGGTTAGAATATTAACCCTAAAATGGTTTTTATCTTTGTATATGCATTAAGGGAGTGTAGAGGTGGAGGGCCCTATCAAGAAATGTTTATAAAATTCATACATGTGAAGGCTTAGTTGGGGGGATAAACCATACTAAACTTTGCCTCATCCAGGTGTTGGATCCTTTAAACAATTGGTAAGGAAGGAAACCAGACAGATGAAAAGATCATAGAAAAAAAATGATAGTGAGAAAGGAGTATGATTCACTCTATTAATAGCATTTCTGTGTTCTCTATTTAATATCCTTTGCTTTTTAAATTATTGCAGATTGTTATTTTCTTTAACATAAGCACAATGTTGGTTCTGTAAGATTCTGAGACCAAATAATGTGCTATTGTAAACTAAATAGATATTTAGCTAAAGAGGATTTTTCTTCCTTTGCCTTATATAAATGAGGTATATGTTTTTATTTTAATCCATATTTCAGATTTCAAAAGAACAAGGCCTTGAAGTTCTACCTGAAAAAAATCCAATATGTGACCAAAGCTGGTATGGAAACAAAAAAACTCTGCCAAAGACTGCTAGAAGAATATGGAGTCAGACCTGTACTGTTATTCAGTTCCTTGGTGATGCCATTTTTTTTTTTTTTTGCCAGCAGGAATACTTCATCGGGTACATACAAAATTTTTGACACATCTGTTATTCAAAGAACAAACTTTGAAAAATTGTTCTGGGTGTAGATGTAAAAGAAAAACAGAAGTAAGAGAATAATATGATGAAACAGTCTGTTTTAATTAATTATATTGCTAAAATGGCATTCTATTGTTTAAAGAAAAAATTGGAATAATTGAATACTTTGAGAGCTTAAATTGTTTTAACATGAGCCAGGTTTGCATTTATATGTTGTCTCTGATTTTAGAGACTTGAAATTTAATTTTTAAGACCTCTCAGGAGAAGTATAGAGATATTATATACTCATATCTCATTAGTTAGGCCAGAAAGGGGTGAAGGGAGTATATCAAAGCTTTCTTTTATCAGGCTGTAAGTTTTTCTCCTGTCACTCTTGAGCATGCTAAAAATAGTCTTGAGCTAGGCTAACAATAGCCTATTGAAGAAAATATGGTATGTAAATTTTATAGTTATCAATCCACAGAACTATATAGCTTGATGTATATAGTGAAAATGACATAGAATAGCTGTTGGAGGGTATGGAAGATGAAATCTAAAGCACACAATGGATTCCTATATGAATAGTGGGGCAAATAAATAGCCCAGTTTTACTCTGTTAGTAATAAAATATATAAGGGAAACATGAGGAACACTTGCCTAGTCTAATTTGTCTCATAGGTTGTTTGCTACCTTTTCCATCCACCACCCAGGAAGTAATTGACATATGTTTAATATGTATTCATTTACCAAATATAGTTTCTCACATTTTATAAGTACCTCCCATTTCCTTCCTCTTCCTGCCCACATCCCCTTATTCTATTCTACTGGTCTCCATTCTATTGTTTTTGTTTTTTTAAAATTCTAATCAGTTATACATGATAGTGGAATGCACTTTGACACATTGTAAACAAATGGAGCACAACTTCTCATTCTTCAGGCTGTACATGGTGCAGAGTCATACCAGTAGTGTACTCATACATGTATATAGGGTAATATTGGATATCTTATTCTACCATCCTTCCCATCCCTACAACCCCACCCCTCCCTTCTTTCCTTCCCCTCATTCCTTTGCACAATCCAAAGTTCTTTCATTCTTCCTTACCAACCCCCCACCCCACCTCCCACCCCCACTGTGGATTAGCACCCTCTTATCAGAGAAAACATTAAGCCTTTGGTTTGGGGAGGATTGGCTTATTTCACTTGGCATGGTGTTCTTAGTTCCATCTTACCTGCAAATACCATGATTTCATTTTTCTTTAAGACTGAGTAATATTTGATAGTGTATGTCTACCACATTTTTATCTGTTGAAGGGCATCTAGGTTGGTTCCATTGTTCAATAATTGTGAATAGAGCTGCTATAAACATTGCTGTGGTTATGTCCCTGTAGTAAGCTGATTTTTAAATCCTTTGCATATAAACCAAGGAGTGGGTAACTGGGTCAAATAGTGGTTCCATTTCAAGTTTTCTAAGGAATCTCCATGCTGCTTTCCAGAGTGGTTGGCACCAATTTGCAATCCCACCAGCAATACATGAGTGTATCTTTTCCCCCACATCCTCACAAACACTTGTTCTTGCTTGCATTCTTGATATTTGTCATTTTGATTGGAGTAAAATACCTCCTTTTTTACCCAAAGTTCCTTCAACCTGTTGTCTAGTTTTTATCCCTTACAATTGTACCTTTTTGAAAACCATTATTTATTGGAACATATAACTTGTATTCTTTCATTCTGGCTTTTCTTACTTAACAAATGCATTTGAGATTCAGCCATGTTATGTATGTAATATCTGGTTCCTTTTCATGGCTGGGTATTTGTTTCTTTTATTTATTTTTCCATATTTTAAAGGCTGTTTTTTAGAGTCATGAGGTGGGAGGGAAAGGGAGAGAAAAGGGAAATTGCATGGAAATGGAAGGAGACCCTCATTGTTATACAAAATAACATATAAGAGGTTGTGAGAGGAATGGGAAAAAATAAGGAGAGAAATGAATTACAGTAGATGGGGTAGAGAGAGAAGATGGGAGGGGAGGGGAGGGGGGATAGTAGAGGATAGGAAAGCTAGCAGAATACAACAGTCACTAATAGGGCATTATGTAAAAATGTGGATGTGTAACCGATGTGATTCTGCAATCTTTGTAATGTTTTCAATAACCAATAAAAAAATAAAAGCTGTTTTTTAATCTCTTTACTAACTGAAGTATATTTGTATTATTTTCAGTTTGAGGCTATAGAAAATAAAGCCACATTTGTGTACAGCTTGTGGGTGAACATAGCTTTTCATTTCTGTTAGTGCTTAGTGGGATTCCTAGAAATGTGAATTATAAACTGCCAGGTTGTTCTTTAAAGTAGTTATACCATTTCCTTTCTCCAAAGTAGTGCTATATGCATTTTAGTTCCTCTATGTCTTCTCTCAATGCTTGTTACTGTCAGTTTTGTTTCAAAACTGATCTTATAACTTTGTAGTGCCATCTCATTGTGGTTTAAATTTGTATTTCCCCCCTTGGTATGGGGATTGAACCCATGGGTACTTGACCACTAAATTAAATACTCAGCCTTTTTGTTTTTTATTTTGAGACAGGGTCTTACTAAGTAACTGAGGCTAGCCTTAAACTTGAACTTCTCCTGCCTCAGACTCCCTAGTCAACTAGGATTATAGGTGAGTGCCACCACACCCAGCAATTTCTACTTTCTTAATATCTAAGTATAATTTAAGTTTCATAAAGTCAGAGAATTTTGGTTTCGGTTTGGTTTTGACCTTTTATTTTTTTGCAATACAAGGGATAGGGATCAAATCCAGGACTTCACACATGCTAGGCAAACTTTCTACACTGAGCAACAACCCCAGCCATAACATTTGTGTTTTTTAATGTCCCTTTGCCATACTTAGAATAATACATTTAAAATAAATATTAATAACTCTATTTGTAAAGATCTGAAAAATATATTCTCATATACAACATATTTTTCAACAAAATTGTACTTTTTAATAAAATTTGTATAAACATGCACATTCGTGTGTGTGTGTGTTTGTGTGTGTGTGTGTGTGTGTGTGTGTGTGTGTGTGTGTAGTGTTCTTTGTATAGACACACAGAGTTTTACTTCTTCCTATATTTTCTCTGGGTACTGTGGAAAGTTCACCTGAGTTGGAACTTAATTTTAATTTTCACTAGGTAAAAATAAACATCCAAAGACATAGTTTCTTTGGAAATGTATAGAAAAGCCAGATAATCTGTAGAAAGCAAATTTCATATTATTCTGATGTCTGCCACTAAAGTGATGAATTATCAAACTTTTAATTCTGTGCTCCATATTTTGGCAAGAAATTGGCTATAAAAGCAGGAAATTCTACTTTCCCTTTCCTAGGTAGTATGATAATGACAGCACAGTCACAAGTTGAGAGGTTGTTGTCCTTTATTTAATATAGGGGTAACATGTTTTGCTTTGTTTTTATTTTGTTTTGTTTTGTTGCTGCAGTTTGTTTGTTTTGGCAGAAGTAAGGATTGAACCCAGTGGCACTTTTTTTGGTAAATATGATTATTTACCAAAATAATTATTTTGGTAATTATTATTTTTTATTTACAGATAGGGCATCACTAACTTTAAGTCTTTTAGGTTGGCCTTGAACTTGCAATCCTCCTGCCTCAGCCTCAGAGTCACTGGGATTATAGGCATTAGCCACTGCATCTGGCTCCAGCCCTTTTTTATTTTGAGTCAGGGTCTCACTAAATTTCCCAGGCTGGTCTCAAACACGAATCCTCCTGCCTTAGCCTCCTAAATTGCTGATAATGCAGGAATATGCCACCAGGCCGGGCAATAGTAATGTTATTTTTAGAGAGAATTCAAGGAAAGTGATAAGAACTCTGTTTACAATATTAATTTTGATTTGATATACATTATTTCCAGCCTATTAGGGTCTTAGCAGTACTGCAAATGTTCATTGATGGTTCAAAACTTATATACTACAGGTGGTCCTCAAAATAGTACAGACTCTAAATAAATATTTCTTATTCTTTAGCATACATTAGAATTTCCTGGGCAGCTTTATCATACACAGATTGCTATACACCACCCTGAGTTTCTAATTAATTAGATCTAGGGAAGAAATAATTTTTTCCCAAGGAATGCTTAATGTTACTGTCAGGCACTACACTTTGAAAAACCATACAAATTAGAAGCCCTTGTAAGCCCAAAGTACCCATCAAAAAACTTTCAACCAAGTGATATTCACGACAAGATCCAGTAATGCTAGGGAAGAAACACCATTCTTTTGCCTGTCAACGGTAAGTGCTTCCAGAAGCTAAACTAAGAGAGGAGTTCTGGTGTGTGTCTTGTAGCCACAGCACTGTTATTGTATGAACCACTGTAAAATGGCAAACTTAAAAATATTTTGTAGGGCTACACATGATGGCACATGCTTGTAATCAAGGGGACTCAGGAAGCTGAGGCAATCTTAAGTCTCAATCTCCTAACTTTGCACATTGCAACCAAAGAAGCTGCATAATGTTGCTAAATCTGTAGCCTAACAATAATGTACTACTGATGCCAGTGACCTACTACTATAAGTAAAGCTGGCAGCTTGGACAAGGAGACTTTCTGTCGTTCTGTCATTCTGCCTCTGCACCTTGCTTCTGTCTCTTCTTTCTTTACACAGGATTTAAAGTACACTGCAGAGCAGATGGACTTCACAGAACTTTCCAACAAAAACCAAAAGAAGACAAATTCTTAGCAAGAGTACCAACAATATTCTCCAGAATAGACAATAGGTTATGTTATAAAACAAACCTTAACAAATTTTAGAAGCTAAAAATCATTTCAAATAACTTTTTTTATCTGAACACAATGTAATAAAACTGGAAACCTACAACAGGAGGAACTTCAGAAACATCCTGCATGTCTGCAAATGTAACAAATATCCAAGAGTCAATGAATAAATAGAATGGAAAATTTTAAAAATTCTTTAGAAAAATGATGATAGAAACACAAAATAAAAAACCCTATAGCAAAGAGAAGAGGCAATTTTAAGAAGATTAGATGAGTACATACCTACATCAAAAAAAACAGGGATGAGAGGTGGGAGGGAAAGGGAGTGAGAAGGGAAAGTGCATGGAAATGGAAGGCGATCCTCAGGGTTATACAAAATGTCATATAAGAGGAAAGGAGGGGTAAGACAAGATAATACAAATGGAAGAAATGATTTACAGTAAAAGGGGTAGAGAGAGAAAAGGGGAGGGGGGGAGGGGAGGGAAGGGGAGGGGAGGGGGGATAGTAGAGAATAGGACAGACAGCAGAATACATCAGACACTAGAAAGGCAATATGTCAATCAATGGAAGGGTAACTGATGTGATACAGCAATTTGTATACGGGGTAAAAGGGGGAGTTCATAATCCACTTGAATCAAACCGTGTAATATGATGTATTAAGAACTATGTAATGTTATGAACGACCAATAAAAAAAATAAATAAAAAAAAAATAAAAAAAAAAATCAAGACTTCCACTTCAAGGAGGTAGAAAATCAAGAACAAGCCAGACCCAAAACAAGTAGAAGAAAAACACTAAACATTAGAGAAGAGGTAAATAAAATAGAAACTAAAATATTATTTTAAAAATATCAACAACAGAAAGAATTTATTTATTTATTTATTTATTTATTTATTTATTTATCTATCTATCTATCTATCTATCTATCTATCCATCCATCCCTAGGACTGAACTCAGAAGCAACCACTCACTGAGAGATGTCTCTAGACCTAGTTTGTTTTTTACGGAGAGACAGGGTCCCATAGAGTGGCTCAGTGTCTTACTTTTGCTGAGGCTGTCTTTGAAATTGCCTTCCTCTTGCCTCACCTTGAGGATCTAAACTGTTCATGTCAATGGTTAAGAGCACAGCTTTGCCAGTGAACTCACTTATGCAGTGGGAAGATAATGATGCTGTATAATATGAGGATTCCCAGACGTGACACCTACGGACATCTTCGCATTGTCTTTGTCCACAAAAAGCATGAGACTCACCTTTCAGGACTCTTCTTGGTGCACAGTTTGGCTTCTTCTCTTTTTGTGGGGAGGAAGTCTGCTGGGGACTGAACCCAGAGCATCATGCATGCTAGACAAGTGTTTCCCCATGGAGCTGTGCCGCCAGCCCTCCTTGGCCTTTCTTGGTGATCAGAAAAAGGGTCTGTGGGATTACCTTTTTATTGACTTACTGGGAAACTTTGTGTCCTCTGATTCTGCCTCTTCTGCAGATCAAGTTGAAGGAGAAGGTGCTGTGGACAGCCATCTCCTTCTTCATCTTCTTAGTCTCCTATGCTGGTGTTGAGGCAGGGAGAAGAAGGGGGACACATGTGCCATTCCTTTGGCTTCTGCTTGTTTCCAGATCCTCTATTTGGTATTATGGCCTCAGATTCTGTGGACCCTTTCTACTGGATGTGACGATTCTGGCCTCCAACAGAGAGAGGCTCAGATTCACTCTGCCTCTTCTCTGCTGGACCAGCACCATTTAGTTGAATGACAGCCTTTCTGTGGAGCTCAGATAATGGGCAGCTCCATGGCCTGGAAAATCTGCATGTGCCACATTGAATAGCATGATCAATGGTGCATTCAGCCTGAGTGACATCATCTTCTTTGGAGTTGGGTTTGAATGCAATACAAAACCTGGAAGAGCAAGATAAGTCTCTGCTTGAGACTTTCTGAAAACTTGAAAAAACTATAGAGTGTTTGAAATCCCTGAAACGAGATGACAAGTCCACCTAGAACATTCTCTAGAACTTTCCATTGGTTTCTCAGCTGCATCTTTTTATATCTACAGGTGAAATTTATGGATCAAAACCACAAGTGACAATGGAGGGTTGACTCTAACCAATCACCTGTTGGTCAGGAAAATATTTTCTTGTGTATGTTGATGGTGCATTTGATGGACATGTTTTAAAAATGGGGGTCCAATGAGGTTCTAGATTATTGTTGTTTTGTAGAAATAATTGTAAATGAGGAAGCCTCAAATGTTAATAGAACACAGGACTCTTGGGTTCGAAATCCAGCTCTATTGTTATGTTGTGAGACATGGGGTGACAGAGGCTTTCTCTGAGCCTCTGTTTGTACTACAGCATCTCTGATGTCTTACTTAACTACATAAATATATGCACTCTTTCCCATGTCTGCAGGGAATTGGTTCCAGGACCTCCTATGGATACCAGAATCTGAGGATGCTCAGGTTCCTTATGTAAAACAGCATAGTGTTTGCATGGAATCTTCACACATCCTCCTATATGCTTTAAATTCTTTCTGGATCACTTATTTCTCATACAATGTAAATGTCTCATAAATAATTTTATACTGGATTTTTTTAGGGAATAATGACTAGAAGAAATCTGTACATGTTCAGTAAACACAGTTCTTTTTTGTGGGAGGGGATTTACTATTTTTGATCTGAGGTTCATTGTGGCTGGAGAGATAGAACCTGTCCTGAAATTTTGAGTCTACATAGCAATGTTTGTTGTATACCTGGTGCTGAGCCTGCTCCCTTTGCTCCACAAACTTGGAGACCTCTGTGTTTTCTCAAAGCAAAGCATGTTGGCTTAATGTAAATAATTAAACCCAGGACTTCTTTCTCTAAGAAATGCTAGATTTTGGTTTAATAGGTTTTCCCAAGATTTTATGTTTTGCAACATTTCAAATCTTCAGAAAAGTTGCAGGCAAAGTATAATGAGGAGCTTGTATCTACCAATTGCTAACGTTTTGCCACATTTGCTCTGTTTCTGTACTCCTTTCCTTGGTGTATAGGTATTGTTGAACCATTGAATAATTTATTGCAAGCATCCTGACACTTCATCCCTAAATACTGTAGCATATATTTCTTAAGAAAAAGGACATTCTTCAACATAGCCACAATATGACTACTTGTGAAATTTAACATTGATCCAATATTATTATCTGAAAATAAACTCTATATTAAAATTTTCACAATTGTTCCAATACAGTTTTTGTAGTTTTATTTGTTTTTTTGCATTCCATGATATAACCAAGATTATCTGTTACATTCAATTTTTCTATCTTTTACCCTCCCTTGAGTTACAATTTTCTAGTCTTTTTTTATTTGTTCACTTTTATAGTATAAACATTTTTTTAGAATTTGTGCCAGTTTTCAGTATGTCCCTCAAGTTGAATTTGCCTGGCTGTCTCTTAATGATTAGATTCAGGTTAAATATTTTTGGAAGGAAGGGCTCAGGGGCAGAACACATGCTTAACATGCACAAAGCCCTGAGTACCATCTCCAGCATCACAAATTTTTTGAAGGAATATCATATAGGTATTAATGTGTATTCAATGCATTATATCCAAATTTATGTGCTGTTGTAATTGGTACAATATATTGGGTCATTTGATTAAGGCAGAACTCACCAAATGTCTGCAATGTTGAAGTACTATTTCTCCTTATAATTAATAAGAGATGTGAAGAGTGACACTTTGAGACTTTATTTGTCAAAGGTTCTGACATCCATTATCAATGGTGATTGTAAGATTGCTATAGTTTGATTGATTTCTACAAAAGTAATTTGGATAATGATTAGATCTCTTGCAAACATGGGCTGGACCACAGACAGACCCCGAGTGTGTTTGTGTAATGGAGGTGCTAAGGCAAAGTGAGAAGATAAACTGACATGCTCTTTGTATTTTGAACAGTGTTAAGTGGAGGGCTTGGGGTACCTAATGGGAAGAATCCAGGAAAAGTAAACATTTGTTATGTGTGGAACAGAACAAACACATTATACTGTTTTCTGTCTTTGCAGATAAGACCCAGAGCTTGAAAACAATGGGTTTCTGCAATGCAAATAATGTATTAAAGTCTTTCTTTTTTAAATGATGAGTTATAATTTCCCTTCTTTATTTCAGTTCCCCTCTTCCATTATATTTTTCGTTGTAATTTCATTTTGTAATTTCACTCTAATTCTGGTTGTAATTTCACAAAATTCAAATATTATTGATAGTAAACACAATTAGTAACCAATACTGTGTCAGAAAGAAAAGTTTTTAAGAGAAATTACCGATAGTGAAGATTTTAAGTGATAAGGAACAGTAACATATAATCCAAGTATACGTCTATTTTTATCTTGAATAATTTGTTTTCTTTGTGTTTCTCTGATTTATCAGAGTTAATTTACAACAAAAGCAAATTCTACACCAATAAGTGAACTAGCTTTTAAATAGGGAGAACATACCAAGTGTTGCAATAAAGAGAAAACATTCTGCAGAGAAGAGCAAAAGTAACTAATAATAGCAATAATCATGATGATGTTAAAGAATGCTAATAAGCTTTGATAAAAGATCTTGTGAAGCTGAGGTAGTCTAATAACAGCACAGTAACCAGAACAGAGTGCATGGAAGGTGGATTGTGCAAATTACATTTTAAGTGGTGAGAATAACCTGGCATAGGAAACAAGGAAGAGAGATGTGAAAGGACAGATTGCATGTAATCAATAAAGAAGTCTTGGCAAAGGCATTTTTGCCTTGCAGAATCGCACTAACATATGTCTTCTTTTTGCTATCTTCATGTTTCTCTGATTGATCAGATGACTTGAACCCAAAGCAGGGAAATCACTTTTTTGCATGAGCATCATTTGGTCACCAGCAGGCATCTTTCATTGGCTTCATATGGCAGAGACTGAAGAATATGTTTGCAGGACCGCTGCGGGGCCTCGCCTGAGGCTTGCCCCATCTGCAGCGCCTGGGCACGCCCTGGCCCCGAGCGTCCAGCGGCGTCCCCGCCCCGAGCATCCTCCTCGGACCCCACGGGTCGCCCAGGGGGAACGCCCTGGGCTCCGCCCGTCCTGGGCTCCGCCCTTCACTGCGCTTGGCCCCCAACGCGCTCATCCCTCTTGCCCCCTGCCACTCATCCCCCCCGCCCCGCCCCACTCTTCCCCACCCGCCCCCGCCCCACTCTTCCCCCCCGCCCCCCCCCCCCCCGCGCGGCGCCCCGCTACCCCCAGTGCGCAGGCCCGGCCGCCTCAGCGCGCACGTCCTGGGCTCCGGAGCGCTTCCGGCCTCCAGCCGCCCACCTGATCCTGTTAGCCTCTGCCCTGCCCCTACTGCCGCTGGCTGCTGGGCTTGGACTTCTTGCGGCCCGGCAGTGAGTTTCCTGCGTGAGCAGCGGCGGCGGATTTCTCCCGCGCCGGGGCGGGCAAAGTTCCGCGTCCCCCCTTTGCCTTGACCTTTGCGGGCTCGCCGGCGGGTGCGGGCGGCGATCGTCTGCGCTGAGCGGAGGGACGCCGGGCCATAGGAGGGAGGGCTCCGCGTCAATTTTTTTTTTTTTTTTTTTTTTTTTTTTGCGGCGCGGCCAGAGCCTGTGGCGCGCGGGTGGCGACCGCGGGGACCCCGGCGTGGCAGAGCCATAGATGGCCTGACTTGGGGCCTTGGACTCCGCAAAAAGCGGCGGTCGCGGTCGCAGCGAGACCAGGAGAGGCGCTCCCGGGCGGTCTGGGGACGGCGCGGCGGGTGGCGGCGGTTCTGGCCGGACCTGGGCGCCCTCGCTCGCCTGGTCTTCTGGCTGCGACAAGGAAGACAATGGGAAGCCCCTGTCCTCCGCCTGGTCCCGGCCTAGACCCCTGCGGAGGAAGTGGCTCGAGTCCACCTTGGCCGAAAAGGACATCGTCCATGGGTTTGCCAGGACCAGCTTTGACCCTTTTGAAGCGCTGGAGGTAAGCGCCCCCTCCCCATCTGCCTTTTTGCCCGGCCCAGTTGGCGGCGCCAGGCTCCCTGCAGTCCTCCCCCAGCAGGCCTTCCCCCCCCCCCCCCCCCCCCCGCAGGCCTCCCTCCCCCCCCCCCCCGCAGGCCTCCCTCCCCCCCCCCCCCCGCAGGCCTCCCTCCCCCCCCCCCCCGCAGGCCTCCCCCCCCCCCCCGCAGGCCTCCCCCCCCCCCCCCCGCAGGTCTCCCCGCCCCCCCCCCCTGCAGGCCTCCCCTGGCCCTGTCTGTTGGTCTGTCTGGCCCGCTGAAAACATTTTCCTTGTGTGTCTATACCATGTTTTGTTTACCCATTCATTCTTTATTTTACATGTGAGGTGCTTCTGCCTCTTGGCTATTGTATATGTAGTGTTGCTATGAACATGGATGTGCAAGTCTCTTTGCAATCCTCTTTTCTGTTTTCTGTGTGTGTGTATGTACAGACGTAGATATTGATATATGTATATGTGTGTATATGTATATATATATATATATATATATATATATACATACACACACACCACACACACACACACAGAAATAAAATTGCTAGATCACATGAAAAGTCTGTTTTTATTTTCAAGGAACTGTTTTCCATAAATAACTAGATTTTAAAGATATGTGTTTAAGGTCATCTTGTTGGTCTTTGATCTCTGGATTGCTTTGAATTGACCCTGGGTAAGTACTCTCAGTCACCTGCTGTAGCATACCTTGAACTTGAACACACTCCTACCACTGTCCATTGCTCACTGAGGCCCAGACCCAAATAACAGATTCTCAGGATCCATGACTGGCCAGAGATGTAAGTTGAATCTTAGCAGGCTTGAGCTTAAATATTTATTTCTTAATTGTCCAGATCTTTCAGTGCCCCACTTGGAGATCACTGTCATCACTGTGTCTCATCAGTTCTATTGTAATTATACAAGACAGTTTTTTTTTTTAAATCAGACTTTATATTTTAGTTTTATCTTCTCTAAAACCTGCAGAATTTGGTACAATACTCTGTTGGCAATTTTCTAGTGAATGTTTGGTTTATCAGACAAGTGATTGATGGAAAGGTATATGGTAGAATTAGTGTCTTTAATCTTGACCATGGCCCCAGATGGGTGTTTGACCACATCTAAGCTACCAGCCCTCTTCTTGTCATGTCAGTTTATGAGCTGAAAGAAAGAATGAGCATAGGTTAAAGAATTTTCAGCACTTACCTTGTGCTAGGTACTTTGCTAAACACTTACATTAGCTCATTCCACTTTACAGTAGTGCAGTAGAATACATTTCACTTTTGTAGGCAATGAAACGATAGAGAAGGGAGACAGTCTGCTCAGCTCAAAGAGGTAGACTAGGCACAGGATGAATATTTATTGTCCATGAGGCTAGAAAACTCATGTTATAGTTATAGCCAGGAGCTAGGATAGTTTCAACACCACCAGCAATGAACTATAAGCTGTAAGGTTTAGAAGAATGAATGGGAAGATCTTGAGGTGGGGTAATGAGACCCTGTATAAAAGAACCACATTTTAATTAGTAGCAAATGGAGGGAGTGATCAGTGCAAGGTGAACAGTGGAGAAGGTTATATGCTATCGGAAAGTGTTTGAGAGAGATAGTTGCCCTGATTTGGAAGAAGGGGAGTTGAGGGAAAATGAGTTTCAGAGGACGGAATGAGAGGATGAGGTGGCTGGAGGGGCTTGGGTTTTCCAGTCTCCAAGCAGAACAGGGAAATGTGACCTGATGGCTTAGCTGGTGTCAGGGCTCCAGGTAGCAAGATAGCATCCTTCTTCTTAGATTGGGCCCTCAGCATCTCCACCATGGAGCGTGTGGGGCCAAGTTTCAGCACACATGTTGCACATATTCTCTTCCCCCACTATGAGTGAAAGAGAACATGAAGGAGAAATCAACAAATACTCTGAATCTCTTGACATAGAGAGCAAAACATATTGATGGTGTCCCGCAACTCTAGATAATTTCATTGAACTATATGAAGCTTAAAATTGATACATAGGCCTAACCCTGATTAACATTGTTACTGTCATTCTGACTTGACTGGATAAACTGATATGGAATAATCTATTAAATATATCACACTTTAAGAAGGAATGTAAATCATATTTCATCTATAATTAGGTGGGAGACAAAAATCACAAAGAGACGAGTTTAGTGAATATGTCTTGGTGTGTACACAGCATCACTAGAATTTTTTTCCTGTTCCATGGGGAGAAAGAAGTTGATTGCCTTTCAAGAATTGATTGCTATCCAGGAAATGAGAGGCTGAGGGGTGAATTATGTAATGTTCATAGAGTGGGTTTTATTTATGGATTCAATGAGATTAGCTGCGGTCTTCCTAAAGTTAATGGCACTGGAAAAACACCATTTTGTATTTAGCTGGAAATACCTAACTTTCCAAGTTAGAGACCTAATTGCTTCTCAGATTATAATGTGGTTGCATTTGTATCTCCTTCTCCTTTCATGGGAGCTGTCTGCTGCCTTTATCGTTTGTGAATTAATGTTGTAAACCAGAGCTTGTGAGTGAAAAGGATGGTATATTTTGAGTTCTTTGGTGCTCTTGTTTCACAGTCACAGAATAATCTATAGTGAACCTGATTATTGATAATAAATAAGAGACATAAACCAAAGTAAAAAAGATAAATACAGTGTGTTTGGAGGAGTCATTGAACCAAAATGTAGCTAGGAAATAAGATAATTGTAGTTTTTACCTCATATGGTTGTTTTGAAGGGTAAAAACATATGCTAAACCTTTAGAACAACATGTAGAATGTGTTTCAGTGCATTTTATTTGCTTTCATTATTATTAGATACATAGTTGGTATTTGTGGTGAATGGTGAGTGTGGTATGAATGTGAATGTTAAGAGCATAAATAGGCATGTAACTGATATGTTTATGTCTTTTTCCAGATGGTTGGCATAATGAAACAAAAGGTGACATTATGGAATTGTTCTTATTTGGGACTAACATATCAGAGAATGTTTTAAGTTGTGGTTTCATTTTGTTTTGTGAGGTTTTTCTTGACTGTTGGTGGTTTATAGTATTTTTGGTGCTGGAGGTTGAACCTGGGACCTTGCACATGGTAAGGGCGTGATCTACCATTAAGCTATACCCTAGCCCCTTTTTGTTGGTTCTTGGTATATTAGTTTGATTTATTTCAGGTGATGTTCTCATAATGTACCAAAGCATCTTTTTATACTTTTAAAAATATAAATGAGGACCATACCATCATTTGGAAAATGCCTGTAATGATAGGTACTCAGTATATGTGTGGGAGTATTTTTTAATGAGGATTGTTTAGAATTTAATGACTCTGTGACACTGTTCTCAGACTTGAGTTATAGGGCTTCCCAAAAATGAGGTGTGAGTGCTGCAGTAGAATCATCCAGGGTACCTGAGGTGTTTTTTTGAGATGCCAGCCTTTTGCCTCCAGCGTGTTTGGAGCAGGTAGTTGTGTCTTGAGTCACCTGGACTATTGGGCATGGGCTGCATGGTTATACATATTATAGGGTTACCTATGTGGAGTTAGGTGCAGCTGTGGTATTTCACCTAAGTCATAGCTTTTTGTGGAATGCTTCACTACAGAAACTTGGTGCATTTCAGAGATGATGTACTTTATAAACGGAGTCTAGAGAGACCTATGAGAGAATAACAGAAGGCCGACATTTCCCACTCTGGGCCAATTGTTTGTCTCAAGGCTTTGCATAATGACTTTCTTTCTCTCCCCTCCCCACCTCTTCTCGAATGCACTTAGAAGGACTTAATGGCATCATTTATAGTTAGAGAATAAATGTAAAACTGATTTGTTCAAGAACACCAATAAGTTGCAGTTAAAAAAGTAAAGACTCATATAAGGCAGGACAGATTGCTACTTGAGGGACCTAATGGCTAGTTGGTTTTAGAGTAGATCACCAAAGGAACTGTAGCTTTACCTGCTGACCCCTCAGTTCAAGGAGCTGTGTTCACAGTGTTGGAGCACTGTGGAGGAGGGCTCAGATTTTACAGCAGAAAGAACTGTGGATGACTAACCTTGCAGTTGCTCTGGCCTCTGCACCCATGACTCTTGTGCATTTCCCATGAAAATTTCACCCCACCCCGACCCCCATCTTCTAAAGCCTGGGAGATCTTTCTACACATAGCCACAGGCTTTACCTGGTACCTGGACAAGGAAATGATGAGAAAGGGGATTTGGGATTTTTAGGGGAAAATTACTTGGCTTTGAGAAACTTAATGGAAAATATGTATTCAGTGCAGCTAGGTTCCAGGCACACACTGGAATAAAGAATTAAGCATTGTTTCATCTCTCAAGAAGTTGTCTAGTGTGAACCATCTGTGTGCAAATAAATGGTTTCAATTACTGTGAAAACAGCAGCAATGAAAGGGGCCACAAAGGATCGTGGTAGTATAGAATATGCAGTGGAAGTGTTCAGGAGGACGTTGATCAAGGTGGGTTTGAAAGACAATGAGAAGCTTGCCAAATAAACAAGAAGGGAGATTACCAGGGCAAAAGAACAATGAATGGTCTGTCTCTTAAGAAGATTTGGAGCTAAGAACCAAATCCAAAGACTGGGTGTATTTTGCTTCAGTTCCACCTTATACCTGCCTGCCATGTGACCTGATTTCTTTGCTTTTACTAAGGGAAAGAAATGGGAATCCCCAGGTCTCCCTTTTGTATGGCATAGAAAGCTGAAATGTCTAAAATTGTGATCTTTGGCTAAGATTATTTAGTAATCATCTAATCATCAGTGATAGAGTATTGTCCCTCATAAACAAGGCACTGAGTTCCATCCTTGGCAATAGGGGTGGGGTGAGAGAGAATTGTGATTGTGTCTAACTTGGATAATAAAACGTATAGACCCTGAGATAGATGTACACGATTAGTTTAGTGACAGATATAGGGTCAAATAAGACATTCACATTGGTCCGGTTCCATTTCAGTTGCTCTACATTTGAGTCATTACTTTTTTTTGCCCCCCTTGCTGGGTTTATTGCTTCTCATTCATTAAGTCAGTGCTTACTGAGTTGGTTCTAAACAGCTGTGCAGTCTAACAGAAGTACAATTTTTTCCTGTCTGGAGCTTAAAGCCTTAAAACGTGAATTAACTTTGGAAAATATAGGCTTGTATCAATTTATGAAGAGCTAGTCTAAGAAGTTAGGACTTAATAATTTGCACCCCCAACCCAGGGAGAATTCCAATGAGTTCTTTGAATTTATAGCCTGAGGCAAATCCTTTTTTATTCCCGTGTTCCTTGACATTATTTATTACAGGAGGATAATGCCTTAATGTGTTTGAGTAAGTTTTGAAAATGTATACATAAAGGTAGTTTTATAAGCTTTGCATTGTGTGAGAGAGTAGTTTGTAAAATTGTGGACTCAGGGAACAAAAGAGCATGGCTTTGAATTCTATCTCCATTATTTATGAGCTGTGTGATCTTTGGCTATTAAAGAAGGAGTATCTCCTCATATGGAAAATGATAATTTAAATCATTGTCACACAAAAATTACTAAAATGAATAAATGAACAAATTCAAACAAAAGTATACAAGTAGGTTGCCTTATACATAGTATTATCCACAATTGGATTGTCTGGTGAGCCCCTTTAGTGGGTCTGATTTTTCTAATGCCCTAGAACATTGCTGCTGTTTCTGTACATTTGTGCATCAAAATCATTGAGAGGGCATCTTAAAAATATACATCTCTAAGGTTTCTAGTTCTTCAAAGAGTGTTAGCTCCATTCTTTCCTTTAAACTTTTTCCCCTTAAGGTCTTTTTCCTTAAACTAAAAACCTTGAACATGACACAACAAAAAAGCACATGAAAGGTAGAAAGAATCCAGACTGTCTACCACTTAGGGACTTGAGAAAAGGCATGACGGTGAATCCTCTGGATTTCCTTAATGATGCCTAAGGACACAAAACTCATTAATTGTGTAGTTTTAGAATGGGTATTGTGGGAACTTCTGGTCAGTAATGGCTACAGTTATAGGAACTCCCCTCCTACCCTGTTCCCCTATCAAAAAAAAAAAAAAAAAAAACCTTAAATGTCTGTTTCCCTACTGTATCCAGTACCAAGGGGAAAACCATATCCCATACACCTAAAGCTACAGAAGGGCAGAGCAAAAAGAAATTGATCTTCGCACTCTGCTTGTTGGAAGCAGGCAGTGTTCATCAATACCCCTGCCAGGTGGTATCAACAGCAAGGTGCTGATCTTCCATTCCATGATTGACAGAACTAGGTGGTAGTCTAGAAGAGTGCCAGGGAATATAAGTAGGGGTGGGGGTTGGGGGGGGGTCCAGGCTGAAACTGAGCTTCCATTCCCATCCTTCTGCAACAAAGTGGTAGAATCATCCCTCCTCTCCCCTTCCCTTGGATGCCAGTGGGGCTGAGAGGAACCTGATCTTACACCCTCAACTGGCGGAAATGAGGCAATGCCAGCGAGTGCATATTTTCTATGGAAAGGTGTCAGCAGGGCCAAGCAGGGAGGTGAACTTGCTTCTTGCCATCTGTAACAGGCAGTGAGACTCAGTGCCTTCTTTTCCCACTGTAGTATTTGGTGGGTCCCAGAGGGAAACAGAATCTACACCCTGCCTCCCCATCCCCCATGCTACATTTCAACATGCCTACTAACTAAAGACATCTGGAATAAAATGAAAAG
The DNA here is from genome assembly GCF_045843805.1 of Urocitellus parryii. Classification (NCBI taxonomy): domain Eukaryota; kingdom Metazoa; phylum Chordata; class Mammalia; order Rodentia; family Sciuridae; genus Urocitellus; species Urocitellus parryii. Next base: position 111,847,208 of record NC_135537.1, on the reverse strand, counting down.
AATCAGGAAAATCGAACATGAATGAGAATAGCCTGTAGCACATGTCAGCACTGAGATGAATTAGATATTAGAATTATGAGAGGAATTTAATACTTCAACAAGGAATTTATTTAAACAATTGAAAAACATGAAATGTTAGGAAAGTCTTGTGGGCCCAACAGGAGACCAGTTTTGATGTTCACAGCGTGATGGAGATGTTGTAGATCTTAGTTGTGGATACTACACCAAACAGTGTACTTACAATAGGTATTTTTTTCCTGGATCGAAAGTTTTAATTTTAAATAACCAAACTTTATAATTTTATACATAATCCAATACAATATTAATAAAATTAGCATTTCAGCCTCCAAGAATTGGTATGTGATGGAGATAGTCTTGAAACCAGAATGGATACTTTTATTTGAAGTAAATTATACCTTAATAAAGTTGATTTATAAAAAATACATGGGCCAGTAATTCAAATGTGGAGCTTCTGATTCAGTAGTTCTATGACAGAGTCCAAGCATATATATATTTTTATTTTAATAGTTCATCACATGATTTGAAGCCAGCTGGAGGCTCTGAGGTATACAGATTTCTCCAGAGGAATCTAGGCTAGTTGTGAATTCATTAGAATATAAATCTGTTAGCAATCTGTACAAATAGAAACTTGTTCTGGTAAATTATGAATTACTGGATAAGTACCTGCAGAATAAACAGAAAACAAAATTACAAACGGTTAAGTGTATTATCCACATATGGAAGTTATTTTTGTCTGTTTCTTTTATTGGGCAATATTGTGAAAAATGTTATGTGGTCACCAAATTGCACGGGGGGTGGGGGGAGCCAGGGGAAGGAATTTGGGGTGGGAATGGGAAAGACAGTAGAATGAATAGGATATAACTTTCCTACGTTCAGATATGAATACATGACCACTGTTACTCCACATCAAGTACAACCACAAGAATGGGAAGTTGTACTCCATGTATGTATGATATGTCAAAATACATTCTGTTGTCACATATAACTAAAAAGAACAAATAAAAAAAGTTATGTGATATTCCTGGAAGCTGTCAATTATGGTGCTAGGTCATAAAAAAGCTGCATTGTGGTATGTCAGGCGACTAATGAGAGAGGAGATTAGATACAGTTATATATTCTAATCCTATTGGCTTTGTGTTAAGGAAACTATTTGTGGGGGAATATAAACATTTGGAATTTTCAGCCTATATTAACAGGTGATGACACTTAAAAATTTGTGTATGTATTTGTCTTCAAATCTGTATGATTTCTAAGATGGGGTAGCTTTTTTTCTTTCCTAATGTAGAACCATGACTGAATTAGAAGGCAAATACAGTATTATTCTGTTTTAGGAACAGTACTCTGGTAACATTTTCAAAAATGTAAATAAGTCTTATGTAAGTGAAGGTATTCAAGAAGTTCTGGGTGTGGCACAAAAGGGATGGGTACTGGAGAACCTCTAACAATATTTTAAAATTTCATTTTCTGCTGTTCTTTAAAAGACAATAAGCCATGAATACAACTGTGGAACCATAATAAATACTCATAAAAAGTGATTTCTGCTGGATGTGGTGGTGCACACCTGTAATCCCAGCAGCTCAGGAATTGAGGCAGGAGGATCCAGAATTCAAAGCCAGACTCAGCAAAAAGCAAAGCACTAAACAACTCTGTGAGGCTTTGTCTCTAAATAAAATACAAAATAGGGCTGAGGATGTGGCTCAGCGGTTCAGTGCCCCTGAGTGCAATTCCAGTATCTCCCCTGTCTCCCAAAGTGATTTCTATATGTGCTGGTATCCCTGGCAATGGATCTAATGTGCTTGTTTGTTTAGTAAACCTAGGAGTTAATAGTGAGGAGTCATTTTTGTTTCCTTAGGTGGATCTGGGATCTATGAGATAACAAGAAATACCATGGTATGTGCTTATCTCTGTGTCTCTTGCCCTTCCCATCGAGATTCTTAAGTTTGCAGGATCCCTGTTACCTGTATGTGTTTGACAGCGTGATTCTTAACCATGTGTAGTATGTACAGTCACTTTCAGCATCACCATTCTTTGACCTGGGGAGGAACACAGCCAGTTTGCTAATCATTAATCCCTGACTGTGGAAAACAGTTTACTCAAGAGTGGGTCCTGATTCCTACTCGAGATGAAGCTTCTTTTATTGAGAGCAAAAATAAACTCAAAGTGGTTTTTCTTTGGGGGTAGGGGTGGGAGTAGGGTTACCAGGGGTTGAACTCAGGGCCATTCGACCATTGTGTCATATCCCCAGTCCTATTTTGTATTTTTTAAATTTGAATTTTAAAGACAGGGTCTCACTGATTTGCTTGGTGCCTTGCTTTTGATAAGGCTAGCTTTGAACTCAAAAGTGGTTTTTGAAGTAAGCATCATAACCACTTTTCCCGCTTGGTGCCTGTACTTGCCCTTCTATGGTCAAAACAACTTAATATGTTTAGAAAATAATAAAGGCATTGTATCTAAAGGGAACTTTAGAATTACATGACTTTCCTTAATTCTTGGGCAGACTCAGGTAATCCCAGAAATCGTGGTCACAATAAATCAGCAGAGGCTATCATAAACGGAGGAAATCTATCCTATTATGCCTGCCCCATGCCATTTTCTTATCTGTCACTTAGGATTTCTAGACTACTAAAGTTTTCTGGTTGTATTAATGGAATGGTTGTATTTATTTCAAGCTCTGTTACTTAAACAACTTTCTAATAGTCATTTGTACACTTTGTAGTTCTGAGAACACACTTTGCTTTAATTGAAGGTCTTGCACCCATATTCTGCTGGAAGCAGCTAACATTTTTTGAGCAATTCCTGTGAATGCTTCCCTTTATGTAGATGATTCTCAGAAAGCTAGGTTTTAGAATAATTCCCTATAGGTGCTACTATTTTACTCCAAGGCCTTTGAGCTTTGATGTTTTTAAGGTTCCAAGTATTGAACCCAGGGGTGCTTAACCACTGAGCCAGGTCCCCAGCTCTTTTATTTTTTGAGATAGGGTCTCACTAAGTTGCTGAGGCTGGCTTTGAACTTGGAATCCTCCTATTTCAACGGCATGCACCATTGCATCTGGTCTGAGCTTTGATTTCTAAGAAATAGTTGAATCTTTAATGAAGTCCAATGAAGTGTTTTTTATTCAATAGATGATTGATTATTATTGATTTTAATATAAAATCATTTCCCAATAATTTTTCTTTCTTTCTTTTAAAAACAGACTTTGAAGAAAAATTTCTTCTTCAGGATAATTTTTTACAAATTTCTTCTTATAACTCTTGATTAAAGGAAGAGAATTTTTGGATAGTATGGGAACAGCTGACTCCTGTAGGTTTAGAAGGAATTGGCGTTTAATAAAGTTTCTGGGGACAGACCACTCATGCCAGTTTATATTGGCATAGAGTCCTCCCTTTTCTCTATGGAAAGTGTGGCTTATGATTTCACATGGAGGCTGGCTGAATGATAAGCCATTAAATATTAACAAAGCACCTACCTGTGTAAGTCACAGTACTGGCTATAGGGATATTTAGAAGGTTCATTTTCTTCCTTTGAGGACTTTATTATCTAATTGTAAAGGTAAGATTAAATGCCTTAAAAATGAATCAACAGTATGGTAATTCTTAAATATTTTTTAGGTTTTCTAGTGTAGTGGTTCTTGGATGTAAATGTGCCTCAGAATCACTTGGAAGCCTTGCTGAAATACAGATAGTGGCCAGGTGCCGTAGCCCACACTGTAATTCCAGCTACTTAGGAGGCAGAGGCCAAGAGAATTTCAAATTTGAGGCCAGTTTGGACAACTTAGACCCTGTCCCCTCCCCTAATTATCTCTCCCTCCTTCTTTCTTGTTCTTATCGTTTCTTCTCACCACCTCCCTTTTGTGGTTCTGGGGATCAAACCCAGGTCCTTTACTGATGAGCTACACCCTCGACTCTGAATTTCTAAGAAGTTCCCAGATGCCACTGGTGTTCCTGGTCCAGAGACCACACTTAATGAAGCGCTAGCCGTGTGCATTAGAATCATCCAGGGACTTTAAAACACACACACACACACACACACACACACACACACACACGCACACACACATACTCTCAAGACCAGGTAAACGAGGATTGCTGTGTGATGGGACCTTCAATGTATTTTTCTATTTTTAAAGCTCTCAGTTATTTGTAGTATGCAGTCAGATTGGGGAGTTACTGGTCTCATGTGTAAGGGGCATAATTTTAGATTTAGAGTACATGATATTCCTGAGAAGTTATTGATTCTGATCTTAAAGAATGGTAAGAGAAAAGAAAGGTATGTTTTATGTTCTTATAAAACTAACACTGAGAAGAAGTCAACTAGTTTTCTAGTGGTTTCTTGGGGGTAGGCAGAGGGGCTTATGAGACAGCAAGGGGCCAGAGGGTGCATGCTACCACTAGCAGTAAGGAGCATTTGCTAACTGCCTTCTGAACTTCCCCTTAAATAGGCTAGTACTTACCCTAACAGACTTTATTGTAAGTGCATTTGGAGTGAGGCATGGCTGTGGACTATGAAATAGTGATAGGCTGAACTTTGAAAAATGACTGTCATTTTTACATTTAATTTAAACTATATTTATTCATATATAAAATAAGGTACTGCATATAGTTGCTATAGTTCAGTGTGTGTGTGTGTGTGTGTGTGTATAACAATTTTAGAAACATTGTTTTTTACATGTTGATCCTTTAAGTTCTAGCTGTGGGTCCTACATACAGTCTGTGCTCAATAAATCCATGTTTTTCAAATGAATTGGAAAGGCTATCTTTTCGCATTAAGTGCCCCTACATTAGGAAGGACAGAGAACACTTGTTTCTGAGCTTTACAAAACAAACAAGCCCCTGCCATTTTAGGTTTCCTAACCTAGGCAAGAAGTCTCATAATTAAAGGAAATAATAAATAATGGAAATACATTTTCTCTATGTGTACTAGTCATAAGCTGCCTGTCATCTTTAGAGTTCTTTTCCTTTTCAGTTCCAATTGATATTTAATCATGTAAAATTTAGGTAATATTTTTAGATTTTGTTTTTGACTTTATTAAGTTAAATTGATTGTAAAATAACAGAATATTTTGTGTTTAATTTCTTGGAAATAGAACTTTTGTTATAAATTTCGTAGGGCTCAAAACTTACAAAATAAATATTGGAGATTTGGTATTAAAATTTCGACCTTTTCTGTTTTAAGTCAGTTGAAATGCTGTGGTGAAGTGGCCATCCTGTGTTGGCATCAGGTCTTTTCTCCACCCATCAAGGGAATTGTGACACACAGCAGCATCTGGATTTTTGGCCCAGGGCGAAGAGGAGGAGAGATAGTAAAGAAACCTGATCAGTTCATTTGATGCTAATTCCACAGGTGGCTGGTCACTGTGTAGGGCCTGGCTGTTGCTATTTATAGAGCTGTAAGTGGATGTAGGTACACACTGGGGCCTGAAAGGATGGTGTGACTCAGAGTGTAGTGGTAAAAGTGGGAAAGTAGAATCTAGGGATAAATGGACATTGGTGAGTGTCATTGCTAGAGTTAAATGAGACTCAAGTGGCTGTCATGATTTCCACTCTGAATTCATTGCCATTCTTGAGTACCTTTGAAAGCAAACAACAAAACAGACCTAAGCAATCACTGATAGGCTCTGCTTTTAAAAAAAAAAATTTGTTGATATTATAATCAGGTAGACTTAATTTCAATTTAAATTTAAAGAGCTATCCACAGAACTATAAATTAATTCAATTTCAAAAGGACTTGATCATTTTCACTACTTCCCTCTCCGATTCCCTATCTTTCTAATGGGGAAACAGATCTAGCAGGGTCATACAACCAGCTTAGTTTCATAGCATTGAAACTGGAGCAGGAATATGGATCTTGAACCTCTTAGTTAATATTTTTCTGTTTCATTCTCCTTCTCATCCTTTTTCTTCCCACTTCTTTGACTGGATATTGAACCCAGGGGTGCTCTACCACTGATATACATGCTCAGCCCTTTTAGTTTATACTTTAAATTTTGAAATAGGTTCTCATTATGTGGCCCAGGCTGGCCTCCAACTTGGCAATTCTCCTATCCTACCTCAGCCTTCAGATTCATGCCTGGCTCAATTTTTTCTTTTTCTTCTCTGTTCTATAAGATTATCCTTTGGTGTGATATTTTCTCAGAATTATTTCATTAGTTGAAAAATGTCTCTGTTGTTTTTATTTATTAAAATGAAAAATACAAACTCCTTTAATTGATAATACATCTGCTTAATGCCAGCATTATTAGTAATAGTCACAGTACCTCTTGGGAGAAAAGGGGGAGTTGGCTAGGTATGGGGGCCAGTGAGGAGCACACAGCATTAGTTATCTGTTGTCCATAGACTGGTGGTACCTGAGATAATGCCTGGAGGGGTAGTTACTTTGAATTACATCTTGGTCTTGACCTCAGATTTGGAGACCAGCTCTCCTAAGAAAACTCTTCTTCTGTTCTGACTTCAGCAGCCTTGCAGAGAAGTAAAATAACTTATTGTTTAAATAATTGTTTGTTTAAAGTTTTACTAGCTAGTTCTTCTGCACAGAATTGACAGGCATCTCTGTGAGAGTATTTCTAGTCTATTAAAGGCTCTTCACCACATTACTTGTAATCTAATCTCAGTGTAGAATGTAATGATAGGTTTCTGTTTTTCTCTCCTTCCCTTCCCACTTGTTTCAAAGGCCACACACCAAGCTCTGGAGAGGGAGATGCCTGTGGGCTGGGAGTTGGCTGCCCTTACTCTGGCTGGCTATATGTGGCTGCTGAAACAAGTGCCTTTGGGTCATTCATTCTCAGGTCACAAAGTTCTAATGTGAAGGCCTGAACATGCACTCTCTCCTGAATGATTTATTAGTTCCCCATCTGTAATTGGAGGGAAAGAGATGAACTTATTGTTTCTTGAACTTCAAAATAACCTCAGGGAACTTATTAACAGCATACGCTCCCGGATGCTACCTCTGGGGGTTCAGGTTCAGGTCTAAGATTAGGGCCATATTTTAGAACCATGATTGCTCTGAGTGCTAGGATCTCATTTAGTCCTGATGATTTTTTATTGTACTTACCAGTGGAAGATGGGTTTTAGGCCACAGAAAATTTATTTGTAGTTATAGTCAATTCTCAAGGTAATCCCTGCATGCCCCCCCCCATCCCACTTGACATTGCCAAGCCTGCTGTGACCTGAAACACCACTACCCTGGTGGATCTCTTCTGTGCCTCACTGAGTCTGTTTAAGATTTGAACATTCACCTTAGAGGGAGGAATAATTTTATAGTCATTGGAACTTCTAACAGGCCAGTGGTGATTTAGGATGGGGTTTCTTCTCTGATCCTAATAACCACACGGTTTATACTTAACTGGACACTGGCTATTTAAATAGATGCTTGTTCTTCAATTATCGAGTAGTTCCCAGTTGGCAGATTATCAATTGGGATTGAATTTCCTTGGCCATTGCTGTTTGTTACACTCATGCTGTTTTTTGTGGCATCTCTCCAGGCTCTTGAGCCTTTTCTAAGCAGGAGAGATATCAGAGTGCTTTGTCTCATTCTCTTGGCTATTAGGGAAGGACTCCCTATAAAATAAATGGGGGACAAAGGAGAGTATCATGTCTGTGGCATAGAAATGCTGTTAGCAAGCTTGAGGCATATCAGAGAGGTAGGTCCTATGAGTAACATTTACTATTGCCTTTCGGCTTTGGAACCTTTCTTTTTTCCTTCCTTTTCCTGTTTCTGAGGCCTGAGATTTATCCTGAATTTAAAAATGGACTGGTTTTGATTACTTGAATAGGCAACACATTCAGCAGGGAATACATGTGCAGACTGAGATGTCTCTTAAAGCCCATTTGTAGTATAAAGTCATTTGAAATGATATTTTGAGTCAGTAATGTATTTCTGCTTCAGAGTCCCTGGCTAGATTTATGCATTTATCTCCTGTTTTACTAGGTGATTTGCTTTTATTCTGCTAGCAGAGCCCATTCCACCTCCCAAACTTTAAATGTCAATCCAAGACATACGCGTGTTTTAATGAGAAGGCATTAAACCACTTCCAAATGACATCAGATAACAACACCATAAGCTTAGAAACAAGGAGAAACTTGGATTCTTGTTAGATTTTCTAGCAAGCTTGATTAAGTCATTGCGGAAAGGATTACGTGACCCTTAACATGAGTTTTGGAGAGATTCAGTCAAATAGGTGGATGAAGTACCAATGGCAAATCAGTACCCAACTGCCAGTTGGTATGATCTTTTCTCCCACAACTTGGGGTATTCAGCCAGAAGACAGCCTCTTTTTCAGGGTCCAGCTACTTCTTTGCATAGGGATACAAGTAGAAAAAGATGAAACCATTTTCAGTTTTACTGGACTACATCAAGGTAGAAGCCTCTGGGTTGTTTTTCCCTGCTGCCATTTGCCTTTTCCTAGCTGCTGTTATTCTTTGTGGCCTGAGGAGCTTCTGACTTTAGCTGAAGGAAGGGCATCAGGACAGGGTGTTTTGATTTCACATCTGTTGTTTTTTCAGAAAGGAAATGAGCAACCGGTAGTTCTAAAACAGTGCCAAAGGGAGCTGGGGAGTTGTTACTTGTAAATGTACAGGAAGAAAGAAACAAGCACTGATAGGTAGTGCATGATGTACAGCTTATGCCTTCAGAATATAGGGGCTTGTCTTTCTGTGATTCTCTCATAACCATGTAGGAGGGAAAAGAATGAGGCATGTGATTTGTTGGGGTTGAACTTCTGTGCAGAAGTCAGTGTTCTACTCATTTTAACACTAATTTATTAATTTATTTCACAAATATCTCTTGTGTTCCTAATCTTCTGAGTACTAGGGATAGCAGCAAAGTAGACAAGCAAAAATGGTCCTTGCCATCATGAAGCTTAGACTCAAGTGAGGGGATGCTGCGAAAGACACATGGTGGTAGTGGTGATGAATATGATGAAAGGAGAAATAAAACAGCAGAGAAGAGAACGAAATAGTGTGGTATGGAATATCTCCTTATAAATGACCAAAAGATAAATAAGTACAATTAAAGAAAATGTGGAGTTTTTATTATCTAAAATTTTTATAACATTTCAGTTGTTCAATTTATTATGGAATATTAGCATGTATAATGACTTAGAAGATTTAATTTTTCCCTTGCAGTATGGAAGTTATCCAAGAACATAGCATTCCTTGGATATTCAGCCTCAGTTAGCTGGAGTAGAGTTTATCATCACAGTTGCTTTTAGTGTAGATTGTATATTAAGACATGTCTTATAGCCCCCCCCTTTTCTTTCATATGACTGGGGATTAAACCTAGGGAGCTCTATCAATGAGCTATACCACAACCCCTTTTATTTTTTAGATAGGTTCTTGCTAAGTTGCTAAGGATGACTTGGAATGTGTGATCCTCCTGCCTTAACCTCCCGAGTTGCTGGGATTATAGGCATGCACCATCATGTCTAGTTTAAGGGCTTGCTTTTTGGGGGGCGGGTGTACTGGGGATTGAACCCAGAGCCTTGTGCATGCTAGGCAAGAATGCTACCAGCTGAGATATATACCCTCAGCCCAATGGCTTACTCTTTATAAAATTGCTGTAAAATTATTTTCTGTGATTAAGAGGAGCCTTCCCACTTTAAATAGATGTTTAGTGGTTTTCATTGTCATTTTGTTTTTAACAGTAATGAGTAAGCTTAATGCATTATAGTTATATATAAAATCAGAATGCATTGTAGTATATTCACATGTGTGCCTGCCGCAGTCTGGCTGGGCACAAAATCAAGAGCCACTCACAGCCTTGTAGATTCAAACAGCAATTCTTTATTCCCGAACTGTTACCGGCACTCTACAAACACATTCTGGGGAAATCCACACTTCCACTGGGCTCTGCATCCCAAATACTCTCTCAATCCCTCGAGAACTCAACGGGAACTCAAGGAGCGGGTGCCTGGAGGCAGCAGGATACACCTTAAACCTGGAACCGCCCTAAACCCAAGGAGCCCCCTAAACCCTGATCCGCCCTAAACCCTGATCCGCCCTAAACCAGGATCCACCCTGGTCCTTGAGCAAGGTCACCTTTCAATACAATATCACTGCAAATGACCTGAGTCTAAGACAAGCCCATTTCCACAATGGAGAGTCCTTCCTCTAAGCAACATGGGGTAGGCTGACAAAGAAATTGCCATGAGTCATTCCTACTTGGCAATGGCTCTCAGCATGTACCTAGTATAATTTGGTCAACTTTATTTCACAGTTCTTTCATTTCCCCTCCTCTCCTCTTTATTCCTTAATCCTCTGCTTTTACTTTTTTGATCTCACTTCTGTTTTGACAAGATCCCTTCTCTTATTCCTTTCTCCTCATGTAATTATGCACACTTTTGGGAATAAATATTTATTATTGTTATATCTTCTTGTTGCATTAATTTTTATTCTCTTTGACAGTATTTAGTGTTCTTCCTTGTCTCTTCTGATTAACTTTTCCTTGCAATCTACTTGGTCATATATGAGAATAGCTACTCCTGCTTGTGTTCAAACTCCATTTGCATGGAATGGTTTTTAAAATAGCAATTCTCAAGCTATTAGTGATAGCCAGCATTTTATAAAGTGGAATCAAATAAATGATTATCAGAGTATATCACACTTTCTAAGATTGTGTATTATTTTAAAAACTTTTTTAAGGGATATGTGTACATATCACACACATGGATGGGTATGTGTGTGCATGCCACATCCTGATGATATTTCCATTATGTGTAATGCTTAAAAATATTAGAAAAATTCATAGAAAAATTATAACAATATGATGTAATAAAAATTAGTCAATGTGATCTCTCTCTTGGACCAGTCAAGAAAAATGTTAATATTTGCTAATAACAGTGGATTTCAGGGCCTTATGCATGGTTTCACTTACACAAAGCCCAGAAGTCAGGCAACCAGGGGTAAGCAGTGCCTGTGAAGTGGGTGGAAACCATGGGAGAGGGCCTCAGGAGGAGGGAAGTCAGTATTGGGGTGCCTGTTCCCTGCCTGTCTTCACTGACTTCCTTGATGAGCCCATCCAGACTCAGCTTTAACTGCTGTCTAATGGCAGTGACTCCATATTTATGTCTTAAGCTTACCACTATCTTCAACCTCTGTCCTGCCCAGTCTCCTTTCCTGTCAGCAACCAGAGAAACATTTTCTTAAATATCACTTTCTCATTTAAGGCTTTCCTGGTCACTAGCATCTCTGTACCCACTTTTCCTATGCCTTCTTCTTAGCACTTGTAAGTACTCTGTCCTTGTGGTTTCTTGCCTCTTCCTCCATGATACCAGGAAATTTATAGAGACTGGTGGTGTAAAATGCTCCAAGGAGGTTTGTTGAATCTCTGAATGAAAGTAAAAGAAATAGGACCAGTGAAGGAAGCCCAGTGAGAAGGTGGAGGCAAGAGAGAATGGAAGAAATATGGGAGAGAGAAAGTTTTATCCACTCTCTGTTGCTATAATAAAATAGCTGAGCCTGGTAAATTTATACAGAAAGAGGTTTAATTTGGCTCATGGTTCTGGAGCCTAGGAAATTTAAGAACTTGGCATGACAAGGGACTTGTGCTTCTTCAGTCTATGCTAGAAGATGGAATGGCAAACAGGTGTGTGCATAAGACATGAAACATGAGGGGGTTGCCTTGCTTTACCACAACACACTGTTGTGATTACGTGTGGAGTCCTGCAAAAGTAAGACCTCAATCACAGGAGTGAGGAATTAATCCATATGTGAGGACTCTGCCTATGACCCAGATGCCTCCCAACATAGCTGTGCCTGGAACTAAGCACTGTCATGCATTTTGGTGCATTTTGGTGGAGATAAGCCACATTCAAACCTCTACTTCCTTAATGACCAGTAATGAGAGATAGGTGATATAGCACTGTATTAGTAAACTTTCTGTCACTGTAACAAATATACTTGAGACAGTCACCTAATAAAGAGAAAAACCTTTGTTTTGGCCCAAAGTTTTGGAGGTTCCAGTCCACAACCTGTTGGCCCCTTTGTTCTTGAACCTGTGGTGGCACATTGGGACATGCATATGTGGAGAGCAAAACTGTTCATCTTGTGACCAGGAGGCAAAGAGAGTAAAAGGAAGTGACAGCTTCTCACAATCCCTTGCCAGGACATATTCCCAACTTCCTCCCAGAAGGAAGGCTCCATCTCTTAAAGTTTCTACCACCTCCAAATAATGCTAAGTTGCCAACCAGGCCCTTATCACACCACAGACACAAGAGCACTGAGCTTACAGGGAACTATGGAGAGCCTTCTGGTTAGAGGGACAGTTAAGGGATGTGGGCCTTTGTGAGAATGTGTGGAAGCAGAGCAAGATGCTGGAGCAGGGGTGAGGTTCCTGAGAAGAAAGGAAAAGAAGCTTTGCAGCAGAGTGGTAGGTTACCTCTGGTCATCTCTGGGGAGGGGCATGTACATGGGCACTGCCATCTCGCAAGTCAGCATCGAAGCAAGAGAACTGAGCAGCCACGTGGCCTTGCTCTTGGACACTGGCCTTTAGAGATTTAGGGAGGTCAAGTGTTGTGAGGTTTTTCAGGTTTTTTTTATTATTAATGAGTGAGTTCACAATTTTTTTTTCCAAATCAATTATTCTTTTCACTGAGCAATCAAAAAATTGAGAAAAAAACAGTAAATTCTGTTCTTAATACAAATGACTTTTAAAACTTTATGTATTCTTCTATCATGTTGTGGAACCAAAACATGTGTCGTTTCATAGCTAGATTATTCTCTGAGGATTATTTTGGAGAAAGATTTTCTTTCGTGCTTCAGGAAGGAAAAAACAGCCAGAGGCTGTGGGGCTTCTTTTAAGTTATATTTTCATTCCAAACGTTTTCTTTTTCTCTTTAAAAATGTCGTATGTTAGTTCCTGTTGCTAAATTTGTGACCTGGAGCAGCAGAAATGTATTCTCTCACAGTCTGGTGGCCAGAAGTCAGGGCATGAGCAAACCCATACCCTCTTAGATCTGGGTGGGACCCTGCCCTGACCCTTTTGGATGTTGGTGGCCCTGTCTCTACCTCCATCGTCACGTGACCCTATTCCCTGTGTATCTTTGTGTCTCAAATCCCCTCTCCTTTCTCTCATAGGATATAAGTCCTTGGATTTAGGAACTGCAGTAAATCCAGGAAGGTGATTTTATCTTGAGATACTTAATTACATTTGTGAGCATGTAATTTTCAATAACAGGTACAAGGATTAGCACTTAGGTACATCTTTTTGAGGGCAGATGTGTAATCCACTACAGATTGTTTTGTAAATTGAGATGTGAGTTTTTGTTGTTGTTTTAAATCAACACATCATTGTTTTGTGTTCTAGGAAAATCAACATCATTTTAAATAATTATATAAATAAATAAAATTGTTTTGAGTTTCAGCAAAACAACTAAGACCATGTTTTAAAGGTTTTTTTCTGGATCATGTGCCAAAAATAGCTGACATGGGAATTAATATCAGATATTCAACGATCTAAAAATTGTATGTTTCTCTTGCTGGCATTAAATTGTCTAGAAAATATAATTAGTAAAATGTCTGTTGAAGAAATGTGTTTTGCTCAATGCATTCCTCCAAGGACTGGCACATAATAGAATCCCAATTAATTTGAAGTCATGTCAATCTTTAACTCCAGTTGTTTCAAAGAATAGTTTCCTTTGAACGTAGAGCTGCAGGAGTTCACAACCTAGCAGGGAACCAGCAAAGATTTCACGTGTGGCATAAGGGAGGGAAACACATACTTAGCAGCTGCTAATTCAAACACTCTGCACCTGGGATCTCATTCCTGATCAGAGCAGCCCAGCAGTGACAGGGTTTGCAGCAAAACCCTCTTACTGTGAAAGTGGCAGAAAAGTGGATGCTTATGTACCTGGCCCAGCACCAGCAGAAGATTCAAGGGCAAGATGTGAACTGGCTGGTGTCAAGAAAATTTTGTTTAAAAACATATATTTGTACAATAATTAAATATTGAATTAGCATTCTTAAAGATCCAAATTCTGTTTTTTTTCTAGTGGCTTTGGTTTGCTGCCATATAGACAGAACTTAAAAACAATGTATTTCTTATGTATTGAAAAAATGCTTAATGAAGAAACTACCTTTTTTTCTTTTTTGTGGAGATGGTGATTGAACCCAAGGCCTTACACATGTGAGTTACAGCTCCATCACAGAAGCTATTATTTGTAATTAGTGAAAAAGGTAATAGAAATAACGTACCTTTTGGTTATTTGCATAAGTAAACTTCTATTTATCTACCATTGGCTCTTTTTCCTATAGTCAAACCTCTTCCATTTCCATTGTCTACCCCCTGCCCATTTTAACTTATAGAGGTTTTTGGCAACAATAGGATAAAATGTTTGTGAATTAATTGCAAATATTTAGTTAATTTTCAAATAAGTCATAACCATTTACTATGAGTTAGCCATACACAATGTAATAAAAGCCTCATCTAAGACTTTATCAGCAGGTCCAAGTTAAAGGTAATTGGATATCATCATCTTGAAATGAATTTTATTATTATTATTATTATTATTATTATTATTATTATTATCATCATCATTATTATTGCACTTTGCAAAGAAGCTGGCCAATGTATTCAGCTGCCCACCAGCTATAGAATCATCTAGGATGAGGGTATACAGGTGGCCTTTTGACACCCCTTTGATTCATGTTCTGCAGGGACTGCTAATGAGTATCCAATGTTGGTTGTTTTATTCAAACTGAAGAGTGAAAAAAATGTCCATATTTTACATTTGGAAAAATCCAGACAGTAAGATGGAAATAAGTTAATAGTTTTATATCAAATGTACTGTGAAATAAGGTAAAAGAAACACCCATGGAATTCCCTTGTACTTCATGCCTAGTAATGTGAAGTAATCGTGAATAGCTCTTCTGACATTGTACTTGTTTTTCTTTTTTCTTATATTGAGAGTAATGATGAGCTGACCATGTTAGTTCATACCTGTAATCTCAGCGACTTGAGAGGATGCAGCAGGAGGATTGCAAGTTTGAGGCCAGCCTCAGCAACTTAGTGGGACCCTGTCTCAAAAGGAAAAATAAGCCAGGTGTGATGGAACATGTCTGTTATCCCAGTGGCTGGGGAGCCTGAGGCAGTAGGATCCTAAGTTCAAAGCCAGATTCAGCAAAAGCAAGGTGCTAAGCAGCTCAGTGAGACCCTGTCTCTATGTAAAACACAAAATAGGGCTGGGGATGTGGCTCAATGATAAAGTGCCCCTGTGTTCAAGCCCCAGAATTTCTATCTTCCTTAGGATTCCTTTAAGAGCAACATGGAGTAGTGTACTTAGAGGGGTGGGTTTGCCTTATTATTGACAGGGGCACTAGTTCCTATAGGCCTAATTGTGGAATTTTGGTGTCTTATTTTCCTTTTTTTTTTTTTTTTTTTTTTTTAAGAGAGAGTGAGAGAGGAGAGCGAGAGAGAGAATTTTTAATATTTATTTTTTAGTTCTTGGCGGACACAACATCTCTGTTGGTATGTGGTGCTGAGGATCGAACCCAGGCCGCACGCATGCCAGACGAGCGCGCCACCGCTTGAGCCACATCCCCAGCCCTGGTGTCTTATTTTTCCTCCCATTTTAGCAACTAAACACAACCACTGCTCAATAAGCTTCCCTCTCATTCCGAATGTATTCCTGGTTAGAACCACGTGATCCATGAGGTCACTCTTCAGGTGATTCACTGAGGGTCAAACTTGCTCTTTGGGAGATTTCAGGCTGTAAGGACACAGAGTTAGAGCTCTTGGTGACAAATCAACTGGTTCAATTCCTTTTCTTCTTCCTGTTTAACTTGTAGTTTTGTTAAAACGTTGGCAGATTTAGAAAACGATTTTAGCCCTAGAATGACCCTTCTGCAGAGGCAGTAAGCCTTAGAATGGGAAGTTTCTCTTCAGCATTTTACTTTCCCTTCAGATGTGCCCCTGATGGCCTCACAGGGTGGCCTCACACCCAGGTGCGAGACGGGAAGAGCGAGGCCCGGCAGGCATCTGTCAGACCTGAGCTCTCTCCTGTTGAACCTGAGCACTTCACGTCTCATGAACCACAGGCAGGGTCCTGCATCCATGATGGATCCTAACAAAGTCTCTACTTTCCATAAGCATCTGTGAATATAGACAAAACACCGAATGTCATCCACACCTCAAAAAAATGACCACACAACTCCCAAGCCTGGCCAACATGACTGCGTTTCTCTGTCCACCATGGGTTGAGCAGGGCTTTGTTCTTCCCTCCTCCTAGAAAAATGAGATTTTTTAAGATACCTAGTCATAGACTTTCCCCCACAACCTGGTAACCACCTATGCAGAACACAGCCCTTCAACCCTGAATCTGCCCGAGATCACTTAATTTAAGCCAAATCCTATTCTTGGTTCCCTGGCATTGACCTGTCTAGCAACTTGCTTTTGAAATTTACTCATTCCAAATACCACCCTATTACCTATGTAAAATACATGTGTATGTGTATTGTACAATCTTGTGTATGTATGCATACACAAAGATTTGTAAATATATATACATATATACATGCAAGCACATCATATACATACGTGTGCGCGTTAGCACACAGATACACATATATATGTATATATACACACATGTACTCATAAGCACACAGATACATGTGCATATCCAAATATGCATAAAAAATGTTAGAAGTGACCTGGGCCTTTGTTACTTTTTCTCAAATTCTTAATCTAACCTGGAGGCACAATCCTGATCTTCTCCTAATATCAACAGACTAAAAGCTGTAGATCAAACATCCTTAGATCCTGTCTTTCTAATCTTAATATCCTGAGCATCAAATTCTTTCCTTCCAGTTCCCACTCTGGGTCCACATTTCTAGGTGCTTTTCTAAGGAACAATATGGGCTTTTAATTTTTAAATAGGCACATAGTTGTAGAATATAAGCATTTTCCATAAAGTCATTATGTTTTACAAGGTAAATTTTATGGGTACTAATTTGCAATCTTTTCTCTTGGGCTATTGCCACCAAAAAGAACCTGTTCAAAATTTCAGAGCAACTCAATTCTTATGTACATGTATTATTAATTTTTCCTTGTGTACATATTTTTCTTGAAACATTTAGTAGCCTTAATGAATAAATAAATAGCACGTTAAAGTTAATTGACACTATATAGATGTTATGATATAACTGATAATATCTGTTGTCCTAATCATCTTTTAAAATATTTACATCTTCAATAGAAGCAGCAATTCATTGACATTTAAATTATATGTAATTTCAAATGCTAAGTAATATCATAACTTTTGGCTAATCATGGTACATTATTTTTCCTCTTCAACTTTTTCTAGATTGAATTCAGAGAAGAAACCCATTGTTTGGCAGAGACTAATTCCAGCACTTGGTACCCACAATAGTTCAAAGGAACCAATTTTGTCATTATTTTACTGTTTGTCTCTCTCCACTTCAGCAGCCAGTAGAAAACTTGCTGGTTCAAATCATTCCTCCTTATTCTGAAATAAATAGTCCTAGTCTCCAAAAGGTGGCCTATCCTTCCCCACCTGTCTCACTGGTCCAGGCTGCACCTGAGATGAGTGACAGAAGATACCCTTATGTGTGGGGAGGAAGGGGGGTTCCCAGTGAGTCTCCAAGAGCTCCCTTTACTCATACTTCACATGCACCCATCCAAACCCTGCTGGGTCACCCTGCAAATTGTACCCAAACTCTTTGCTTCTCAGGACACTCTGCTCTCACCCTGCCCCTCAAAGCTGGCTATCAACACAGCAGATCCAGGGACGCCTTCCAAAAACAGCTTCATCCAGGTATATTTGATGAACAGAAATGCACACTTTTAGGCCTGGATTTCGTGCATTGTAACAGCTGCATATGTCCATATAACCACCATCCAAGTATCTCTCTGGGGAAGTATCTAAGGGCCTGCAATAGCCAGCATATTCTCCATAATCTGGGCCCCTGTTGCCTCTCCTATCAAGGCCCGCAGGTCCCACTCCACTTCTCCCACTGGCCTCTCACCTCTTGCCTGACATGCCAAGCCCACTTCTGCCTCAGGCTCTTCTTCCTGGCCTCTGTATAGTAACAACGCCTGCACAAACCCCCACACGCCCACCCTCCCAGGCTCTGATTGTTCTGATCTCCATGCTGTTTTTCCCATCACTTTAAGTGAGTTTCCTGTGGCAGCCATAACATAGTAACAACTGAACACCTTCAAGTAACAGAAATCTGCTTTTGAGTGCTTGGTAATCAGAAGTCTGAATTCTCAATGTTGGAGAGTTGGTTCCTTCTGGACGCTTGAGAGAGGCTTGGTCCAAGCCTCCTCCTAGATTCTTGTGTTGCCAGGTAGCCTTATTGTTTCTTGGCTTGCCATTGCCTGTCCCCAGTCTCCACCTCCATCTGTATACCACCTTCTTCCCTCTCTTCCCGTTTGTCTTTTACAAAAAGACACTCTTTTTGTACCTGGGACCATTCCAATCCTGTATAGGCTTGTCTCAATCTTTACTCTAGTTATGTCTGCAGATCTATTTCCAAATCCGATAGGTTTCTACGGGGAACATTATTCACCCTACTATACACTTAGTATGACCTGAGAAGTAATCTGTTTTTCTCTTTTAACAATTAATTACCAATTCCCATCTGAAAGTAAGTTCTCCAAAGGTGGGAACATTTGCTCTGTTCAGTGCTGTGTCCTGGTGAGAAGGCACAGTTGCTGCCCCATAAACACTGGCAGGTGGAGTAGGCGGCCTGTGGCTGGATCCTTGGGCACAGCAGGCAGAGGTGGCAGGAACATGGCAAGAAGTGAAGGCTCCTGGGCCTTATGGGAGCCAGATGCAGATCACGGATGTTACATTTTCAAATACATAAACATAGATTTGCAGGCGGTGGCCAGGAAGTCAGAGTAAATCAACAGAAGAGAATGCCTGGTAAACAGATGTCACATGAGAGACTCTTAGACCTGGAATTGAGGAGGAGGCCAAGAAGCTAGGTCTTGGCAGTGGGTGGTCTTCTGTATTAGTTTCCTGCAACTGCTTTTACAAGCTAACACAAAATTACTGGGTTAAAACAACACACTTTTACTCCTGCTAGTTCTGTGCATCAGAAGTCTGTACTCGGGTACTCTGTGCCACACAAGGTGTCACTAGTGCCTTGCTACCTGCAGAGCTTCCAGCAGGAGGTCCATCCCCTTGCCTCCTCCAGCTTCCAGAGTACTGCTTTCCTGGCTCCAGGCTCCTTCCTCCATCTGCAGAGACAGCAGCCTCCCCTCTCACTTCCCTGTTTCACTGCCTCCACCGTGTCCAGTCTCCTGTTTCCCTGTTTGAAGGATGCTTGTGATGGCATTTAGGGCTCATTGGATGATCCAGGATGATCTCCCATCTGAGGACCCTTCATGTGTTCACATCTGCCAGACAAGACAATACTCACAATACCAGGAATTAGGACCTGGGTCATGTGGGGTGACTGTCCAGCATCCCATGTATTCTAACCAAAGTCCAAACACAGGGCAGATGTAGAGCATCCTGAATCTCTCCCTCCTGGTTTTCCAGTGGGATTCTGTCCTTTCACTGAGCCAAAAGGACTAGTTCCTTTTCTTCTCTGTTAATTTCTCTCCTACTGGCAGGTGACTTAAAGGTGCCTTGTGAGCTGGGCACATGTCCGTGGAGCACAGTGGCAGCTCCATCATGAGATTGACCCCATAAGGCATGGTGGAATGAATAATGCTTATGACGCAGTTCAGGAAATTCCATCTAACTCAATATGGAAAGGCTGAAAAAAGCCCTTTCTTTCTAAAAGCCATATAACAATTGAACTCACTTTCTAGATAGTCCTAATTCTGGTGCTACTGTTTGTATAAAAGCAAAGACTTGGGCTGGGGATGTGGCTCAAGTGGTAATGTGGTCGCCTGGCATGCGTGGGGTGCTGAGTTCGATCCTCAGCACCACATAAAATAAAGTAAAGATGTTGTCTCCGCAGAAAACTAAAAAATAAATATTAAAAAATTCTCCCTCCCTCCCCCCTCTTCCCCCCCCCTCTGAAAAAAAAGCAAAGACTTTTTTAAAAATGTGATTAACTTTATACTATTTGTTTGAGGGTTGAGACATTAGTGCTTTCATGTGTGTATCATTGGATAAGTTCTTTTGGGTTGACATATCTTCTTTTTATTATTTTAAAAATACGTTTTTTTTTATATCTAGCATCCTTCAGCCCTTCCAACTTAATCAACAAGCAGCATAAAAATCAAAGCAGCCTATCCTCATAGCTCTAGATATGAATGTCAAAGTCGATATGGTCTTTAAAACTTCAAAAAAGTTCAAAAGTTCATGAATGATTAAGATTTCCATACTTTTATATAACTTCCATACAGTCAGGCTCCCAGTGGAAGTTATTCAGGTTGCATTCAAAGTGAGCACTGTCCCCTCTGACATGAAGCTATGTCGAA
Organism: Urocitellus parryii; assembly: GCF_045843805.1. Classification (NCBI taxonomy): domain Eukaryota; kingdom Metazoa; phylum Chordata; class Mammalia; order Rodentia; family Sciuridae; genus Urocitellus; species Urocitellus parryii. The sequence goes on along the minus strand of NC_135537.1, from coordinate 111,826,795 downwards.
AACCAAAGTTTGAATTTGTGAGGACCCTGGGTGTCTCTACACTCTTTTCCTTGGGGAAACTTAATCAAATGTTATGAAAGTCCTCCAACTCTTTGGTTTCAATCCCAGTATAACTTTGTAAAGAACTTCAAACTGTTTGCTATTTAGCTCTGTGCTAAGCGTTGTGATTTTAACAGTTCAGACAGTCCATATATGAGTGAGGGTTTAGTCACAATATTTTTGGTCTATGTGACAAGTTTTAATGAAGAAAAGGTTACATTTGCATATTCTCCGGTTCCATTAACATTCTGAAGTGAAGCCCAGTAACAAATGAGTGTTGAGTTCAGCTTCTTAGAAAATTATAGATGCTTCTTGCTTCTTATTCTACTTTTCTTTGTCTAGTTATATGTAACACCTGACATTTCTAGAGGCCCTACACTGTGTGCCATCTGTACCTGTTATTGCTGATGTTCCACCAATATACCAGAGCAGGAATTATGATTTCAGGGAGGCAGATGGATTCCAAGTGCACCTATGTGGCAAATACTCCCCACCACATTCTGACCAGTGGAGGCTCAGGGGCAAGCTGGACAGACTTGAGACCATGGCTGCAGAGAAAGTTGATGGGTTAGCAGGGTTCTAATCAGGTCTGGCTCCATCCAAAAAATCTTTCCCATTAACCCACCCTGCCTCTGAGGGAAAAGCAAGAAAGAAAATAGTTTCAAAATGGCAAATTTTGCTACAAGCGAAAGCAATCTTTCTCTTTTCACTTCTATTTCTTCACATAAGCATAATGTCCAAATGGATACATGTCAATAAAAGGGAAGTTCTTAAAAAATTAGATAGTGTTACATGATTATAAAAGAAAAAAATGTCCCTATAGCACTCTTCGCATTACAATTACTAGAATATATCTAGCTCTGAATAGTTTACTAAGCACTTACCAATTTATGGTATCTTCCATGAGAACAGTGCTATTATTATAAATAATAATTATTATTATTATTCTGTTATTATATTACGCTGTTACTCTCTATTTCATCTATGGAAGCCATAGTCAACAAAGACTAAGGGACTATCCCATATTTAGAAGATACAAGAGTTAAAGACAGATGTTCAAGTTCTGAACTCTTTTCCAGTTTTTCTGATGCCAGATCCTGAGATCATCCTCCTACAGTAGCCAAGGAACTGAGGCAGGAGAGAGTGATGCCCACCTGTCTCCAGGGTGACCAGCATAGAGAGATGGGGAGGCAATGTAGAAGGCCAAGGGGACCTCCTGTCCTTTTACCAGGAATGCTGGAAGCCACCTATGGTACCGAAGCAGGAAATGGAGATAGCCAAGTTCATTTGCGTATGGTTAGATGATAGTGGGAAGGCCAGTGAGGTGGGGGATGACGGACAGTTAGAACTAGATCCGTGGAGGTAGAAATAGGGATGGGTGGGTGTTTGGGATTCCAGAGGTTTGTGGCTAGAAGAGGTGTTAAGCTGGTACCAGGTTCCTTCTGACCTATCAGTAGGGAGCTTGGATCTCTTCTGAATTCATGATTCTTTGGAATGTTCATCGGTCCCATATGAATTTTGGGGGGTGACATGTGTGGGTACACATGTTTACACTGTATGCATGTGTTCAAAAAGTCTCTAAGTCTTCTCCCCTGAAGCTCTTGTTCAAAAGGTATGTTCCATGAGTCTTTGACTAATAGAGCAATTACCACCTGGTTAATAAAGTAGACTGAAATAAGTTCTTCACTAATCACGTCCTAATAGTCTAAACTTACTGAATTCATCTTAGCCACCCATTGTCTTAAATTTGTAGCTGCCCTGCAGATTTTGATGTGATTTGCAAGGCATATAATTCTAGAGGGCTACTTTCATGAGAAGGACCATGCTATGTCCATATTGCAGTGGTGGTTTGGGATCATGCAACAAAAGGAAATTAAATTTGAAAGAAGAGCCAGCTTCACATATTTAGTTTTCTACTGTGATCACATATCAAGAAGGATTCAGCATCAGCAGTCACTTACACGTGTTTCCCAGCAAATGTAGTATTGTGCTATGTGTCTTGTTGAGAATGTGCATGTATTTGCCTCTGATGGTATGTAGATTTATTGAATAGTCAATAGTCAATGCACATGAAATGAAATTCTTTGTCTTTCCAATAAAAACAAAGCCACTTCAAAAGCCTTCCTATTTCATAGTGTCTTTAGTAAAGCAAGCACCAACACGTTTCACGGTTTTCTTGACAGCTCTACCAGTTGTGATAAAGAAAAGATAAAGAGAACAGGTTAGAACCTATGAGGAAACTTTTAACCTTTGTCTATTCCTTTCCATCCTATTTTTCATGACTATCTCCATGCAGAAGACAGCGCAGACCTGACATCAGTAGGACACATGCTTTTGAGTTGTTTCATGAGGAGTAGGAGTAGATGCTGCACAGCCATCTCATTCCTCCTGTAGCCCATCTTTCAGATAAATAGCACCCTTCTTTCTGTGCCTTGTGAGGTCAAGTTTTTATCTATGGTCTCAGAGGTTGTTTTTTTTATTTCTCAGTTAAAAATTGGTTCTCTGCTTCAAGAATAGAATCCATAGAGTTAGTCCTATCAGCATTGTGATCTAACTGGTTGAGCTGAGAGATTTCAGAAGAGAATATCCATTTGGACAATGGTATGATATCATTTCTGATTTAGGATATCTAGAGCATATTCCCTAAGTTTAAATTGAAAAATAGATTTTTGCAGTAGGTTAGATGTAAAAAGGAGGATTCAGGAAAAGAATATTTAGTACATAGAATGTATTAACATTTTGTGAATACATCAATGTCTTTAAATAAATAATTTCCTCCTAAAATGTCATTTTGTTTTTTGTACTTTTGTCCCCAGAAAAGCATTAAGAGAATATGTCTATGTTTTATCTTTTTAAATTTTTGTCTACTTTTTTCAGGACTGAAGCTCTTCTATTTTTTAAAGTGAGTTTATAAAAACATCAACCTTGAAAGTGAAAATAATGATGATATCAGCATCACCTACTATCATGAATTATATTTTCTCATATCTGAAAATTTAGCTAAATGCCATGCCTCAGTTTTTTTTTTTTTTTTTATTGGTCGTTCATAACATTACATAGTTCTTAATACATCATATTACACGGTTTGATTCAAGTGGATTATGAACTCCCGCTTTTACCCCGTATACAAATTGCTGTATCACTTCAGTTACCCTTCCATTGATTGACATATTGCCTTTCTAGTGTCTGATGTATTCTGCTGTCTGTCCTATTGTCAGTTTTTTTTTTTTAATAATATACTAGGAAAAGGTGATCTCTACAAAGTATCCACATAAGCCAAATTAAAAAAAGTGTCTATATTAATATAATTATGGGTCATCTTGTTATTTTTCATAATCATAATCTTTATAAATGTGGAACTTTAGTTGATACATTTAATTTCATATATACATGTAATCTTTTTTTTTTCCTTTTGGGTTCTAGGGATTGAACCCAGGGGCACTTGACCACTAAGCCACATCCCCAGCCCTTTTTGTTTTCAATTTTGAGACAGGGTCTTGCTAAGTCACTAAGAACCTCACTAAATTGTTGAGGCCAGCTTTGAACTTGTGATCCTCCTGCCTTAGCCTGCCAAGTTGCTGGGATTACAGACATGCACCACCATACCTAGCTATATGTGTGTAGAATCTTATATAATCAATGTGTATGGATGCACTTTAAAACTATTTACATAAGGTGATCTTTTCATGATGTTCTCTTAGATGCGTCCATGTGTAAAGAAACCAGAACAACAATTGCAAAATATTTCTGTGTAAACTAGTATGTACAATTCATCAGTGTGCTAACCAGATGCCACAGTCTAGAGGGCTCATCCTCATGTTATCCTGCCTTCCTTTTGTTCAGAGAATTTGGATGGAGAGACCCAGAACTGCCTGAAGTGATCCAGATGTTGCAACATCATTTTCCTTCAGTCCAGTCTAATGCTGCAGCCTGTCTACAACGCCTCTGTTTTAGAGACAATAAAATTAAAGCTGAGGTAAGCACTACTTGGATTCTCAAATGAAAGGTGTCATATGAGTAAAAGTATTCAGAATTTTTTAGAGAAATGTCAATGGGAAAAGACATCAGTTAAACTAAAGTTGTGTTTTCAGGTGTAGATCTCTCTTTAAGACTGAACCATCATTCTTTTCTTCCAGCATTAGAATACTGAGGCATAGAGGACCAAGGATGCATACCAGAAGCAGCAGAGGCTAGATTATCAATGGCACATGTGGGTGTGATGTGCCTTCCTCTTCTGAATTCCATTTCTGGAGTCATCTCTGCCTCTAAGCCCTAAAAAATTACAAAGCATCAATTGCTATCTCCTCAAATTGCAATCAATATGAGGAACTATGGCCTATCCTTCTTGGAGAACCCATTGAAAGAATGAGGATGTTAGGCAATAAAATGGCTTTGTGTTATAAACAAGCATTTTGAAGTCATTTACAAAAGTAACAGCAGATATAATATGGATATATGTGATGCATTATAGAGACTATTGTCTGTGTCCATCACATAAATGATTGTTAACATCCCCTGTTCTTTGGGAACACTCTAAAGTGCATAGCACACTGCGGTGTGTGATTATTTTTGGAAAATCATTGTGGTCACTGCAATTCTGATATTTTCAGATAAGGGAAAAGAATTTGCATACAAGCAGCTGAGTAATCAATTTTTTATAAAAAAGATTTTATAAGCTATAATGCGTCATCTCCATAGCATGTAAGCAATTTTGAGGATGAGTCTAAATTAGTTTAAGAGTGGAAAGAAGAGATTTGAAGATAAAATTGCAATTTATCATAGATTTTGCTTGCTCGCATTGGGATATATGTAGCCCAGCAGCTTTTCATCTTTTTTTCCTCTCTTCCTCTGGGACTACAGAGGACTTGGTTCATGCCCATTCTTATCAGAAAAGTCAAATATCTTTTTTGAATAAATGTGGAGCAGTGGTGTTCAACCAGGTGTGATTTTTCTCCTGAGTTACATTTGCTGTCTGGGGACAATTTTGGTTGTCACAACTGGAGGAAGATGTGGTGATGCCACTGGTCTCTACTGGGTAGAGATCAGGGATGCTGCAAAACATCAATTCACAGGGAAGAACACAAAACTACCCAGCCCCAAGTGTGAATACTTCCAAATTTAGATACAGAGAAAACATTGCCCACCTAAGGCAAATTTAAAATGTGAAAAAATACCAACTGTTAAAATGACCTAAAAAGTCATCAAAGTCATGTGACTCCCATTCCCACTGGAACTCATCTTAGTCATTTGAATAGAAAACAAAGGAGCCATACAAACTGAAGGACAGACTTCTGATGAGGGCATCATACACCAGCATGTAAGGTTCTGAAGAATGAAACCTGGAGAGTTTCTCAGTGGCCACCAAAGCATTCCATCCACTGTTAGCATGAGGTTGTCTCAGGAGTGTGGTGGTGTCCACCTGCAAGTGAGCTGGATCCCACTCAAATTGAGGTTCCAGTGTTGAGACTGCCAAGATCACTCTCACACCAAGAAGGTACAAAAAGGTGGGCTACCCATATGGTGAGGCTTTCCAGAATCAGCAGCATCACTGCCAATCACTCCAAAAAAATGGCTTGAGAGAGTTCTGGAGAGGAATCTGGCTTGAGATCCTGGGGTGGTAGGCAATGGATTCTCTCTTGAGGATGGGACCTTGTGTGGAGGGAGATTCTTCCTATCAGCTTGTTCAGATGAGGGGCAGCAGACAGAAAGGACAGATGGAAATCCAGGAATCAGGGGTGCTTTACCACGGAGCTGTCCCCTAGTCCTTTCTAACGTTTTTTATTCTGAGACAGGGTCTTGCTAAGTTTCTGAGGCTGGTCTTGAACTAGAGAATCCTCTTCAGCTTCCCAAGTACTGAGATTACATGCGTGCACCACTGCATCTGGCAAAACTTTATCACAAGGGATCGCCTGGTCTGGCCATACAGGCGTCATGGTTCAGGGTAGTTTGAACAGACTTCCTAAATGACTCTGTATGTGTTCCAGACTCATAGCCTAGGCATGGAGGTCTCAATAGTGATTCTGGCTGGCACATGGCTGTAGACTTACTTGTGGCCACACTGGAATTACCTTCAATGCTCTGTGGTTCACGGAGGCTGTTCAGTGAAGGGGCACATACATCACATCAGAGAGAGGCAGCTTCCCATACTGGGCCCCCTGCTCATCAGTGGTTACCTGGAACAAACCAGTGTTGTCTACTGGAGCCTCTTACCTTTAAAATAGAGATGTGGATACCTTTGAGGGGATTAAGGGACTGCAGACTGCTTAGTGGTGGAACATCACTCATCATCACAGGAATCTAGTTAAGACACTGAAGCTATTTTACCTTATGAATATATGTGTGCACATGTGTATGTATATATATATATATATATTTTTTTTTTTTTTCTTCTCTGTGTGTGGATCTGGGTGTCTACGTTTATCAGTGTATACTTATTTTTACTTTGCTGTGTCCCCTCCAGGTCATCTGTATTACCTCTTAGTATTTGGAGTGCCTGCCAACAGCTGACCCTTGAGTAGTGGTTCAAATTATCCCAGCCCTCCTCACTGTACCTGATAGATTACTGGCTCCATGATGATGGTTCCTGGTACCTATAAGGATGGGGTGAGGGAAGGCAAGGGTGTAGGACTAGGGGCATGCCCTGATATCAAATGGAAAGCATGAGATCAAAGTTTCTGTCAGCCAGGGGCACAGAGAAATGCAAAGGGCCTAAATAAAACCCAGAATGAGCAGCTCAGAGCTTTCCTTCCTCTCCACCCTCAGTCACATGGGGAGGTGTACATGCATGCAAAACTCTGATAAGAATCCTCCAGACCTGTTTTGTTCTCTCATCCCTACTCAGAGCCCAAACTATTAGTAATGGGTTCTCTGTTTGTGACGGAAGACTGCCTGTCATGTTTTCATATACAGGTATTGATTTTCATAATTACCTGTTGTCCAAATACTAATCTTGCAGGCACTAGCCTTTCCAAATTTACTCAGTCCTCTAGTCTTTCTATTGCATTTTATTGGATTGATTTAGCCCTTCAGTCTACATTTCATTATTGGTATTGACTCTGCTCACACAATGGGTAGGCCATTGAGTAAAAGCAAAATTAAATCTCCTATGTGTGGAGGCCATAAATCATGCCTTGCTCGTTCCTTATTACAGTGCTTTGTACAGATTTCATATAATGAAGCCAAAAAATACAGTTTTGTTCAAAGTGATGCTGGATCTTATAGGTACAAAGTAGAGAATTCACTGCCATAAATCATAGACGAAAGCCCAGTCCTAACTTTTCCTTGTGGCCTAGTGAACTGGGGTTTGAGAGCCTCCTGGTGCACCTCCCAGAATTCAATTTGATTGATGTACAAATGTATGATTAAGTAAATGATTTTTTTAAAATTAAAATAATCCCTTTTGGTCACTTAAAAATGTGGAAATATTTTTCAGTCTCTAGGAGATACATTACCTCAAATGCTACGATTTAGGAAACCTGGTTGCATGTGTGTCCTGGCTCGCCCATAACTCTCAGGTGTGAGTTGGTCTTCCTCTACCTGCTGTTTTCATCAGAAGAAATGAGAAATGCAGGAAAAAACAGCATAAATAGAATGCTTCTGGGTTCAGGAGAGAGTGCCAGGTAGGGTCAAGCTTGATAGTCTCTAGTGACTTAGGTGAAGTTTGCATTCCATGGGTCATGCTGACCCAGAGTTGGACATTTAGCGATTAGCACAGATCAGCCAGTGTGATTGGAGAACATCACATAAGCAATGGACAGAGATGAGATCTGAAGCCAAGCAGCTAAAAAAAATTAAGGGGGCTGCGGATGTGGCTCAAGCTAAAGGTAGCGTGCTTGCCTGGCATGCGTGCGGCCCGGGTTTGATCCTCAGCACCACATACATACAAACAAAGATGTTGTGTCCACCAATAACTAAAAAATAAAGAAATATTAAAAAAAATTAAAAGAGGTTGTAGGAAGTTGGAGAGGTGAAGAGGGGGCTAGGTTCTGATCACAAACATGCCACATGTGTGTGGCTCCTTTTCATGGACAATGGCTATCTGATCTATAAGCGGGTCCACCTGTGTTAATGGGCAGAGGCACCATTAGGGTGGATAGATGTCAGTGGTGTGTGAACAATGCCTGCAGTCCACACTGTCTCCTACATTGCTGGCAATGTCACAATAAATTAAGTTTCAGAGGAATTGTTAGACCAGGCAACTGGCTTATGTGTATGGACTGCAGGGGGCTTTTCAGGGGTGCCTCAACATAGGTAACTTCTGGATATTTTCACAAATCCTTTCTTCTCTTTTCTGGGAACTCCTGCTCAGGTGAGAATATTAAGAGCATCTCATTGATTGAGGATAATGCTAAGTGCCTTTCATGGGCTGTGATCATTTCAGTATTTTTATGCTATTTCTTCTCATTTCTTCTGATGAAAACCATGAACTAGGCAGGCAGAGAGACACTGACATTCACACCTGAGAGTTATGTGCGATCCAGGACACACACACACACACACACACACACACACACCAATGGTTATCTAAATGGCAGCATTCGCAGTAATGCATCTCCTGGAGACTGAAAAATATTTCCACATTTTTGAGTGACCCAAAGGGATTATCTTAATTTTTTTTAATTTTAAAAATATTTTACTTAATTACACATTGGTCAATCAATCAAATTTAATTATAATTTTATTTGATAAAAAATTTAAATATTTAAATAATTTAAAATATTTTTTTAGTTAAAAGATGTTTTCATTCACTTAAACAATGTGCCTTTTTCCAGATCTCAGTCATGATATATGACAATGCCTGTGGGAAGGGTTGACTATAGTCTCTTCTTTATGACAGAAGTGGTCACGGATCACCAATGATAAGAATTTAATTTAGGGCCCAAGGTGGTGGTTCATTCCTCTAATCCTGATTGCTCAGGAGGTAGAGGCTGGAGGATCCAAGCTCCAGGCCAGCCTCAGCAACTTAGTGAAAACTTCTCTCCAAATAAAATTTTTAAATGGTTGGGGAGGTAGCATAGAGGCAGAATGCTTCTGGGTTCAATCCCCAGTACACACACACAAAAGATTCCATTTAGGGTTTGACCTGGTCACTTTTTGTTTCATGAAAAATGAGCCTCAGTATAATAAAGGCAGCTGAAGTATTGAAGATCTTACGTTCTGAACTTACACTGTTCCAGTACAAGGACCTTGGCCCTACAAAACCAATCCTGATTGTATTTTCCTCTCTCCAAGTAGCTTCTTTATATTTGCTGTATAATCCCAGCTCCGGTGAAGATTTTTATTATTAAAGAAATGAACTTTTCATATTGAGTGGCAATTAAGAAAAGATAACGTAAACCAGGCTCTCAGTGGAATCTTTTTTTAAGAGCAACAGGGCATTATAATACCCTGGGTTATGTGTATGGAAAGGCACATCCAAGCTGTAGAGGATTTACAAAATACTTGAAATCCAGCCTTGTGGAATCAAAGAAAGCTGCCTACTTCTTATAGTGAAGTCAGAATTTTCTATAAAAATATAATCAAAGGCATACCCACTGAGACCTGGTAAGCAGAATAATTCAGGTTTAAGGATACCTGTCTCTTGGAGTTTTCTCTTCTGTGGGGGTTTCTTTGTGTGTATGTGTGTGCATGCTTGTGGTGTCAGTTTATCCTTGATAGTATTTTCTTCCAAATTGACAGTATCTTTCTTTAACTATACCATATAAATTGATCTTTGTGTATAAAATATTCACACTTTTCCCTCCCCCATAATTTTGATTTTACTCAGAACAATTTAGAACATTTCATATGTTAAAAAAATTGAGACTTGTTCCTGTCTACTACACTTAAAGTGCTTCATAATTTCTGCTTTATTCTTGATTCTTTGTACCTCATATAGTTCCAGAGAAGCTGCTATCTATCTTTTCAGTTGATTGCCTTTGAATCATTTCTTCTCTTCCTTCACCATAAATTGTTCCACATTTTTTGAAAGAGAGCCTATATTCAGTTTCTAGGTATCAGTAGACAATATGCCATTCAGCTGGGGGCTGGGCTGCCTGCATTTGAACCCTCGCTGCTGTACTACTTTCTGGCTCCATGACCTTGACCTTGAGCAAGTTGCTTTACCTCTCTGAACCTCTAACAGACTATAAAATGGCTCAGTGACCCCCATATCCCTGCAGAGAGAATACAGGTGGACCACCAGCACAGATCAAATGGTTAAGTTAATATGAGTTATTATTAGCATCTGTTGCAAAGATTAATGAGAGAAATCTCTAATAGTTAAATATAAAATGTTTTAGTTTGATGGACGAAATCTTTGTACATACTCTGCTGCATGTGTATCGGCTCTTCACCTTTTGAGACTTGCTGTTGTCAGTGAGGGGAAGCTGAAAGGCAGGCAATAACATGAACAGAGCTGGAAGACCTGTTTTCAGGGAGACACCTGGCCTCATCATGCTTACGCCATATTCTCAGGCTGGGAGGAGGAAGGGGCCAGGAATGGGGTGGGGGTAGATAGCTAGGTCTCTCTGGAGGAGACAGCTCTCTGGGGGGTTGAAGCTTCTTGGAGATGACAACTTGCAGAAACATGCAGGGTACCAACTGTGGTCCACAGGGAGCACCTCAGAGCCAGGGCTGCACTGAGCAAGAGGAGAAGATAGCCCAACACACTTTTAAAAAAAATTATTGATGGCTTGGTCCTTCACATGTGAAGTATGTTTAAAGAGGCAGAACCAGAGTTATAGGGCCAGCACTTGAAGCAGAAAGGGCCACGTGTCACCCTTGGCAGAGGAGATAATAGGAACACAATATTTCTAGTAGATGGGGAAGAGTTACAGCTGAAGAACACAGATAGGATGCCACCCAGGTACTGTGTAGGGGAAGTCACAATCATGATCTTTTCAAACAAGGAGAAGCAACAGAGATGAGGCATCGGGCGGCACCCAGTGCTGGTGATCAGGCACCATTTTGCTTGAAGGTAAGTGAGCAGGGACACAGAGGCAAGAGTGCCTGGGCCTGGTGACTCCCTGGCGCGCCTCCCTGCCACATAGGTCTCCTGTTCACATTTTGCTCTTGTGCCTTGCAGCCCTTGAGACTTCGTTCCCTGCTCCAGTTAGCTCTTCTCTCCTCACTTGCTTCTCAGTATTGACAGTCACAGCACTCATCAGCCTTAGCAGTTTTCCCCAAGGCCTAGAGATCTGGGCTTGCCTGGCAGAAGGTCTCTTCCCAAGGGCAGGGAGGCCTCAGAAATCATCATGGCAGTTCCGTGGAAGTTGCCAAATGGGACCCAGTGGTCACTGAACAGAGACAGAAGCAGTTGTACTGCTCCAGGAGAAAATGAGTGGATAATTATAAGGACCAAGGTCAAAAAGGGCCGAGAGGGCTGGTGGTATAGCTGATAGGTGGAGCTCTTGCCTAGCCCATGTGAGTTACTAGGTTTGATCTTCAGCACCACATAAAATTAAATAAATAAGTTGGTGGTAGTGCATGCCTGTAATCCCAGAGTCTCAGAAGGCTGAGACAGGAAGATTGTGAGTTCAAAAAAGTGAGGTGCTAAGTGACTCAGTGAGACCCTGTCTCTAAATAAAATACAAAATAGGGCTGGAGATGTGGCACAGTGGTCGAGTACACTGGAATTCAGTCCCTGGTACCCCCCATAAATAGATAGATGGATGGATGGATGGATGGATGGATGGATGGATGGATGGATGGATAGATAGATAGATAGATAGATAGATAGATAGTATTAATTTCATCTACAAATGAAAATATTATAAAAAATACAAAAAATACAAATCCCAGGTCTTGATAGAAGAACTATCACCTCATTGTCTCTTTATGGTCTCTGTAATAGCCATGGTGACCTCCCTAATTTGGCAACCTTGTCCATTGAGGTGTCTAACAGGAGAACTGGGAGAGAGACAGAATCCACACTGGGGAAGTCTGGGTATAGGGATGGGAGGAGCCTTGTAGTTTGTAGGAGACAGCAAAGAGGAGGAGGAGGAGGAGGAGGAGGAGGAGTCGTCTCTTTTCTTTCTTTCCCCAGCTGGCTGTCAGCTCAGGTTCTGAGCTAGGGACTTGCCTGGGCTGCAGGAGCACAGGGGGAGGTGACACAACTGTACAGTCAGACCTAATGAGCAATACTGTACTCCCTCAGGTTTAAGGTTCCCTAAAGGAAGGCGGACCAGGCAAGGTCATGGAGGAGGGAAGAGACCAACATTCTGGGAATTCAGATGCGCTCCTGCAGGGCAGGCAGAGTAGACGAAGCAAGGTGCAGGTAACAGAAAGCCCAGAGCAAGGCTCCACAGAGGACAGCAGTGAGCACAGCTGTCTGGAGGAGCCTTTCTGTAGCCCATATGCCACATCCATCAACAGAAATGATCCACTGAAAGACAGAGGCCTGGTGACCTGCCTTTGTGAAGGGAACACCTCTCCCTTCTCCCTTGCACCCCAGCAGCAATGGAGAAAGAGTAGGGAGAGAAAGGAAGAAGAAAGGAGGAAGAAAAGAGCACACTGAGGGTGGGATGCTGAAGACAGGAGGAGACGAGGGTCCAAGGGTAACAGGCAGGCTTCATCTGTGTGGCTGGGATGAGACTCTCTTAATAAGTGGATGGAAGTTAGGGATTCAAACTAATGTTGTGTTGAGACGAGACACCTGATTAAGACTCCAGGTGCACCAGGTTCTGTTTTCAAGACACATGAGTCACAGCACCATCTCAAATCTGGGTCATAACGTGGGAAGAGAGAAGTAGGTATCTTTTGCTATAATCTCTGTGAAGTTACTGGGTTGGGTTTGCTAATTTCACTTTGGGTTATTTTAACTTCATCTTTTCTGGGCCATTCTTCCCTTTTATTTTAATGGGTCTTCTTATTACCCTCCCCCACCTTGGTCAGTTGTCTTTCCAATAATGAGCGAAAAAGACAAAGACTGTCCAAACCTCAGTGCAGGTGCATGTGCATCCTGGTGGAGGGCCTGCTCTGACCCTGGGTTTATCCTAGTGCCTTGTTTCCTCAACATGTTTCAGAAGCTTATTTCATGTTTTTAAAAAGAAGACCTATTACCTAAAGCACTAGCCCATCCTTTGAGGACATAATCCAACTTTATAAACAGCCTAAACTTCTTCAGCTCTCTTTTGGGCCATTCCTTCTCCTCATCTTTAGGAGAGGTGGCAGGAAAACCTGAGTTCCCACCTTCCGTCAGGCTTTGCTGCTCGCTCACCACGCTCAGGCCTCGTTTCCAGGTGGAAAATCTCTGGTGTTGAACCAAGGGAGAGGAATCTTATTCATCTGTCACATTCTTGATTTTCCCTTCCAAACCTGCTTCATGTTTTTCCTGGCTTTGTGTACCAGAGCCAGTATCTCAACATCTTGCTCCATTTCTAAGTCTTCCGTTTCTAAGACTGAAAGACTCTCATGAGTGACATGTATTTTCCTGTTATCAGTGATACATAATGAGACAAGGTTCCCAGAACTGCTCTTGTTGAGATACTGTTAGAAACAGCACAAGAAAACTGCATGCATAAGGCCTTATGCATGCCACCACATGTGATGCTGTCCACAGGTGATGCTGTCTCTTGGCTGGGGCTGGGCAGGAAGGCAATGAAGACAAATGAAGAGGGGCAAGGACACAGCGGCAGTGTCCTTACCAGGAGGGCTTAGTAAGCTCTGAGATTGTGTGAGCTAGCTGCTCAGACCTATTGAGCCCTTCCCTGAAACACCCCAGTCACAGCCCAGCATGGAATCACAGGTTGAGATTTGCTATTGAGTGTTATTTTACTTATTGCTCTTTAGCCCTCCCATCCTGCTGGATTTATGATGCTCATCAGCTAAATTTACATTACTTGTTTTCTCATTCGTCTGTCTCTCCCACTATAACATAAGCCCCTCCGCAGCTGTCATGGTATGAGCTAGGTTTTAACACTATTCTCTTATATGTGGAACCAGTTGGCCCAGGACCGTCCACTGAAGAGACCACATTCCCCACTGAATGGACAAGGTGCTCGTCGAATATCAACTGGCCACTAGTGAATGGGCTTAGTTCTATCTAGGCTGTCAGTTCAACTCGGCTAATCCGCATCCACTCCCAGGCAAGTGCAGCGCTATTTAGATTACCACAGCTCTGTAGTAAGTTTTGTTGGAAAGTGTGAGTCCTCCAATTTTATTCTTTTAAAGGTTGCTTTGGCTATTCAGGAATTTGAGGGCAAGCTTTTCTCTTTCTTCAAAAAAAGCTGTTGGAAGTTTGGCTTGAAAGTGTGGAACACTGGGCAGTGCTTACATCTCATCAATATGAAGTCTCTTTCCCATCCCAAAACACGAATGTCTTTGCCTTTATTTTGGTGCTCTTTCATTTCTTTCAGAAAAATTTTATAGTTTTCAGTGTATGATTTCTCAACTCCTGCAGTGAATTTATTTCTAGGCATTTTATTCTTTCTGATGTTAAGGAAACTGCTTTCTCAATTTCCCTTTTAGGTTGTTTGCTGCTGGTGTAGAGAAATAGACCTGATTTTTGTGTTTATAACAAAAACTTTGCCTAATCATTTCTTAACTCTACCAGTTTTCTTAAAAAATCTTATGGATCTTCTATATACAGGATCATGTCACTTCTGAACCATTTTACTTTCCCTTTCCATTTTCGATACATTTTCCTTTGTTTTGGGGCCTGAGTGATCTGATCAGCGATCCCAGGCCAATGTTGGAAACAGGTGCCCTGGCTGTTCCTGGTCTTAAGGGGAGCTTTTGTTCACTCTTCCTCAAGAGAGCAGATGGTACAACTGAGACCTTTAGAGATGCCCTGAGCACACTCGGGAGGTTCCCTTACATTTACAGTTTGAATGCTGTTATCAGGATGAGATGTGTAGATTTTCTTGCTTGCCTATTCTGGGTCAGTGGAGATGATTCTGTTACATGCTATATGACACTAACTGACTTTCTTACATGAACCACCCTTGAATTCCTGGGATAAATTCCCCTTGGGATGGTGTATACAATCCTTTTAAGGTACTATTAAGTTTCAGTAGCTAATGTTTTCCTTGCAGATTTTGCATCAGTACTCATAAGATATATATATATATATATATATATATATGATTTTTTTCTGATATCTTTTTCTAGCTTTGATATCAGGTTGGCCTCAGAGAATGAGTCAGAAAATGTTTCTCCTCTTGCATTTTTTGGACGATTTTGAGATAGACTGGTGTTAATTATTATAAAACTTTTCCAATACACAGAAGAAGTTGAAATAATGTAACAATTTCACCACAAACCCTATATACCTACCACCTGGATTCTACAATAAATATGGTACCACTCTTATTTACCACATAACTATCCATCTAGATTTTCTTTTATGTATTTCAAAGGAGGATGTACACTTTTCACCCAAACACTGTGGCAAGCACATTGTTAGCTAGAGCTGCCATGAGCCACATGGGACTATTTCCTTTTAAATTAAGTAAAATGATATAAAGAAAACAGTTGCTCAGTCATACCAGCTACATTTCAATGCTCAAGGGCCACATGCATCTCGTGGCTCCATAACCACTGGAGAAAAGGCCCATCATATCCACTGATACCCACATCCAGAGGGAGGGAATTACACAAGGTACATAGAGCAAAGGCTGAGAACTGGGGGGTCCATGTTTGAATTCCACCCACCATAGCAGAAGAGGGGCATCTGCCTGCCATCAGTCACATCTGTGCTGGCTAAAAATGCAACAAGAGGGAGAGAGAACACACCTGGAGCAGGTTACAGGAGGCTCAGGTTTATAGTTCAAATCCCACTCCCCACAGTACCCCTTCCCATCCAGCCACTTACCAAGAGTCAAGGTTGAAGATTTCCTTCAAGATGGACTTAAGAAGGTCCTTTTGGAAGGGGGACAGGTACTACTGCATGTGACACCTCATAGTAGTACTTGTAACACCTAACTTTACCTCTACCTCAAAAGTGACCACAGACGTCTCTTCCAAAGGATGAACAAAATTATGAAAGATGAACAGAAAAATGATTGTATAGCATAGGAAAGTTTTAGCAGAAAGAGAAATAAATGAAGGTACTAAAGACATTAATTCTTGTCAATATAAAGTGTAAAAGAAAAGATAATATTTTTCAGGTTTTGAATCTTGTTCTTGATATTCAAAAGCACACTAATATGCAAATTTGATCATTACACATTATACATGCATTGAAATCAAACCGTGCCACACAAATATGTACAATTACTATGTGTAGATTGAAATTTTAAAAAACACTGATTCTAGGAATTAAAGGAGATTATTATTGAAAGACAATGGCACAGTAACACATTTATACAAAAGTGGAAGGGTCATCAAACTAATGAATAGATAAGCAAAGTACAGTATGTGCATATGGTGGAACAGCATTCAGAAACGAAAAGCAATACACATCCAATAACATGGCGAATCTCAACCACATGATGCTAAGTGAAAGAAGCCAGATAGAAAGGGATTTTAGGGGAACAACAAAAAAAATCTTTTCCCTCCACCTTCCTAGGCTCTCTCGATGGACCCTCCAAATTAGACTAGCAAAAGACAAAAAAAGTAAACAAGTGTATTTAATATAGTGTTTGTGACAAGGGATCCTTAATAAGGAAATGAAGACCCCAACAAATGGCAAACCTGAGTTTGTCATAGGTGTGATGAAGAATGTGAACTCATGCGGAAGTTTGGACTGGAGGCAGGGACCTGGAGAGATTCAGCAAGGCCAATCCACTGTGCTGCACTAAGCCTCTGTCTTGGAAGATGAGGATGCTCCTTTCCTCTGGGTGTAGGGAGAGCAGCTCACATCACAATCTTATGTCCTGCTCCAGGGCAAAGTCACACAGTCCTACCTATACCAGTCCCTTCTCAAACTCCTTCAGCTATTGGATATTTCAAGATACCTTATTTTGGAGTGGCATGTTCTGAACCCCATCAGGCTACATACCATGTGACTCAATTCATATAACACCTAGAAAAGTCACAAAGACAGGAATAAGTACCAAGTTTTGCAGAGAGAAGAGGGTTTAGGTATAAAGGACAAGAATGACATTTTATTGGGTGATATGATTGATCTGCAATTGTGGATACAACTTCCAAAAAGAAGATATTTTAAAGCATATGATTAAAAATATTTTACAACTCTTTTGAAGGCAGAAATAGAAAACTGGAGATTACATAAAAATGGATTGAGGAGGACAGACCCCAGAAACAAAACCATAAATAAAGCAAAGTGCTGGAAGATAGAGAAGACATTTCAGACAGCCATTGCAGGATATGTGGAGCCCAAAGAAAAGTAGAACTAACATGATTGTTCACCTAGAAACCCCCAAAGAATCAACTAAAAAGCTACAGGATTAATAATTAACAAGAAAGTTCAGTCAAACATCTAGATGAATATAGCAAAATCAATAACTTTCCTAGCTATCAGGATCAAGTTAGAAAATATAAGGGAGTCCATTCACAAGAGTGAGCTAAAAAAGAAACTCTCAATAGCAAATGAGCAATACTTGGAACTTATGAAAGTGTGTCCATGTGTCACACATACACAGAACACACACTTATGAGCATATAAGGCAAAGAGGGAATCCCAAGCCAACTTGTTTCATGGAGACCTGGACTAGCAGCATCATTATCATCTTGGAACCTCAAAGAAATGGATATTTTCAAGCCCTACTACAGATCCTACAGAATCATACACTCTGGGGATGGGGTCCAGCAACCTTTGTTTTTAACAAGCCTGCCAGGTAATGGGGGTGTTCCTTAAAGTTCCAGGAGAAAGACTCTGGTGCTGTTGGTTTGAGGTTCACATTTAGAGAACAGTCTAAGGAATGTCCAGCTACAGGGAGGACAATGCACTAGATCCATGGTAGCCTCCCTTCTCCACGTGCATCTACATTGTCTTGAAATAAGTTCCAGATGTATACAGAGTTAAGTGCAAATGGATCAGTGGGAAAGACAGACATGCGGTAGGCATCTCCTGTCTCCCCAGAGCTAAAGGTCCCTTGGCACAGCAGCCCCTCACCATCCTCCAGTTTATTGTGCGTTCTCTTCAGCCTGCTCGGCTGCTCAAGTGTGAACAAACAAGGAAGTTAATATTTTTATCCTCTGGGGACTTTTTAGCAGCCATTCCCCTTTGTAACACAAGGGTCATTATTTGAAGTTTAGATAATCAACATTCAAATGTGTTTTCTGACTCACACTTTAAATTCAGGAGGTTCTGTTGTATATATAATGAAATTTATAAAAGAAAAGATCATGAAAGAATGTATTCTTATCCATAAAATATATGACTACTTGGCATTTGGCTACCTATTTTTAAATTATGAAAAGTATTGAGCTTTTTGATAACATAAAATATGCAGAAGTACTTACTACTACCTCACATTGCCACTCTATGTATTCTGGAGACCTTGGCAAACATCTTCATGCTGATGCATAAGGGAATTACTCACAGAATCTCCAGTAAGAGAAAAAATATCCCTTTATGCTTCTCTCTCTCTGCTTCATATTCTCTCTCTCTCTCTCTCTCTCTCTCTCTCTCACACACACACACACACACACACACACACACACATACACACACACACAGAGAGAGAGAGAGAGAGTCAGAAAGGTATGCAGAAGGCAGAATTTATTTGTAAAAATATTTTCTAGAAATCATTCAGCTATTAAGAGAATTAAAACCGTGGAAGGGAGAGGGGATAAAAGTAAAGGAATAGAAAATAGGGAAAAGTTGGAAATACATCTTTATTACAAATGCGGTCTTGTGGTTTGGGAAGAGGCTCTGGTCCACTTCCTGCTTGGGCAAGCTGCTTCTGGGACTCAGCATCACCCCAGTGTGGGCGGCACACCTCAGGGGTCACGGCTTAGGGTAGGGGTCAGGAGTCCAGGAAGACAGGGTGGCTTTTAGAGGCAGGCAGGTAAGAGGAGTCAGGGGAGGGCTGCAGTGAGCAGTCCAGGAAATTCAGCCAGGACAGGAAGGCATCTGCTGCCACCGAGTATCAAAGGAGAACCAAGTTAACTTTCGAAGTAACTCTGACCAGGATATACATTTCTGCTTTCTGAATGAATCTTTGAATCTCTCCTGTTCTTCATCCAAAGTAGGAATAATGAATACACAAAAGGGGTGTTCTGTAAATGGCATAAAAACTGCTACATTCCCTCACAAGCAGGAAGTGTCTTTGTATTGAGAGTGTTTTGTAAGCACCTGGGAGCAGTCTGAATCCCAGAGAGGAACTCTACTTTTGACCAGGGAGAGCAACACTTCACACTAACTGGAGCTTCCCACTGCTTCTCTGCTGCAGTCACCACCTGTGGGCAGGAGGGATGTGGCTGGAGGAGGTAGGTCACTAGGAACAGGCCTTTGGGGATTATGTTTTCCCCTGGTGAGCGGAGCTCTACTTCCTGAGCAGCTTTCCTCCTCCACGCCCTCCACCATGATTCTCTGCCTCACCTCAGGCCTAGAGCCAAGGAGCCAGCCGGCCACAGACCCAACCTGTGAACCATGAACCAAAGTAAGCTTTTACTCCTCTACATTGTTCTTGTTAGTGTATTGGTCACAATGACAAGAAAAGTTGTTAAAACAAGTCTGCAGGAACATGGGCAGGGCAGGTTCCCAGTATAGAGAAGGCTTTTGTAGGTCACAGCTGAGAGAAGATAAAAACAGACAAGAAGGGCACTCAGCCCTGCTCGTCTTACTTCCCAAAGTCCCAGTCCCACTCTATTCTACTAACAAAATTTACTACATGGTATAAAGACATCTTTCAACCTAGTAGTGGTGATAAGGTGCAACAATAACTACAACACCAAGTAGAAAAAGTAAAATGTAATTAAATACCCAACAATGTCAAGAAGGGAGACTGTTTCTGGTGAGAGAAATCAGCAAATTCCAAATCTAATCTGAGACACATGGAAAAGTGTGGGCAGGTGCATTTGTCAGGAGCAGCAGGAAGTGGGGTGGCCAGGGCTAAATCGGCAGCAGAGACCACATGTGGCTAACGTCCCCTCCTAGGGAGCTGGGATCACAACCACACCAAGCCAACCACAGACACTTCAAGCACTCAGGGGGCAAGTCAAAATGGCTGAGTAAGAGGTTCTGCTTCCAAGAGAAGAAATGCTCAGTTAAGTGTGATCCCAGTGCCCAGCTTTAAAGCCAGGGCCACGTCATGAGTTGAGCATGGATGAGCAATGGTAGAAATGCATGCAGAACTTACTCAGGGTGACGAACAGGTTCTCTGAGTTCAAACCAAACTATAGCTGAGGAAGCAGGGTCAGAGCCAGCCAGGGGAATGTACAGTGAGTCACTAGTAAATCAGTGACATGGGTCTCAGCCCTACGACAAAGCTCAGGCTGGCCTGTTCAAGATCAGTAGTTCTCGGTTTGGTCAGCCTGTGAGGACTCTGAAGATTCCAGACAGCACTGACGGAAAGAGAGGGATCCAAAACTCCAGGGATGTTTTCAAGACACTAGATGAACAACCCCTTAAACCTCCTCAGGCTTTAGATGACAAAGACCTGTGTGTGACATTCACAGATCGGTCAGGGTCAGCATCGCTATGCTCATTAAACAGCTGAGGTATGTTCGTGCCTCTGAGTCATAACTTCTGTTGCAAACCTATTTTGGGTGAAGTGTTCCATATTTTACATCACTGCCTGCAGGAAAACTTCCCTAACCACGCAGGTCTTCCCATCACAGAGCCGATCAGACCACAGTGCAAATGCTTATCGATTCTCCTGGGTTCACAGTGGTCACACCATCGTCCATTAGCCATGCACTCCAGGAGGCTAGGATGGCACTGTCACCAGCAGGACTTCCAATCCCAGTGTATGCTAACTACACTGTTGACTGAGTAAGGGGACTGGCTGCTGCCAGCTGACTGTGCTAGCACATAAAGTTATAATATCTACAACTCCAAACCTGTTATGAGAAGCCTGGTAATAGAGAGGAGAGGAGAGAGAGAAAGACATTGACCCATGTGTGTATCACACGAGGGCCTGGTCAACCCTTCAACTAATTGTTCTGACAACTTAGATGTGCTAATGCAAAATACTCAGAAGGAAAATGACTTGCCTCATCAAAATGAGGAAAGAAACAAAATGTCCAATAATCCTACAGTGGGTTCCAAGGTTGTTTCTTACTACTTATACAATCAGAAGATATTCAGTTTGCAAGAAACTGCAAAGTACGCCCGTAAGATGCCAACATGTCTGAATTTTAAAGTATGCAAAACACTCACTATAAATTTGTCATTTTAATAAGTTTACACCTAGGGGAAAATAATGAAAGCAAACAAAACATGAAAGTAATTTCTCATCTTTGAAATCAACACACTGCCCCCTCAGACACATTACAGAGATCAGGCTAACCTTCATATCTACTTATGAGTATAGGATCACACCTGGTAGCACTGTGTGACCTCAACAGATCACCGGGGTGGGTGCTGGTCCCTATGAATGGCATTAGGACAATGCAGGCCAATGCTCTTCTCCCTTTATTTACACGTGTCAGGCCGAGGTGGCTTTCCAAGGAATATGAATTGTCCCAACAACTCTATCAGGAGGATATTATTATTGCTTTTTTATAGATGAGGAAGATGAGACTCAAAAGTTGAAGAAATTTGATTTATAAGATCACATGGCTGAGAAGCAACAGAAATGAATTCATATCTGAGTCTGGATATATTCAAAACTTATACTTTTTCTAAGAAATCATTATCTCCCACATGCTCAAAATAAAAAAAGCTTTAGAAATGAAAAAAATATTAATCAACTTAATCCAGAGTATGAAATTTCCCACCAACATAAACATAGTCATTTTTCCTAAAATACATCTGCATCATAAGAGACAATTGCTCAAGAGCTTTTGCTCAGGATGACTCTACACGAGGCAGAATAGGCATCCTGATGTTTTGATGTGCTGGTGGCAAGTAGCAGCAGCTCACCCCAACTGTCTGGCAACATCTTCACACAAAGGATACATTGAATTCCTGCTCTAAGTGGAAGAATCTGCTTCTGATCTTGCAGAGACTTCTGTGATCACCAGTCCAGCTCTGCCGGGTTGAAACAACAGGTTCTCAGATTCATCGGCAGCAACCCACCAGTGTGTTCTGACCCTGAGTCAGCTTCAAAACCCCAGCAGCAGCTGGTAGGAATGGGAAGCTAATTCATTACAGATGGTAAAACGTGAACTGTATTTTCATTTATTTACATTTTCCAAAATTTTGAATCTGTAGTTAGATTGTCAAATTATTTTAACTTGTAAGTTTAGCCTTTTTCAATTCAGTCCATGCTCAATAAAATTTAATGTTTATATGTTAAAAATTCTTTCAACAAGCCCAATTAGTCCGATATTCCCACAGTTTATATTTTAAAAGCTATTTAATCTGGTGAGCCTCTTCTGAATGTCTTATGATACAGATCACACACACAGGACAAAATTAGGCCTAAATCATGCCAAATGTTTCAAATAGAACTATTATATATGAGAATAATGTTCAGTACCTTTGTATTTTCCACAGTTGCCATGTTCAGTAATGTGAGACTAATAAATTAATAAATTGTGAGATTATTAAATAGCTTTATAGACCCTTTTTTCATTAGTTAAGGTAATAGGGACAGAAAGCACATTACTACTTAATTTCTAAAATCCAAATAAAGAGAGAAAAGCATGTGCCCAAATCAAATGCTTACAGCGCTGCTGCCCCCTCCTGGAATCAGCCATCCAACCCCCCCAACCACATCTCAGAAACAATAGCAACATGAGATATTTTAATTCCAAGTAGTGAAACATTTGATAAAGAATTCTAGGAGTTTAATTTTTCCTTCTATCAATTGATGTACAATTATCAGGTCATGAATGACGATTCTCGAATCCCCAGTTAAACTTGCTACCCACTTATTAAGGAGGGAACATTCATTTTGAAAGTCTTTAGCCTTTTTCCCATCAGTTCAAAATCCCTTGATTTTTTTTTTTTTGTTGTTCCAGAATAGGAAATGTCCCTAATCTTTTGCTTGTCTAACCATATCATTATCATCCTTTCCCATCTCCTTTTAAATCTCCCCAATTAAGAGGCCTCACATCCAGGAATATCAAATTTGGCTTGCTCCTTCCCTGCTCCTTAGAACCCTGAAAACACGTAAATAGCTTGCTGTCACGACACTGTTTCCTCCACAGAATTCCACCAACCACCCCAATGTTTCCACTCTCTAGGGCACCAAAAGGTAGTTTTTAATGGGGCTTAATCAAGGTCCACTGGGGGTACAAGGTTCACCCCATCCCAACCACAGTGATTTCCCTCCACATCCTATAGCCCAATGCCCGCGAAATCAGTACAGACAACTCTAGTCCAACCAGTGTGCTTTCAAACCAGAGCTTCCCCATTCAGGGCTGCTACACGTAAGCCCCTTCTACACACAATTCTGGATCTGCCACTACTGTTCCTTACGCCCCACCATGACATCTGGTTCCAAGGATTTCCTTGCCACACCTTAGCCAATTCACTGTGATTCAACTTGCTCTGCAGTTACTCACTAGAGCCTCCTGGATGTTAAAAAAAAAAGCCACGTTACTTATATATTTTAAGGTTCAAAGAATATTAAAAATTAAGCATGGTCAAGACCGCATTATAAGAATTAGACTATGAAACAAGGCAGTGCCTTAAAAAATTCACAGAAATAAATATAATGACTGAAGGCCATGGCAGATGTGAGACTGGGTCAAGGGATCACCTGTGGTGGCCCTGCTCAAAGGTGCTGATCCCCAGCACTCGCTGGGAATAACAGAATCAACATGATTGTGGGCTGGGTGGGGGCAGAGCTCAGTGGTAGAGCACTTGCCTGGCATGCACAGTCCCTAGGTTCAATACCTAGTTCCATTGGAAAAAAAATCATGGTGGCAGAACCATAATTTCTTGGCTATGTGAAATTTGGAAAAGTTCTTTCCTTTGTGACACAGTATCTCTCATTTGCAAAGCAGGCAAATTAGACGACATACTTAAAAAGGACTTAGGGAGACCACAATTGTACATATAATCAAGTTAGTGCCTGGCACACAACAATCCTACAATTATGATCATCATCATCTTCATCATCATCCTGTGTTTCCTGTGATAAAGTTAACAAATCTCTGACAAGTCTCCTAGGTGATTCTTATGCACCCTAGAGTCCCAAGAGTAACTGATTAAACTGTTTTCTCAAAATAATCAATGAGTCTCTAGTTGTCATATCAAATGATCACTCTGGAAACCGCATGCTTCTTAACTCTTTGCAAAACAGACTCCGCCATCTTCAGCTGTCTACTCTGGTGTTTGGCACCCAACCTTCCCTTGAACTTGAACTGGAAAATTGAATCCAGGTGATAATTTGGAATGGACACCTCCACAAGAAAAAGGCAACATGTTCATCTATTCAGGTTGCTATAACAAAATACCTTAGACCGGGTAATTTATAAAGACAACTTTTTGCTCAGCTCTGGAGGCTGGGAAGTCCATGAGCAAGACACCAACCAGCAGGTGTGGAGTGTGAGAGAGTTCCTTCCTTGTAGATGGCAGCACCTCTGTTTCCTCCCATGGCAACAGAGAAGAGGGGATTCTACAAGATCCCTTGGGTCTCTTTTCCTAAAAGCTTGGATCCCTTCCGCCAAGGCTCTGCCCTCCTAACCACAGTGCCCACCTGTCAATGTCAGCACATCGGGGGTTCGAGTTGAGCGTGCAGACTCGGGAGGGGCCTTTGCACAACGGCACCCCAAGGAGACACTAAACCCCAGCTGAAAGTCCCCTTCCCAGCAAGCTGCTTCCGTCTTGACCTCTTTTGTTACTAACACACCTTTTTCCGATCACTCAGGTTTCCAACATGTCATTTGCAACTGGGTTCATGTCCTCATTCTCCAATATTTTAAAATCCATGAGTCTACAATATCCTTTGGTTCAGCCTCCTTTCCATTAACCATTCCTGAAGTGTAAGTCTGTCACCTGTAACACTGTGACAGCCCTTAGCGACCTCCTTTATCTCCCGTGTCTTCCCTTTTCAAATCGTCTTTTACATTACAACCTAAGTACTTTCCTACAACACAGATTTGTCATGTGTTCTGAGTAAAAAATAAAAAGGAAGCCTTGATTTTTTTCCCCCCAATAAATACAAGGTCAGTTAAGCTTCTTGGCATGTGGCTTCAACAGCATGACTCTGAGGAGTCCTGGGCCCACTTCCATGGGCCTAGCTATTCAGACGGGCGGTACTCCCTGCCACATCGCGCATTTGCGTATGTTCAGAATTTGCTCAACCCTTTCCCTAGCAGTGAACAGGAATATCCTTCCCCATATTACCATCTTCCAAATCCCACAGGCCCTTTGAAACCAGCGTAAAGGTTACCTCCTACAACCCAGTAACAGCTCGAAAACCAAAATTCATCTCTCTCCACAAGGATGACCCTTGCTAAATCACTACTTAGCTCTGAGAACAATTTTGATTATCAAGACTACAGTAAATTAACCTTTTGAAGAGATAATCAGGAAAGAGCACATTAGGAAGTGTTCACTCAGAGTAATAAAATATTGCTGTTCTAATATATACATTTTAAATTAAAATATTTTCAACAATATAAATTGTTGAGTAGGTTTTCAGACACAATATACTTTTGTGGCCATTCCCTTCTATAACTAAAGATATCTAGAAGTTATAACTACAGTCTCAAAGGAATATTCTTAAGTCTGTTCTCTTGCTCCATGTTTGGGCAAAACAATTTTAGTATAGGCATCTACTTGAGCACAGATCAAATCATTTGTGAGCTCCAACTCTAGTATATTAAACATTCTTTCTTCACAGGTAAAGGGGCAGATACCTTATAAAGTAAGAGAATGATGTAGAGCTGTGACATACAGATTCAACAGCGATAACATCAATTTCATGGAAAATTCAGATTCTGGCTCAAATTAAACAGTAAGTGAATGAAACCGATTGTCCTGATATCTGTCCCTCAGTATGGAGGAGCCATTGAGCATCCACCTCTAAGACAAAGCCACCTTCCAGGGGGACTGACAGAGGAAGTACCAGAGAACAATGAACCAGGGTCATGGTCAAGGGCCAAGCAACACCAACCCACTGGTCTGATCCTGCTAATCTGTTATTTGATTTTGGGGTTTTTGCAGGGTTGGTGTAGAACCAAGGCCTTATGCATGCTATATATGTAATTAATTAACCAAGGCCTTATGCATGCCACCACACCCAGCCCCTAATTATGTTGTTTAAAGCAAGGCAAGTAGGCCTTTAAAACATTTAAACACTAAGTTAAAGTCAAATCCCATTTCTTTTAAAAGTTTGGGGTGCTAAGAAATGGGTCACAAATAATTGTACTGATAACAATCATTTGTGAATAATTGTTAGATATCTAAAAAAGATTGGATATGTAAAAAAGCCATTTCACTCCCATGAACTGGCTCCATTGCTCTGTGCTTTCATGGACAGGAGGGAAGGAGGCTGAGGTGGCACAGGATCCTGGGTAAGCTGGGTGTGTGCACTCCAGGGCAAGGTGAGGGACCATGGCTATTCCACCTTGCACACCTAAGTGACGTCAACAATACCCAGATGTAAGAGTGGCTCACATGGCCAGGAGTCTAGGTGGAGGGCCACAGGAAAGACTCACCAACCACAGTTTCTCCAGGTTCTGATCAACCAGCCTGCTGTCCTCTCTCTGGCCAGAGGACCAGCAACCACCCACGAGAATCACTCTTCCAGGTAATAGGTATTTGGTTTTGTTTGGTTGGGGAAGTACCAGGAATTGAACCCAGGGTGCTTAACCACTAAGTCGTATACCCTGCCCATTTTATATTTTATATTTGAGACAGGGTCTTGCAAAGTTGCTGAGGATAGCTTTAAACTTGTAATCCTCCTGCCCCAGCCTCCCAGGCCACTGGGATAGCAGGTATGCACCACCATGGCCACCCAGGTGATGATTCTGTTTTTATCTTCTTAAAGTACCTTTTTCCTTAAAAATTGTCACACAAAATAAATGTCAAAGTCCTAAAAATAAATGTGGCCCTGGATGGAAATCAAAGTTGCTCTGGAAGTTCCTGAGCAACACTAAGCAGTTCACAGCCTCCTGCTGTGCAGAATCCCAGGGCAACTGAGCCCAGTGAAGACAAAAGAATCCAAGAGCCGGGCTCCACCTAACACCAGCTCAATGCAGAGCTACCCCACAGAAAATGTACAGATTGCCCGCCACAGCTTCGTTTTGTAAACAGGAAGGAACAGAAGAAGTAAAATGTGGCAAATAGAGACTGGGAAGTGGGACAAACTCTAGTCACATCCTAATCCCTTTTGCTAGAGATCACTG
The DNA here is from genome assembly GCF_045843805.1 of Urocitellus parryii. Taxonomy (NCBI): domain Eukaryota; kingdom Metazoa; phylum Chordata; class Mammalia; order Rodentia; family Sciuridae; genus Urocitellus; species Urocitellus parryii. Next base: position 111,799,456 of record NC_135537.1, on the reverse strand, counting down.
TCCAAAATGTCAGCATCTCATTTCCAGTGACAAACTCTGAACTCAGTCTTCCATTACAGACTCACACTTCAAGAACTTCAGAGTAAAGGGAACTTTCATGTCATACAATTTACAACCCAGGAAACCGAGAGCAAATGAGGCTCTGTGGGTTGCTGGCAATGACCCTGTCGGTGGCAGGCGCAAGTGTCTCAACACAGCTCTTCGCAGGCTCAGTCTAGGCCCTGGTCTGTCATGGTAGTTGACTTTCAGAGTGGCTTTAAGAAACGGTGTACCTGCATTTTTGGAGTTACAATAAAGATTTAATGTGTTCAAGGCCATTTTTTATAAGGACATTTCAATTACTATGTCTATATTACTCAATAAAATGTATACTTTGTTACAAAATGGTGGCACTGAGATAAATTTCTACCTAAAATCCATAAACTTCTACCTAAGATCCATTCACACTTGATATCTTAACTACAAATTCTGCAAACGAGTTTTCCCCCTCAAACTAGGAAGTACGTGAAACTGGTTTTTACTCTTGATCTCAGAAGTGATTGTAACATACCTGTAAAATGCTTTTAGTGTGTTACAGGATGAAGAAAACGTGTACATCAACTAAATATTACAAATGAAATGTCAGAATCAACATGTGCCAATAATACTTCAGTACTAGGTTTTCTAATAAAGGGCCATCCCACAAGTGATCACTCTAATAGTAAATTATTTAGAGAGAAAATTGAATTTAAATTTCCTATAAAGCCACATCTAAACTGTAAAATTACTCTAAGCTGAAAAGTTTTATATTCACTTGGTTGTGAAATAAGTTATTTCCCTTAAAATAAAATCATGGCTGAGTCTATTCCACACTGTGCACCAAATAGAAGTTAGTGAAACACCCACATCATCTTATAAATTATAACTTTTTTGTATATTTATCTTCCTACCAAAATTTCAGTTACTGCAGGACCTGGTTTCCATTTGTTTATGGAGCACTCAGACATAAAGTACTAAAGGAGAACTATCAATTTAACTTACTGGTTAAAATGGTCAAAACAGAAAACACCCTAGTGCACCTATTATTTCAGCCCGTTTGAAAACTGCAATTAAGCTTGCTAGCATTTTTTCCTAAGTTCATAATCTCAACTATTGTGATTATATTTTACTAATTGAAAATAAGGGATTCTGTAAATGAAAAACATAACCTCTTCAGGTGCTTAATAACACATATGAACAGTAGAAATTCATTTTAAAAAGATATGAAAAAAATCTTGTCTTCTTTAAGCGTGTATTCTTTTTTTTTCAGTTCTGGGAATTAAATCCTAGGCCTCTAAGCTACACCCCCAACCCTTTTATTTTTTATTTTAAGACAAGATCTAAGTTGCTGAGACTAGCCTCGATCTTCACAATCCTCATGCCTCAGCCTCTAGATTTGCTGGAACTATAGGTGTATATAACTGATTTGGCTTAAATTTCTCATTTTAAGAATTATACTAAAATTCTTACAAATATATTTATTAGGCTGAGGATGTAGCTCAGTGGCAGCATGCACAGGCCCTGGGTTCAATGCCCAGAACAAAAAGTTAAACACACACACACACACACACACACACACACACACACACGTAAGTGAACATGCTTTCTTTGGGAGTTTCAAAACACAAATAACTGATTCACTGGGGGGTGGAGGGTGTATATGTGTTTGTGTGTGTTTCTAATAATACAACTCCCATTAGAGTACATAGGATAAAATTAGATATATCACAAATTTTGGAAATGAGGTTTTATGTTCGTTATTTTGTAGTAAAAATTAATGATTGAGAACCTTAGAGGTCAAATTGGCATATCTGAGTATACTGAACACCTGAAATGAAAATGGTTAATATACAGACATAAAACTGTTACCTATAAACTGGTTTACAGTAACAGTTTGCACAAAATTCTAGAAACTAATAATACATTTTTTAAGTAGTCTCATCTTTATGCAATCTGCCAAGACACTACCAGGTTCACAAGTTTAAGCATGTAAACACAATTTAATGTTAGGGAGATCCTTGTCGGCATTTAAACAAGGCATGATGGGCTACTTGACCAGATTGGTAGAAGAACTACTAACAAAAGGAGTGGTCCGTGGAAAGCCCAGGAGCTTTGGTCCGAATGTCCTTTGTCTTCAACAACCCAGTCCAGTAATGCATGGTAACAGCGTGTTATTTGCCATAAGACAATCCCCTGAGTCTATTCCACACTGTGCACCAAATAGAAGCTAGTGAAACACCCAAATCATCTTATAAATTCTATCACTGAAGCAAGATAGTTTCAAACAAGAGAAAATGCATCTGAGTGGAAAAGAAAATGTGAGTGGTGAACACAATAAAGCCGCACATTAATTAAACTTAAGACAAAGAAGAAAAAATGTAAAACAATTCTGAAGCCATCATAAAGCAGCAGAATCACCTGGGAGACAAATTTACACATTTATTTGCATTCCAAAATGGTTTAAAGGTGAAAAAACATTAGACAAAGTTAATTAGCCACTTGTACTAAGAGAAAGGTAAATACGACCATTCACACTGCCTAAGGAAGACTTTTTCCAACACGTTAATTACACACACCAGAGCTGATAAATAATACCCATGCTGGTGAGTATGTGTGTGGCTGGAAGTAAGACTAACCCTTTGGCTAAAGAGGTCATAAAGTCAAAATATATAGACGAGACATCACACAGTGGTTCCTCTAACAGAGACGCCTTCCCAGCCATGATGTGAAACCAAGGCACAGAATAAGGCAACGTGAAAAACCAACTCAAGTCCTGGGCAGAATTTTGCTCCAGGGGACCAGAATGAAATTTATCTCCTCTTATTTTGAAAAATATCATGACTTGAGAAACTGTTACCAAAGAGATAATACAAAGAAGTTCATTCTTTAAACAACGCATGTATACGTGTAGAAGACAACTACAAAAGAGATAACAGAAAGGAGCAATACCAAGGAGATGAACGGACTGCATTTAAGAAGTGAAAAAATGCCTGGCCACCAAACCAACCACAAGTGAACACCTTGCATGAATTAAAAACAAACAGGTTCACTGGGAAAAAAAAGCTAAGTGACAGGAATCCCTGGCTCCTTTAGTTATAGAAGGGGAAAGTCATCACCTATTCACTCACACCAGTGAGACTACCTCCCATTCCTAACTGGCGAAACCAATGCACACCTTTTTCTAGCATTCAGGGTGTGTGAGATTACACGTAACAGGATGCATGAAAGCATATTTTTAAAGCATGCACCAAAAATAATGGTATTATAGTGAAAAAGCACATGGTTTTGGGGGGTCAAATACTGTCCCACTTCCTAAGTCTAGAAAACCTCTGAAGAGAAATTCACCCTGGACTAATTGGGGTGATGAGCATCGTGGGGGTGGGGGGAGCCCACACGTGATCCACTTCTGCCTGCACACCCTGACACAGCCTGTTTACCAGCAGCTTACAGTCAGAGAAGATGCCACACGCCGAGCGCAAAGCCTGATAGTGAAGATCACCAGCAATGGCTTACCTAAGAAACAGCTGCCTGAGAAGCAACCCGGGAATTTAGGTCAGTCCAACCAAGATGGCATCAATTACTCAGAAGTCAGAGAAAACAGAAAATCAATTACACTTGCAGATTAGGCCACACTGGGAAAATCCTGTATTACCGCCACTTGAGGCATTTGGAATTAGGCTGAATGAAATACCAGCAGACATATTAAGAACAATAGGATCTCTTTCAACAGGGTTGACAGGAGAGAAAATATGACTTAATAACAATATTTTTCTGATTTCAATAGGCCACACTGACTTGCAATCATGTGCTTTAGGTTATCCAGTTAGACTTCGGTTTTACAAAGATGAGAATATTTTTAATGATTTTAGTGTTGTTTAGGGACTTCACATATAATTACTCCTTTCAGATCTTTCATACCAAAAAAAAAAGCTTTTAATGATCACATAAAAGACTAATGTGAACATGTTTTTAAGAAAGATGTGCAGGGGCTGGGGTTGGTGGCTCAGCAGTAGGGTGTTTGCCTCGTACGCGTGAGACACTGGGTTCGATCCTCGGCACCACAAAAAAATAAGCAAAAAAAAAAAAAAAAAAAAAAACCCGAATGTGCAGTCTTTCAATGTTGCTTATCTTTCTTCCCTTAGACTCAGTCCTGTCACTTTTCAAAATATCAAAAGTTACAGATTCATTATAACCTGACAAAACCTAAAGCAAGAATTGTCAGGAGATAAAATTTTCAGACCCACTTTGAAACAGTGAGGAGTTGTTCAAAATGAACCCAGGAAACGAAAATGGCTTCAAAGACACAAAAGCTCTCAATCAACACGGGAAGTATACAGCCCACCACTGTCCAGGATTGCTGGGCAACAGGATGCAGGAAGGCAAGAGCAGTTTTCTGTTTGGATTCAACCAAAAGAGACAAAAATGAAAACGAGTTCTGTATGACTGAGTTCATGACAACAGAGTTGAGTCCTTATCGACGTATCTTACTAACACAGTTTTAAAACATCACTTGGTGTCACAGAAGCAACAATAAGAACTCAAACGGTCTGTGGCAGAAGCTATGCATCCAAACCCTCTTCAAGGAAGAAGCCAGCAGGGCCCAAACATGTTAAGCAGCTCTGAACACAGCAGAGCCTGGTCTCTCCGTGGCTACCTCCTTAACAATTATGGTAGCAGCAAACCAGATGTCTTCTCTGCATAATCAAATATTTCATAAAGGGACAACTCCAGACAGTTGGGGCAGGTTAGAAAATGGGAAGAGACAATGCAAAACTGGGGGCTGGAAACAGGCAGCCTGAAGAGGCACAGACAGGAACAGCTCCAAGATCCCAAACAAAGAAACAATACAGAGGGTAATCAGACAAAAGCCGAGGCTCTGGGGCAAGAGAAGCAGCCAACCTGAAACAAGACAAGAGGGATCCAGAGATGGGGACAAGACTCCTATCACAATTCCAACTTCCTACTGGCCAAACACAGGGAATGACAGATGGCAGGAACCTGACAGATGCATGGAACCCATGCAGGTTCATCTCCATGAGCAAAGATCAAGGTGGGGGTAGACCTGGAGGGGTAAACAGCCCACTGCTGCTGCAAATTCCAAGATAAATGTAAAGCAAATTGAAAATACTATGTAAGAAACATCAAATAGATCACAGGCTGGAGCTAAGAGTACATGAATGGCATTAATATAGGAAAAAATGGAAATGGAAGAATGGAGTAGAAAGCTAGTAGGAAACATGCTGCAAAGGACCAAGATAATTTGAAGGTATCAGGCTACCACAAAGGTACACATGCAGGTCAGTGAAATAATCCCGGGTCAAGGGCAGCAGCTCGCGAAGTCAGATGGAAAGGAGCATCACTGATGACTTAGACCAGTTTGTCTGTCAAGCCACCCCAGCATTAAGTGGGCAGTACAAGGTCAACACTAACAAGAACTGAGCCCCTAATATATTCTGGGTTCCTCAAAATTCACATCCTTCTAATACTCTCCTTTTTAAAGTAAGAAAACAGCCTCAGGAGAATATCTCTTTGGAAGACAACCAACAACTGGCTGATGGCTACAAAGGCCACATTATTTCACCAACAAGCATCTGCCTAGAGGGAGAGCCAGGAGAGACAAAAGAATAGAAGTTCACCTCCAGGCCCTGTTTTCCATCAACTAGGAGATCCCAGACAAGTCACCTGATTCCTTCATAGCTCACTGCAAACCAAGGGAAGCTACCAAAATTAATCCCCCATTTCCCAAACTATCTTTTTCCCACTAATAGCACTTAATCCATCAGCTTTCCCATCCTCAAATCAAACTGGCCAATGAGTATTCCCATCACCTTGATCTTCAATTACTCGCTTCCTGCAGACTCTCACAGCCTCTCCAATTAATCCAATCAAGTCCAAACTCACCAGTGAGAAATCATCCCTGGATAACCCAGCCTGGGAACAAAAGGCCTTCTATGATTTCCAAAGAAATTACATCTCTGCAAGCCATCTGGGCAACTTCTATGAACGTTGATGACAATCAGTAATTTTTTAAAATACTATTTCTTGGAGCAATTTTAGGTTCACAGCAAAATTGAGCAGAAGTACAGAGTTTCTATAAACCACTGCCTCCCCACTACCAATATGCTGTACTAGATTAATACATTTATCACAAAGAGTCTACACTGACATCATTACCATCCAGAGCCAATAGAGTTCACTTAGAGTACGTTCTGTGGCTTTGAACAAGCGTACAATGACATGTGTCCACCATTAGAGTGTTATACAGAATAGTCTCTCTGTCCTGAGCATCTTCTGTGTTCTGCCCATTCACTTCCTCCCTACCCCCACCCACAACCACTGACACTCTGATGCCACAGTTCACCTTTTGCAGAACATCATATACAATGTGTAGCCTTTTCAGATTGGCTTCCTCTAATTGGTAATAAGCAGTTAGGGACCCTCTATCTTTTCAAGGCTTGGCAGTGCATTTAAGTGCTAAATAGTAGTTCATTGTCTAGATGTACCCCAGTTTATTTATCTATTTACTTATGGAAGGACACCTTTGTTGCTTCTAAGTTTTAGCAATTGTGAATTAAGCTCTTATAAAGATGTGCAGGCACACATTAGCTTCAGACTGACTTAGGTAAATATCAAGGAGCATAACTGTTGAAGAACAGTTTTTGTTAAGAAACAGCCGAACTGTCTACCAGAGGGCAGCGCCATTTTGCTTGCCCATCAGAAGAGTTCCGTTCCTCCACAATGCGATAGCATTTGGTACTGTCTGTGTTTTGGACTGTGGCCATTTTACTAGGTATGAGCAATGTAGTCTTGTTGCTTTAACTTGAAATTCACTAATGACATATGTTGAGCATCTTTTTTAAATGCTTAACTGCAGGTGTATATTTTCTTTGCCAAAGTGTCTGCTAGGTTTTTGTCCATTTTTTAATTGTGTTGCACATTTTCTTACTGTCCAATTTCAAGAGTTCTTCGCTTACTTTGGATACAAACCCTTTATCAGATGTACTTTTTACAAATATTTCCTCCTATACTGTGATTTCTCATTTTCTTGGCAGTCTTTTGTAGAGCTGAAGTTTTTTACTTTAATGATGTCCAACTTTTCAATCATTTCTCTCATTAGTCAGACCTTTAATGTTGTATCTAAAGTCACTGCATACCCAAGGTCACCTAAACCTCCTCCTGTGGTATCTTCATAAAAGTTACTGAAAGGCCACTGCGTGTCTGGTGCTCAGAACCCGATCAGGCAGCAACCTCTCAAGCATCTCGAGGCACTGCTGAAGCAGCTCATCCAACAATCTTGAGAACAGTGCTTCTCGGTGACAGCAGGGAAATCACAGTGTAATGTCAAAGTACAGGCTTTGGATCCAGGGGATCTGGCTGGATCTCTGTCACATACTAGTCATGGGCCTGGTGTCTCAACTCAGCAGCAAAAATGAGCAAAATATTTAAACGCATTTTACTTTACGGTACTGTCGTAAATATTACAACAGCACACAGACGATGCTACTCTCTAGATAGTCATGGGACTGGAGTGGAGTTCAGCAGTGAAGTGATAGCCCAGCATAAGAAAAGACTAGGTTTCCATCCCCAGCACCTCAAAACAACACCAACCAACAAAAAAAAGAGGAAGGTGCATGCATACATGCGTGCGGGGTTGGGAGTGGGGAGGGTTCTGCAATACCTTCTCCAATGTATAATTTTGAAAATTCAAAGTAATCACTACTATAAATTTTTAATTCTGATAGTTCATATTATTTTGGAATTTCAAAAGATGCTAAGGTAAGTATCATTCTCAGTCTATAATCCTCAATCCCAGATAAACAAAAGTTCAAAATTAATGCACAAAAACATATGGAAGACATTGGACAGAGGTCATGCTTCAGTGAGCACTGGCTAATGAAATAATCAAAGCACAATTCTATTTTCTAGTGCCACTACCAAATTTATACCTGAAAGTCTATAAAATAGTACTCGTAAAATGAGAAACTGTAATTATCTGATGTGAATAAAAACATTTCCCTATTTTAAAACTGATTAAATTCTGTCTTCTGATCTAAGATTCTAACTAAATCCATTATATAGAAAAATAAAATTTAAAAAATTGACTAGAGCATACTTCATTGACTCATTTGTATGGCAATCAAACATATACTTCCTGGTCAATGCTTGAAGTCAAGGACAAAACTGAATGATTTTAGATGTAAAATAACTTTTATAAAGATGGCCCATAAGTGTGAACAGAGAAGTGTTTTTATAACATGGTTCAGAAAATACATGTGCCTGCTTATCACACTTTCAACAATTACCTTTAATTGTTTCCTCCACAACTTCCACCACGTGATCTATCTGTTGAACCTAGAAGAAAAAACAAACAGACAGCAATGGTAATGGAGAAGAAAACGTACTCATGCTTCTGCCGGAGTCGATGTGTATTTCCTAAGCACATCAATGCTGGTTTTCTTTAATTAACACACTTGGAGAGATTATTTAAAAATTCTATACTAATGTTTTGTGTAATAATGAAGTATGAAATTATCACCATCTTCTCCCCCAATGATGATTGAAAAAAATAATTGTACTGCTTTCAAACAAACTGCCTGGATAGACTATTTATGTCTCAATGTAACTGGAGATATAAATTTAATTAAAACATGTCTCCTCCCACAGAGCTTTAAGCAAAAAGGGTGTAACAACAATCTACCCAAAAGGACATGCTAATACTAAGGAGTGCCATCCCTAATGCTGTGCTTTACTGTTTTAATTGTTAAAACCCTAAGAATCTCTACCAGGCATTCAAATCCATGAAATACAAGGTTGAACAACAGGCTCCTGATCCTGTGCCCGTGACTGGAGGAGCCCTCCCAGGGCGCCAAAGGAACACAGGACAAAGATAATAAAATCAGACCAAGGGAACCAAAGTGACTTGAGTGACAACGGGAGAAGCCCACCAAGCAAACTGCAGAAGGATGGCTCGAGATCGGAAGGAAAACGGAAAAGGAAAAGTAAAATTATGATCCAAGAAGCTAGAGGAATCATCAGGAAAAGGTCAAGGCTGATTCTCTAAAGATGCTCAAATTATTATTGTCTTCATACAGAAGAATCCTATGTGCACTGGAAAAGTGAAAACCAAGTACGACTACCAAAAGAAAACAGCAGCCCGGCATGGGGGTGCACGCCTGTAGCCCCAGCAGCTCAGGAGGCTGAGGCAGGAGGATCTCGAGTTCAAAGCCAGCTTCAGCAAAGGGAGGGGGCTGAGCAACTCAGTGAGACCCTGTCTCTAAATAGAACACAAAATAGGGGTGGGGATGTGGCTCAGTGGTAGAGTGCCCCCAGGAGTTTCATTACCAGTACTCCCCCCAAAAAAAGCAAACAACATTCCCCTCCTCTATTTCCACTCCACAGATAAAATCACTTTATGATGAGGCACCAGGTATTTTTCTCATGCTGAACATTTATATAAAAAGTATTTTCCTGGGCTGGGGCTGTAGCTCAGCGGCAGAGCACTTGCCTAGCATGCGTGAGGCACTGAGTTCGATCCTCAACACCACATAAAAAATAAAGAAATAAAATAAAGGCATTCTGTCCATCTATAACTACAGATGTTTTCTTAAGTTTTTTTTCTCCCTGAATCTGAAAATGACAGTGGAAACGTGCACACTCGCGCTTTGCCCCTTGACTTTTCTCTACTTTTTTCTTTGTTCATCCTCATTGCATGGATGTTGCAAAATGTATTCATCCATAATCCTACTGATGAAAGAATGTCATCACTCTACAATAATGCTATGAAGAACTTAACTGAGAAGAACCTGTTCAAAAGTTTTTATTATAAATACAATAGCAAGTCTCCTAAAATCTCCTTTCAACCTCAGTTTCCTACAGGAAAACAGGGAAAGACAAGCATGCATAAACCCTGCCCTGCCAGAGGTAAAGTGACAGAGGAGGAACCAGCAGTGCTGAAGGCTGCTCAGGTGGTAAGTACACACAGCCCAAAACGAACATGTGTTTAGAGGTCGACAAACTTAGAGGAAGTGAGCTCTGTGGTAACAAATCATAAATAAAATGGAGACACTCAAAGCTGTGGGCAGAAAGGGAAGGAGAGAGACTCCAGGTAGCTGAGGAAATGGAGACTAGATGTGTTTTTGTTTGGATTAGTGCATTTCTTTCTTTTCTCCCTTTTTGTTTTTCTAGTTTATATGCTAAGAGGAGAACAGGGATAGAGAAGGAAGAGTTGAATACAGGAGAAAAAAATGATGGTGTAAGGGCCCTGAGAATGGGGGACAGGGTGCAGGCTTCTTGTGAAAGCAGAGGTCAGAGGACAGCAGGGGATCAATGCCCATGCTCCCGGGGGATGAGGGAGAAGGCCAAGCAAGCTCTCATCTGCTGGCCTCGGTCTGTCTCAACAGAGTAAGAAATTCATGTGCTAAGAGTGAGAAAACGTGAGGAAATAAGAAGGGAGTGAATGTCCACAATCGCCTGTTATAAGAGCAGGAGCGAGTGGGACTAGGAACTCGTAAAAACCGTCAGGACCAAGAAGCAAATTTCTAGCAGTGAGTTCACTACAGCCGACTCTCTCTCAAGGCCTAGTGGCTTCAGTATAGGAGGCAAATAGGCCAATTCAAACTTGCCGATTCCATCACTCACTCATCATTTATTGATATCTGATGTATACCACAGACCCAAAGGGCTAGAGAAGCAGCATTAAGAGGTTATGGAAAAGACTAGAGGGAAATGGAAGGTAAAAGCTGACTGTGCGTTTTGGATAACATGAAGTTTGGAAAATAGGTGAAGAAGTACAACCATAACGAAGAGGTGAAGTGGGCAGGGCTGGGGCAAGAAGGGGAGGAAGAACAGAGAAAAAGAAAAAAAAAAGTCAAGCAGAGGGGACAATCCAGAGTATGGATACAGGCATTTGGTCTTTTTGAGTAATCCCAAGTTCCAAGATCTGGCCACAGAAACAGGTTGCTGAAAAACAGTGGAGCTGAGAAATAAGGAGTGGTGAGATTAAAGTTTGGTGAGACATCAAATAAGGGATGACATTGACACTGCCCAGGGTGACAAAGAGCTGGGCAGGACAGGGAAGAGTTGTCCAAATTTTCCACTGAACGTAGATGAACAACCAAGATATCAAATGATAATATTAGTTGAAGAATAAGAATGAAAAGAGCAAAATATGAGATAACTCAGTTGGGGGGGCCAGAACAAGAGTGCTCTCCCATGCATTTGGAGATACAGAAGTTCAAGGGAACACTGCACCCTGCCTTGGACCACCTCAACTAAGAGGCCATACTGCCAAGGAAGAGAACATGTGGAGGAGCAGTCTGCTACAAGTACGGTGAGTTAAAACAATAAAAGTCTTGGAAGAAAACAGACATAAATCCACGCCAACCTTGGATTAAACAATGATCTCTCAAATATAACAACAAAGCATGAGTAATGAAAGAAAAAAATAGATAAACCAGACATCACCAAGAGCCAAACCTCTTGGTCCACCCAAGGACACCATTAAGAGCGAGTAAAAAGATGCAGAAAATGCAAGAAAACTTTTACAAATCATGAATCTGACAAGGGATGTTTATAATTATGAGAAGTCCCACAACTCAAGAATAACAGAAATATCAATTAAAAATGAGCAAAGTAGCTGAATAGACGCTTTTCCAAGGAGATATACAAATGGCCAATAAAGAGATGCTCAGCACCATTAAGCCAATCAGAGGATTCGAATCGTGACAACAAGCAAGAGACTGGGATTTTGTGCACATACAATTTTAAAAAATGAAAAAAATGAAAAAAATACTGTTTTGGTGGAGGTTGCAAAACAGTATGATCACGCCTCATGCCCCTGACCTGTGTGCACTTAAAAATAGCTAAAATTGTCATTTTCATCATGCATATTTTACCACAATTTTAAAAAACCACTGAGATGAGCTCTCACTTCACACCCACTGAGGTAGTATCCTAAAAAACGCTGATAACAGTGATGGTGAGGACAGGAAGCACTCCTAATGGAGCTAGACTCAATGCAGCCAGTTTGGACAGGTCTGCAGCTCCTCAGAGGGCTGACCAGTTTCCCTATGACCTAGCAATTCCAATCCCAGACATACACCCAAGAGCAACTACAGTTTCAGCCACACAAAAACTAGTGCACAATGTTCACAGCACTATTCAGAGGGAATGGCCAAAGATGGACACTCAAGCACCCTTCAGCTGATAGGTGGGTAAACAAAATGTGGCATATCTACACAATTCAGTATCAAGTCATAAAAGGGAATGAAGCATTGATACAGCATTACACTAAATGAAAAGGCCAGACAAAAAATGTGACATGATTCCATTTATACAAAATGTCCACAAAGGGGAATGACAAGAGGTTAGTGACTGCCTAGGGAGAAACGGGGTGCTGAAGAGTGCTGAGTTCCCTTATGGAGTGATGACCACAACGCTGAGCATACCTAAAACCATGTTACCCATATAACTGGAGGCACTGTCCAGTGTGTGGATTGCATCTCAATAAGTGATGTGGCCAAAAAAAAAAAAAAAAAACCCAGAAGGTGGTCACCTGTTCTAGTGTCAACGTCATTAAGTCAAAGGAAAATTTCTAGATTAAAGAACTAAGAGACCTGAAAACTAAATGCTGCTGTGGAAACCTGGATGTGCTCCCCACCCCTTTTCCTATAAAGGACATTACTAAGACAAGTGACAATAACCATGATGAAATAAAAGTTTGAATACCAGCTTATTGTATTTCACCAACGTGAACTTCGTGATCTTGGTGATGACCTGCCTTTCTGAAACACACAGGTACTCAGCAAAGGCACCATACCTGCAGTTTACTCAAGAGGACCAGGGAAAAAACATATGCATATAAAAACAGAACTGGTTAAAATGCTAGTATTGGGGAATTCTGGGTAGAGGGCATTATGGGTAATCTTTGCTTACTTTTACAAGTTTTCTGTAAGTATGATATTATATCAAAATTAAAAGTTTCACGGTGTATGTTTACGTATGCATAGAGGAAATGAGGACAGTTCTTTTACCCTGCTGGTTGTGCAGAATATGCTTCAATTAATATAGCTGAAAATATATTCTGATTTTTAAAAAGCACTCCATAGCATTTGTCTTAAAGTTGAAAAATTCTGTATTGCCCACAGATGAAAATTACTGACTGTTATGAGAAACTCTAGGGCTTAAGAGTCCACAAAACTTAAACAGGTACAAAGTTGGGCGGGGGCACCTAGTTCAACAGTAGAGCACTTGCTTAGCATGCTCTAGACCCTTGTTCCATGCCCAGCGCTGGAAAAACAAAACAAAACAAAACAAAAAAACAAGTAAGTATTTGATGAAAAGCAGCAGAAAAGTTGAAGCTCACTAGACGATTTCCAGAACATACTATGTCCATTTGCATTTCCAGTAAAGTGGGCAATGGAAGAACCAGAGTGGGAAGAAAAAGTAAGGAGAAACTACAAGAGAGAGAGAGAGAGGCAGGGAGGGGTGGGAGTGGAAGGAGAGCTCAGGAGTTGGATGGGGGTGGGAGGCAGGAGAGGGGGAAAGGCCAATGTGAGCAGGACAACAGACCCAAATACACACATGCTGACAGAGAATAGACGGAATTCATTCTGGGAGAAAAGGAAAGCTGTTCTTAATTAATACTATAAATTGTAGCCCTGAATACACAAGAGCTTATTCTCTGGCATATAATTCAAATAAAATAAATAAAACAGTATCTCGTGTCCTTCAGGCACTTAGTTATAAATACACAGAAAAAAAGCAGGCAGTGTGTTCCATTACTGACTCCATATGTTCTCAACAATGAGGAAAGGAGTTAATAAACGACTCATAAATAACGCTCATGAGTCATTCTGCCAGGGAACTTTAAAAAGATGTTCATAAAAAATATTTTATCCCACTATTATCAACTACTCCAAATTTATAACTGATCATGTATTGAAGAAACAAGGCTAAACAACGGCGCCTAAAGCCAGGAGAGTGCTGCTCCAAAACCTCTTCACTGCTGGGAGAAGAGCAGTCCCTGGTGTCCTCTGCAGTGGTGGAGACTTCCCCAGGCTGGGCTGGTCCCAGTGGTCACTGGCCACACGTGGGTGGCACAGACCTGAGGCAGGCTGCTTTGAGGAGCTGAAATTCTACCAACAGAAATCTAGATTGAATCGTCGCCTGTGGCTAGGTAGCTCATGGCAGCACTCGCTCTGGCCACCCAGGAAACCAGTGCACATCTGGAACACAACTCTGCCAACTAGGCTAGAAAAGAAGTCCACTCACATGAGGCCATGAGAGAACAAGCCAATGCCCTTCTCCTGTCCAAGATTCTACTCTAGCATCCATGAAGTATCTCCCCACACACCGAAAAAATAGGGGCTGGATAAGTGAATGACTGTAAGAATGCAGTGTCAGCAGTGCTTCTTCAACAGTGGCTTGGTTTAAGGTGCTCTGTGATACCTCACAAGCACTGTCACCATGGGTCCTCACATGCACTAGTGAAGACACTGCTATTTTCAAGGCCAGAGGGACTAAGGTACAAGGATATCCAGCTAAATTTCTGCCCCAGAGTCTCAGATCTTGGGTCCAGAATGGCAGACAGGTGGCCTGCTTTTGAACTTCCTTTTCCCTATTAACACAGAGGTCAATCCAAATAATGGGAGGATGCTACCCAAGTGGCCCCAGACCTTCCAGGTACCCCAACAACACTCATCCCCCTAAACTCTCCCCACAAACTCCCACGGTATGAATGCAATCACCTGAGAAGCTAACCCTGCACCGCACACTGTTAGAGAAACTGGGGGCATCATGGTGAAAAACGGAGTCCTCACTTCACGGTTCTTTCATTCCAGCTGGGGAGACAGATGCAGTAACTGAAAATTGTGCTTTCCTATCCTGACAGATACTATAAAGAAGAAGGACATGGGAATGATAAGAGGTAGGTGGGACAGCTCTGCAGTAGTGTTGCAGGTGACATCGGAATTGGCAGCATTAATCCTAAACCACACAGCACAGGCATCAGTGAGAGCTGGAGGGGGCTGCGGGGGGGGGAGACAAGGACCCAGAGAGAAATGATGAGGGATTATGAGGTTGGAAGGCAGCACACGAGGGACACAGTGGCAGGAGATGAGGCCAGATACCCAGGGGAGGAAGATGATGTGATACATCGTAAATCCCCCAGTCTGGATTCAGGTCTGCTTGCAAAAGAAAGCCCCTGGGAGTTAACAGAGCCACGTGAAGACTGCTCACACCAGTTTACTGAGAACCTGCAGGGACTCTGCTTAGCCATGATGGTGTGACTCACTTCAGACTTGTATGAATCTGGCTGGGGCTTTACAGTCTCTTGATGTTATCCCAGGACATCTCAAATTATCATAGAAGTAAGGGGCTAAAACATCATAGGCACACAAAGGCACACAAAAGAAATTTCTCAGCTCTCTTAATCTTAGATCAATTTAAAGAAAAATCTGTCATTTTTATCCTAATTAAGAAATACCAGACCAGAACTTCAAAACCACCCAGAAATTCAGGTCTCTTTAAAGGAATAAACTGGTCTGGATTCATTCTTTTAGACGTGAGCTCTGGCGTTCACAGCATCACTGACTGAGACCTGTCCTTTCCCCCTCGGGTCTTCCTGGTGCTCTTGGTGAAAGTCATCTCTTGTTGAAAACAAAAGACAAATAGAAGCATATATGGTGAACTTACTTCTGGACTCTGTTCTGTTTCACTGATCTGTGCGTCTCCTTGTCCCAGCACCATGCTGTTTTCATCACTGTCATTTTGTACAATATTTGAAACCAGAAAGTGTGATCCCACAACTTTGTTTTTCTTTGCCAGGATCATCCTAGCAACTTGGGATTTTCCGTGGCTCCATGTAAGTTTTAGAATTGATTTTACGATTGCTGTGAAAAACTGTCATTGGTAGTTTGATAGGAATTGCATCAAATCTATTATTACACACACATAAAAATCCACTCAAAAGAGGTTAAAGGCTTAAACACCAGACCTGAAACCATAAAACTTCCAGGAGAATAAATGGGGAAAAGCGTCATGATGCTGACCTTGGCTAAGACTTTCCAGGTATCACACCTAAGATTCTGTTAATGAAAGCAAAGATAAGCAAAGAGGGCTACATCCAGCTCCAAAGCTCCTGCGGCTTGCAAACAATCCACAACCGAAAAGGCTGAGTGGGCTGGGAAATCGAGAACACTGGGACTTGTGAAGATTCGTACAACTCAGCAGCAGAAAACCAAAGGGCCCAGTTAAAACGTGGGCAAGAGTCAGAATAACAATCTTCTAAGGAAAGAACACAGATGGCCAACAAGTCCATGTAAGGTACCAGGGTCACCAATCTCCAGGCAAATGCCAAGCCAAGCCACTGAGGTGCCAGGGCACACTTGTTAGGATGGTCAGCAGCGAGACAGGAACTAAGGCGTGCTGGAGGGACAGGTGGGAGGGAAGGGAGCCGCGTACCACCAAGGGCAGTGCAGGATGCGGCAGCCCCATGGGAGACTGGGGAGGCTCCTCTGTAAGACTAAAGAGGGATGTGCCACAGGATCCTGTAAGGCTGCCTATGGATAGGCAGTCAAGGAAGGGAAATCAGCACCTGGGAGAGACGCCTGTGTCTCTGATCACTCCATCACCACTCATGATAGCCATCCTGAAAAAAAAAAAAAATAGGTGCCCTTTGGCAGATGAATGGAAAAAGAAATTGTAGTAAACATGAATGATGGAGTACTATTCGGTCTATAAAAAGGAACACCACCAATGGCCAAGGCATGGATGAACCTACAGGACCCTCTGTGGAGGACAATAAGCCAGACGCAGAAAAGCAAGTGTTGCATGATCTGAGCCATAGGTAGAAGCTAAACACGAAAAACGGCCAAACACACAGCAATAGGGCACAGCCCCAGGGTTACCAGAGGTGGGAAGGAAATCTGGAGAAGGAGGTCAAAGAGTGAAAACTCAGTCACACACAATGATCAAGATCAGAGACCCGGTGGGCCTCCTAAGAACTGTGGTTAGTGACGCCATGTTACAATGGATTTGCTAAGAGGGAGGTGAGGTGCTCCTCTACATGCACACTCTGTAGCAATCATGGCAGGGGAGGGACAGCAATCTGCTTGGCTTCCCTGACTCCTCTCTACTTACGTGTACCAGATCCACGTTTCACATTATAAATATGTCTGGTAAAAGGGGAAGAAATAACGTCCCATCTTTGGTCAGAATTATACATGTAAAAAAGTCTTCCCCATCAATTATATATTCAACTTTTACCGTAATGGGGATTTAAACCTGTAACAGCATCAGGAAGGTCGAAGTTTGATATTCACTTCTCTAGAGAAAATGTTTTATTTCTAAAAATTTTGCTCTAAGCTGTTAGGAAAGTCCCTACCTTAAATGGTATCAGAAGAGAACAGAATTTTCAAATCTGTTAAATTTGAGGAAGTCCATGGCAGTCACTGAGCAGCAGCAGCAATACACAACACTACATCCCAGGCACCAAGCAGAGCGATGGTTAAGTACCTTGTGTGAGGTCACTCGGCTAGGAAGTGGTACAGCAGGGTGACACCCCCATGCATTCCGGCTCCCAAATCCATGCTCTTAACCACAATGTGAGTGATATTTTAAAATGGGCTCTGAGTTTACGTGTCCTTCAGATATGGTGCTGACACCCACCTCCCTCTTTTTCCCCAGTAACTAGAGGGTCAAAATCTGGAATATGACAGAAAAACTATTAGAAGACGATGCCGAGATAAACAGAAATAGTTTCCCAAACTCTGCCCTGGCACCCACACCGTTGTTAATGTGCCAGGCCGACCTGGATCTGCTCACCCTTGGCAGCATGGCACGTGGCAGAGACAGGTTGTATTTCAGCCTGTTTCAAACGCTGACTGCCTCACACACGTGATTTGCAGAATCCAAGTGTCCACATTGAAGCAGTTACTGCACAGTCTGCACCTTCAGGGTTACGGCAGCCAGCCTGAAAGGATGTCGAAACCACTGCAAATCGACCCACAACGGTCCCCGAGACGAGCAGACACCTGTGCTCTGCACACTTCCTCGCTCTCCCAGACAAGGCCCTCTGCCTGCAGGGCACACAGCTGGCGTGTCTGGAAGTTCTGTCATTAACAAACACCATCTCTATTAATGTGGATACTGCATAACTGAGAATTAGCCCCACTCTAGGAAGAACTAACTGCTCCTTACCAGTCAACATTTCCAGGCAATTCCATGTGTTCTAGGGATCATCCCACTACAGTCTCTAGGAGGCTGGAGAAGTTCTGGACTCAAACCAGCCATTCTGTCTCAGAACCAGAATGCAAGCTCTTTGAGGACAGGGACCTTTGGTCGTTTCATGTTAGCTGCACAGCCAGCACCTAGAAGGTTCCAACCACCAGGTCTGCATGCAGTAAGACCATCTGGTCACCTGGGGAACAGGTGCCGTGTTGGGTGTGCCCTGACAAAGCCAGTCTCAGTGGAAGTTCATAGAAGCGCAGAATCCAATTAAAGCTGTTTCTCCTTCCACCTGTTAACACCTTCCATCACAGGAGCTGTATGAAGAAGTCTCATTCTTTACTCTGCCTGCAAATCAGCTGTGCAATACAACCCCAAGCATCCTGCTAAAAACAGCTCCTCATGCCACTGAAAGGAAACTTTTTAATACTTAAGAACTACTTTTCCAGGCCAGGTTTGTACCTCAGTGGTAGAGCACTTGCCTAGCACATCTGAAGAGCTGGGTTCGATCCTCAGCACCATATAAACAATAAATAAAGGCATTGTGTCCATCTACAACTAAAAAAATATATATATATTTTAAAAAAAGAACTACTCTTTCTTAGCACAAAATAATGTGATTCATTTTTTCATTTTATTGTGACTTACTATAATTCAGAAAGTTTCTAATTTTGCAGCATTTCTAAGAATTCTAATCAGAAACAGTCCTCTACAGGCATCCAATTAAAGATAGTTTTGGTTTCCTAACCTAAATTTTTTTTAATTCAGTCCTGTGTATCCAATCTTCATATATAAAAAGTCTATTAAGACAAATAAGATGTCATACAGTTTCCACAATAAAAAAGTTCTATGAAAGGGTACGGACAGAGAAACACTTTGATAATACTTCATGCTGTTGAGTATAAAATCAAATTACTACATGAAATGTTAATGATATATAATTGTGGAAACATTTTACAATATGCTAAGTTAAAATAAAAAGCACACTGTGGGAATTAATGTATTTTGTGTATTTCCTAAATATCAGGAAATGTTTATATGGAACAATAAAGAAACAAGTGATGGCAAGCCCTTCAATAGACCATCAATGCATGACTTCAATAGTTAAAAATCTCATGTAAAAAAACAGAATATACACATACAAAACAATTCGAGGTTGCAATTAAGCAAATGGTGCAAAGGTTAAAATGTTCACAGGGATAAACAGTCATAATAATTGTGTATAGAAACATGAATTTCTTTACACTCATTTTTCAAAACATGTGTTCTTCAGTTATTTCTCCCATCATAAAGGAGCCAGATAAAATAAACCCAAGGAATGCTAATGGCAATGAAATGGGAATATGAGACAGAAAAAAGGGGTGTCAGGGAGGTAGCTGTGTCTCAGCACTGCAAACTGCCTCCCCAAAACAGCACCAGGCACCTTCCCTTGTGCTAGGAATTCTATTTTCTTCTTTCTCTTTCGGTGCTGGGGCGCAAATCCAGGACCTCGAGCAAGGGCTCCACCACTGAGCTACACTCGCAGCACCCCCACACCATGTTAGAATGTCCCCTGCACCCAAACACACAGGAAGCTCTTCCTTGCACACAACGGAGTTCAGAAATACCACTATAAGGTACACAGAGAAGAGGCTTTTTCTATTCCCCAGAACGTCTGCTTTTCCAGCCATGTAATTCCTTGGGATGAAACCCAAGATGAACTGCCAGCATGTACACATTCCATCCTAAGAAAGACTATTTCCCATTTCCCCACCGCAGCAGGATTCTATTTGCAGAGTTAGTGCAACATGAAGAGACAACTAAGGAGGCCCATTTTCATTTCATTCTTTAAACCGGGAGAATCACAATGTAAATAGACAAATGGTGAAAACAAACTAGAGTCACCAAACATTCAGGCTGTTTGTTTAAAGGGAGAAGGTTTGTTCAAAGATTATTAAATTTGCTAGGGGGCCAAGGGCTTCACAGCAGAAAACAAGCCCATTACATGGAGAACCCAACATGAGACCTGTCAGGAGGGTGTCAGAAGAGGAATCCCCATTAGCAAGCTCAGTGCCAGCTGCCCATGTGAACCTTTCTAGGTACATGCGGTATTTTAATGTATTTCAAAACATTAATAGAGCCTGTGCTAAAGATGATCATTGGTCAGCTTACAGAGCACTGCCTAGAAGGCTTGGAAGGAAGTGCCACTACTGTAAACCAACACTGACCGACTACCCACTACACATGGCTTTCAGTGAACAGAGAAGGCTCCAAAAGAGAAGGGAGAAAACAGGGCAGGCTGCAGGCTCCACAGAGCCACTGCCGCCGGGGACAGCAAGCCGGCAGCAGGACAGTGCAAGGCTGAGGCGGCAGCCAGGGAGCACAGCATGCACGCCCACTGTGCCAGCACTGTGGGGACAGCTGGGAAAGAGGGGAGGAAAACGAGGAGGACTGAAAAGTGGTCCCCGCGAGGATAGTAATTAATTCCCACAGAGATTTGGACTTAAAAAGATCACACATAAACCTAAAAGCAGACTCTAAACATAAAATTCTTAACTGCATGCTGTGAGGGTAACTGACAGGTAACTGCACGCCCAGCAGGGGGGCCCAGGGGCAGGGTGGCACGCAGAGGGCAGGACATGTCCTGCTACAGCCGAGGCGTGGGGTGGGGCACTCCAGAAAGGCACCTAGCACTAGAGGTGACAGGTAAGTTCAGAAGATGGGAAATGGAAAAGATATGGAGAAAGACGGCAAGGGACAGAGACCAGGTCACTCAGGGACACAAACCCATGGCCATGTTTTAGACTGTGCTACTCTTTCTGAATGAGAAAACCCAGAAAGTTCCTGTGGCAAAATGAAAAAGTTAGACGTGACCATGTTTCCAAGGCAATAAAGGAAACAGGTCTAGGAAAACAGGAAATAGCATGTGGCTCCGATCTACTCACAGCAGAAGAGTGGCTTCTGCCACAAAGCGCCAGCTCACCCGATGATGCTCAGCCCCTTGAGGTAGTCCTGGCGAGGCTGTGCCTGGGGCACACACCCGGCAAGCACGACTTTCTTGTTCTCCTCTTGAGCTTTTCTAAAAGATAAGGAAAGAACAGTGTGAATTCTTTTGCTCACAAATACATCCTTGAAACTGCTCTTAGTACAGGTAGGTCCCCAAGAATAACAGGCTGTCCTGAACCCAGGATGGTCTTACAACTGCTGAGGAAAACAGACTTCTGCACTGTGCACCACACCACTACGAACGAGAGCAGACCCGCCTGGCAGTGGCCTGCATCCTTATCGTCTCATTACCAAACAATGATCACACAGAATTCACATGGATTTGAACCATCCTTGAAAACCACATTTTCCAGGTACACATGATGACCCTTCTAACTAGGTACCTATTTTAAATATTAATAAAAATGGGGCCTAAAACCGTACATCATCTTTCCTAGTTCTTAGATTAACATCAAAGTAAATTACATCTCAAAAGATTCAAACAGGAGAGCAGAATAACTAGAAGGTGTAACATCCCCTCTCCTGGAAATTCCCACTTCTTTCCGACACCCTCCTCCCATTTCTGCTCCCTAGAAAACCTACAGTTATTGACGGCTTATGCTTCCTGCCAGCCTGCCACCCACGTCCACACCAGCATCCACCATAACCAGATTCCTGTGGGATACAGACACACAAACGTATGCATACACACGTATCCACACTCAACATTGACACACACGCACACTTGACTATTTCAGAACGGATTTCTGTGATACACAAACCTGCATGTGAAATCCACGATCAGTCACACATTTCCCTAGCACAAACTCTAAGTATGATGTTGCTCGCAGGGATACATGTCTGGCTGTTGGATATTCCTTCACTGCACAGGGAGCTGGAGTGGACATAGCTCCTTGGTGCACACTGCACCCAGCAAACACTGCTCTGGGGCTAGAGACAGCAGGGAACCCAGCAGAGCTTTTATCTTTTCCTAGAAACTATTCATATCCTTTACGCACTTTCAAATTAAACTTTCAGATCTTCAGTTCTTCTGTGGGGATGAGAGCTTTGGGGTGTTCTGGTGCTCTTGTTTACCTTAATTTCTGTGTTTTCTGCACAAATCTGGGTCTCCTGGTGCCCCAGCACACTCTAGGTTTCTGAAACCCAAGACAAAGCTGAGGGTGTCTAAGCCCAGTTTTTGGACGTGAGACTTTATTATGAAATGGCCAATCACAACACCTCGCACACTGTGTGAACTTTTCAGGAGCACACCTTCACAACTACAAGTAAAAAAAAAAAAAACTGGGACTAACAGACTAGCTCTTTGTGATAAGAGAACCACCAAAATCTGGGAAGTACAAAGAGAAAAATTCAATAAACAGAGAGCAAAGTCCTACTTTAAGAGCACCAGTGAATGTTTCATTTCAGTAGCTTCTTAGAGTACTTTGACATAATTTTCCCATTTAGAATTCTGAGAAATCTTGTTAATAAATGTTTTTAAATATCTGACTTTGGTAGATTGCACAAAGCATGCAAGAGAATTACTGCCTGTTCTGCTACCTTTTTATTAGAATGAAGCATATCACTGCACACACACACACTTTCCTTACAGTAAATGTGAAATGCACCAGAAATGGAACATTCCTTCCATTTTCATTAACAATCTCTATGAGGATGAGGTGCTTTTCCCAGGAACTTCAGCCATGCCACCCAGAGTCACCACCAAACAGCCAAGGAGACGCTGACCACCCACAAACCCACACACAGAGCCTGCTTCCTAGAAAGTGAATGGTCGATCCCTAACTATTCAGTGTCTGAGGACACAGGACAGAAGAGGTCCGGAGCTGGTGAATTGTGGCACAGAGTGGATGAGAGATAAAGGACAAGGAACAGCACACGGCATCAGAGAAGGAGCTTTCAGTGACAGAGGGCCACACCGGTGACCAACAGGGAGGGGACGAGACTTGTGCTGCAAGAAGACAGGAACCAGCCTATGGAGACACCTGGGAGGGCGTCCATCAGCAGAGGGAGAAGGGCACAGGACAGAGGCGAAGGCAGACCAGGGACTTGCTGCCACAGGGACAGACACGAGGCAGAAAGCAGGCCCCTGGGAGCCTGGATCAGGTGGTGGGATGGTCAGGGATGACCAGGAGGTAGGAAGGACACCATCAGAAATTCCACAGGAAGGGAGCTTTGGAACAGAGATGCCCGACTTCACAGTTTATTGAAACACTATTTCAGGCTTTTGTTGAATTTGGCTTGAAAATGGAAGAGCAGACCAGAACTATAATGAAGCCAAAAATCACAGCCCAGTCATGGAGCAGTAATGCCACACTGTATATGGGACCAAGCAGGGCGGCAAAAGTTTAAATGCAAATTCTCAGAAGAGTCTTCCTTTAAACATTCTCTTCATACATCCTATTCTTTTTCTTTAGGAGGTTTGTTTGGGTTAATAAAAGCCTGAATTTTTTTTTTTATTTAGATAGGTACCCAGCGCAGACATATTTTTAAAAGCTTTTATCCTTTAAAATATGAATGTTGATAAGAACAATATCTTAAGAAAGCTTAAAACAATACAAATTACCATATCTCCCTTTATAAGGCCCCAATGCTAATTAAAATGAAAACTGAACGTACAGTTAATTTAATGTTTCATACTCTAGAAACATTTCCAAATAAAAATATGGCATACCCTTGTCATGAGCACTAATTCGAATAACAGAAGAGATAAGAAGCCTTTCCTCTTCCAAGCATCACATATAAGAAACAATTTGCAGTAAATCTTTAAATTCATGGCATCATCAAAACTACCTAATGCTGCCCGAATACCACCCCCTTATTCCACAGGTCAGGGAATTACGATGCAGAGAGATGGAGGTGGTCAGCACTGCAGCAGGACATCCTAGTTCCTTGAAGAGCACCTTTCTAAACACAGGGCCCACATGGGTTTTCACTGTGTAACCAGCAGTGGAGACACATCCCTTCATTAGAGCAGCGCAGAAATCCACAGAGCTGCGACACATGCCTTGACTTCCAGGTAGAAAGAAACGCAGTGGAACCTTTGCCAGCTCTTGCTCACAAAACAATACTCTAACAGAGCCATCAATTCATGGGCTAACAAAAAAAGGCCGATTCTCTACAGGAAGCAGGTAAGGACTGGCCACGGAGTCCTCTCTGAATTCTGGAACCAGTCAGGGGCGGAGGAGGGCTGGCATTCATGCAACTGCCTGCCACTGCCTTCTGCTCTAGAAGCTGGAGAGTTAGGCTATGAACTGCCCACAGTTGAAATAAAATCACAACAGGATTTGGTGGGTTTCTCCATCTGAAAAACTCCTCCATTTACCTACATTTATACATGTAACTGGGGTGAATGTTCAAACCCAAGAACTGGGGTTCTGTTCAAACCCAAGATCACAAGACCGAATCTCAGGATCACAAGACATGATTCTATATTTTGTGCTATGTGAGAAGATACTGAATACTAAGGGGATTCGTCTGTGTCCCAAGAAGAGCCCAAAGGTAGTCATTTCTCCATGTCTGTGACAAGGGCAGCTAAATGGGGCCTCCCACAGATGATCAAGACAGTCCTCTTAGATTCACTTTTAAAGAAATGGCTGCTGTGCCTAACAGAACAAACTGCCACACCTTGATGAAGTGGCCACATGAACCAGTGAAGAAGCTCCCCTGGGGACCATGAGTGTGGCTCGGTGGCACAGTGTGAGCTCAGCATGCACAAGGCCCTGGGATCAATCCCTGGTGCTCATGTGGGCATGCACACAGAGGACCAAGCTCCCCCTTGATTCCCAGTTCCTTTATTATGCTTACTGCCAACACCTGTAGGAACTATTGCTTATTAAAAAGTAATTCAGCATTTCTATTTTCATTCTACCACTCATTTGTGGACTTCATGCCAGATACAAGAAAAAAATGAAGATAAAGAGTCAATAAAATCAAGTTCAGTTTAGAGGAAGAAGGAAGAAATGGGCTTGGAAGCTGTTTCCCTCACATGAAGGACAAGAAAGACCCAAAGGCATTTGATTATTTGGGACTGGCTGACTTCACTTAGCATCATCTTCTCTAACTCCATCCATTTACCTGCAAATGCCATGATTTTATTCTCTTTTATTGCTGAGTAAGATTCCATTGTGTATATATACCACATTTTTTTATCCATTCATTTATTGAATGACATCTAGGTTGGTTCCACAGTTTAGCTATTGTGAATTGTGCTGCTATAAACATTGATGTGCCTGTGTCCCTGTAGTATGCTGTTTTTATATTTTTAAGTCCTGTGGATATAGACCATTTTCTCTGATATAAGGAGAATGATTCGTAGTAGGGTAGGCAGGGGGAGCATGGGAGGAATAGACAAACTCTAGACTGGGCAGAGGGGTGGGAGGGGAAGGGAGGGGCAAGGGTTAGAAATGATGGTGGAGGGGCTGGGGTTGTGGCTCACTGGTAGAGCACGCACCTAGCATGCACGAGGCCCTGGGTTCAATCCTCAGCACCACATATAAGTAAATAAGTAAAATAAAGGTATTATGTCCAACTACAACTAAAAAATAAATATTTTTAAAAAAAGAAATGATGGTGGAATGTGTTGGACATTATCCAAAGTACATGTCTGCAGACATGAATTGGTGTGAATATACTTTGTATACAGCCAGAAAACATGAAAAACTATGCTCCATGTGTAATATGAATTGTAATGCATTTTGCTGTCATATATGAATTAAATAAATAATGTTCACAATTGGGAAAAAAAAGGAAGGAAAGAAAGAAATACCCAAAGGTAGCAAGGAGGACTAAAAGTAGCCCTGGCGACAATCCACATACACCACTGTCCAGACCTCAGGGTAGCATGATTATGGACAGAGGCTTCCCTGAAGCGAAGACTCCCAGTAAGGTCAGGTCAGGTACAGTGGCGAGGGGCCGAGACCAGAGTCCTGTTCCACCGAAGCACAATCTGTCACTGCTGTTGCCCACTTGGTGTAGCAAGGGGCTGTGAAATACTTTGTTTGAAGAAAGGATTTTGTAGCTTTATTTTAAGGGAAGGAAAAATAACAAAAACACAGACTTCTGTGAAGGGGTTTAGTTGGTTCACTTTAGGAAGGCACTTCAACACGAAAGGTTTTTAAAAGCAGTTACATGCGAAAGTGACAGAGGAGAGGAAATGACTGGACCAGAGACAGGAAAGCCAGGAAGAAGTGGCAACATGTGGCTGAGAAATCATAAAATATGGACTGTGGTGCCTGCAGGCTGGTCAAGGGTGACAGACATGAAGTGGATGAGGAGCCCCCGGGGGTCAGGCAGCCTCGGGGCTCCATAGGGAACCCACTGCAGACAACAGTAATGATTCCTTTGGCTTCTGGGACGGTGCTCATCTCTGAAGCCTGCCAGGATGGACATCAGGAACCTGACCTTCCCCAGATACCCCGACAGTCCAAAATCAGGGGGAAGTCCACGTAATCCTGGGAGGATAGCAATGGTCAGATGGGCACCCACAACTTAGTGAGTGGTGAGGCTGGTGACTTGGTGCCTGGTCTCATTTAGCTCTAGGTAACCCTACAGTGTCAAGTTTCAGAACCTGCAGGATCACACCCTGGAAAAATACTGGGACACCTAGTTGCGTCACCTGGAAAGTCAGCTTGCCTCTGTGGCATGCGTTTCCATTTCTCCAAAACTGAAACCCCAGATCCTTCATAATGAAGTGTGCAGACTGTCCACCTTCTAAATGTAGCTCAACAACTGTTTTCTGAAAAGATGATGGCGGTGGGTTTCTCCGATTCAGACGTTCAGCAGTAACACGCTTGTGCAAACTAAAGGCAAACCAGCAAACAGCAGGTCATCCTTCCAGTTCTTCCCAACTCTAAGAATTATTCCCAACATATCTGCTCCCTCCCACTTGGTCCACCAAGAAATCCCACTGAGGGTACCTTGGAAACATGGGCAGGTTCCAACCATTTCCCCCAGGTCCCTGGCTGAGGCACTCATGTCCCCACCCTGCCAGCTGCCACCTTTGTGCCCTTAGAGGGCAGTCCCCAAGCAGCAGCAGAGGGGTCCCGCCAAGACAGAAGCCAGAATTCAGCACCCCACCCCTCAAGGTCTACAGCTCATTGTTTCACAAAAGTTAACGGCAGGTTCTTGCCGGGTATAATGGTGCACACCTGTTATCCCAGGCACTGAGGAGGCCGAGGCATGAGGATTACTAGTTCAAGGCTAACCTCAGCACTTTGGTGAGTCCATCAGCAACTTGGTAAGACCCTATCTCAAAACAAAAAAAATTAAAAGTACTGGGGTCAAGAGCCACTAAGTTCAATCCCTAGAAAAAAAAGAAAGAAAGAGCAAGGAACACCATGGTCCTTGAGAAGAGCAACAGGGTAACTGAGCAGGTAGGACTGCAGACTGGAGCCAGACGCCCGGGTTCCAACAGCGGCTCTGCTATTTACTTTGTAACCATAGGGGAATTACTTAACCGCTCTGAGCCTCTGTTTCTTCATCTACAATAAAAGTTCATACATTTAGAGGTTAATGTGCTAATATATGAAAAGCATTTAGAAGGAGATGGCCCTTGGGAAGTGCTTGGTCAACATTCACTGTTATTTAAGAGAATTGTGGAGATCAAGTGCTAACAGGGAAAGTTGGACAGAGAAAGGAGAAAGGAGCTAATTATAGCACAGGACTCACACTGTCTTACTGTTATACAGAAGGTATCAAAAAGGTGGACACAGAATCAACTATGACAGGAAATACTCCAAATTGTGAATAACTATTTCCACCATAAGGAATTAAGAAATAAAGATGACACCTCAACATCATTCTTAAACAAGAGAAACTGGTCCTGGCAGCTGTGAAGGGATCCATCCCACAGCCCCTCCACGGGCATCATCCCAAGACCAAGACCAGTCTATGAAGGCCAAGGAGTAGCACGCCTCCCGTCCACCTTGCTAGTGAGCTACACAGACCTGAGCCTCCAACACCCAGTGTTGGGCAAGAAGCTTGCCCAACTGAATAGATTTGACCCGAATGGTCCACATTTTGTGCAATATCCTTTAGAAATAATGAGGCTTCCACTTCCCTTCCTCAGAGGCAGAGTCCTCCTTACCCAAAACTTCCTGGTGAACCAGTGGAAACCCTTCTTTTATTCAACTCCACCTCCCAACGAGCTTCCACTGATTTATCAAATACCTTCATCCCCTGCACTCAGCTGCATCCCAATTCATCATTAGTCAAAAAGGAAAAAAAATGTCAGTATTCTACAGGAAATGTCTGCAAACCCGAAGAGCTTCCATCCCCCTCAGGGACGGCACAGCGAGCCCCAGGGCGATCACCTCAGATAATCCCTGTACATAGGAAATCTCCCCTCCGTAAGAGGCACCCGACCTCTCTAGTCTTATCATTTCATTTAATGAAGACGAAGCTGAGAATCACAAAGATTAACTAGGCGGCCAGAGGCCTCAGTGAAGACAAGGTCAGCCTGGAGTCCGCCATTTTGGCCCTCTGCTTCGACATAGTGATGCCCTCAACCAAGGGTTGCCCAAGCCACGGGGCTCTAAGGCCCCATAAGAGCTCATCTCAGTAGGCCAGGTGTATGTTCTTCTCCTCAATGTGCCAACTTCTAATCTATGTCACCATTCCTGACTCTCTATGTCACCATTCCTGACTACTATGCAATGAATCCATGGAAATTTCTAGAGTAAACAATGAAAATCAACAACTGCATTTGCAAATTCATAACCCAATATTTATTTGTTGGTTATAGTATATGTGATATACGTAGAGGCCTACCAGCTACCAAGGGAATTTGTGCTTGGAGGAACACATGAAGTTGAGAAGACAAGACCCCTCCCCCCAAAAAATTAAAGTATCAAAATCCAGATATACAAATGAATACTTTCAAGACCAAGCCTAATCTGATTTTTAAAAAATAAAACTTTCCCATGACCCCTATTCACCCCAATTTAGTTACTTTTCCACAGTGCAAGCCCTCAGCAAGCCCAGGCCCCTGTTCCTGGGTCTAACTGCCACATTTACTGAATTCATCGTCTAACTCGCACATCTCATTCTACAGTAATTACCATGATCGCCAAAAATGACTAAAGTCACCAAGGCAGCGACTCCTTCCAGCTTCTGGGCTGGGACCATGTTCTTTTCTGATCTGACAATAAGACTGACTGACTGTTGGACACTGCAGAATCAGAGCAGTGGACGACTAATACATTTATTCTTCTGCAAACAGACAGGCAAACTCGGAACAGGTTATAGGAACACTGTTCTCACTATGAAAAGGAAAGCTGGGTCTGTGTGTTAATGCTTATTTTCAAAGCAAATATGAGCCTGTATACGTTCAGCTATTCTCAGTTTATATTTTAAAATAATACATATTCAAGATCCTCCCAGACCAGCACATTGTACAGGTACTTTTCTTTTTACCTTTGCATGGCAATGTATGGAATGAATGATAATTTATATGTAACTAGCTGTCTGTTGATGTAGACAAAGAAAGACTCCTATTAGTTACTTTAACAACAACAACAACAAAAAAAAAACTTTGGAATAACCATACGTGCATAAACCTCTATACAATTTCCTAGAATTGCTGTGCAAATTGATCCAATTAAAAAAAAAAAAAAGAATGTCTAAAGTTAAATGAAGGCATCAGTCTACCTTATTTTAGGGGGAAAATTTATAGTTCTGGCTCCTTGAATTAAAAGGCTAAAGCTTGTAAGGTAATTCTAATGTTTTCTAGAAGGAAAAGGTACACTTGGGCTTTGTTCTGGCTCCCCCTACCTGAATACTACATGAGTTGGAGGACTATCAAACACCGGTCCAGGTTGTGGTGGAAGACCCAGCCAAATTTAGAACTTAAAATGTGTTTAAAACCCATAGAAATTATGAGCAAAACTTTCAGTTTTTCACATCCTTCTTCAAAGTCACTTTTCCAAAGAGGTACTAATGTAAAAGCTGATCTCTTGGGAGAAAGGTGTAAGTGAAAAGCCCTTTGTTATTTAAAGTGCTTTAGAAAGTAGCAAGGCAAGCCTCTCCCCGAAGTCACCTCTCCTTGGAAAGGCCAGCATCTGCAGGTATGGTCTCCTTGGCTCCTTCACCTAACCATGAAACCCATCACCTACTGGACAGAAGCAAAGAGACCAACCCCCCTTCAGCAAGCCACCACTGCTGCAGGATCAAGAGGTGTCACTGAGGACCATATATATTTTAGGACACTTTTTAAAACTCATTTTTAACATGCTCTTGGTTAACTAGCTAATTCAGAAAGTACTGGTGTTATGGGGAAATCATTTAAAAGGTTCTGCACTGATTCAGAACACTCATCCTTTTGAGGGAGGGGGGCATGATACAGGGGATTAAACTCAGGGGCACTCAGCCATGAGCCACATCCACAGCCCTATTTTGTACTTTAGAGACAACCTCTCAGTTGCTTAGCGCCTTGACACTGCTGAGGCTGGCTTTGAACCTGCAATCCTCCTGCCTCAGCCTCTGGAGCCACTAGGATTATAAGCATGCGTCACCACCCCTGGCTCACTGGCCCTTTCTGTAGAGTTCTCTCCCCTACCTGACCATAAGCTCCTTAAGGGCAAGGCCTAGACTTGCAGGACTCAAGAGTACATTTTCCAGAAATATTTGCAATTTAACAAATGAAAGAAAAGCTGATGACCAGAAAATAAAACTAGAATTATTAACTCAAGTTGTGATTAACAAAGGTGCTCTGTCTCTCAAGGAAAGATCATAGAAAGAAACAGACATTATTACTGTATGTGTACATAGGACTACATGACCAATATGATTCTGCAACAAGTACACTCAGAAAAGTGAGCAATTATATCCCATCTGTGTATGATATATCAAAGTGCATAAATGCATCTACGGTCATGTATAACAATTAAAACAAAAATTTTTTTAAAAAGGGTCACCCTTAAAGAGGAATCCATTGTTTTTATCATTTGAAATAGAGAGGATCCAATGAAAGACAGTTTATTTGGTTAGGGTCAACCTCATTTATCTACATTTGAATCTTACAGCAAATCCTTCAACTTCATTTTCACAGACAGTTTATAATTACTGTAGAACTGTTGAGAATTTATTTTCTTGATGTTTAAACACCACCCCACCCCAACCCCCTCCTTTCTGCCCCTTCCATTTTCCCTTCCCTAACAACACAAGAAAACTATTTCCATTTTGTCATCCCAAGAGTAATACAATTACAGGTTATGACTAGTCTGTCCTCAGATCAGAAAATCATTTGTCACAGCTAAGTAACTTAATGCAAATTTTTATAACTGCAGAGAAGGAAAAGGGTTCGTTTAACAGCAGTAGTGTCACCATGCACCCCTGTCCCAGAGAGCATAGCAATTTTAGTTAAAGAAACGCTGCCCACCACTGTGTGAAAATGTCCCTTGTCCACATGAATGGACACACAGCTTGTCTGTTGGCAATGCCAGGCAAAGGACCAATGCAGACACCAGTTCAAAGCACCAACTGAAGTAACCAAGACGGCTGCACTCACCACTCGGCAGCCTGACACAGGCCACACTGCCCACCAGGTTCAGTAGGACCGGTGTCTCCACCACAGAAGGAACTGAGCTCAGCGACCATTCAGAAAAGGTGTCAGCCTCGGCCCCGGCAGCTCTGGAAGACAAACACCGGAGAGAAGGCCTCTTCTGGGTTCCATTTCCTACCTCCCTGGGCAGTGGCCACAGTAAGAAGCCCACCCACATCCACATGCAGCAAGCAGGACGTTTTTACCTGGTCAGTAACAGTTACCGAGTGATCCCTGTGGGAAAGGCATGATATTTAGGATCAAAAATCACACATGCTCTAGGACACCAGGTCACACCTCTGGAATCCCAGGGACTTGAGAGGCTGAGGCGGGGTGGTGCCAAGTTCAAGAACAGCCTAGGCAATCTAATGAGACCCTGTGTAAAAATAAAAAATAAGAACAACCAGGGATGCTGCTCAGTGAAAGAGTGTCCCGGGGCTTGATCTCTAGCACCACGAGCACCACATGAAGAACAAAATGTATGCTAAGGATAAGATTAAAGAGCTGGTTTAAAGACACAGTCCTATTAATTATCCAAGCAAACAAAGCATGTCATTCTTGGGATGATGCTTTTTTAATTATTAGGGCTAGCTGACATCTGTGGTTGATTTAAAAATGCCATTTGTCTCTGGAGATTTTTCTCTGAATTCTACTGACATTAATCTTTACATGTCCTTTAAATAACTGCATTTCCTACTAGTGAACAGAAGTGGCGCCACGTACAGGCACATCACACACACGTGCACACACAAGACCTAGGGAGAGAGAAAGAATGGACATTATTGCTGAACACTGATTAATCACAGAACTAGTAAGGGGCCACTTTTTTTCATTTCTACACACATAAAAAATAAACAGCCATATAAATGACATTAAAATTCTTAATTTGAAGCTAGAAATAAAAGTAATGGAGTTTTCAAAGAAATAGGGGAATTGCACTCAGAATTACCACAGGAATCACTGTGGTGGAGCAAGTTATAACTGGAACTACAGTGGCCCTGTGACCATAGCCTTACTGAAAACACACGCAAGGGTGCAGGGGACTGGCTTCTCAATCCTTCTAAAAGGTGAAGCTAAATAACATGGTCTGAACTTATAAAGGAGTGTCAGGCAAATAAACACAAGTAAATACCTGTGTCTCCCCAAAATTACAAAGACAAAAAAGGTACACAGAAGTAGGAGCCATTCTGTGACACTGATGGAAAACTAGGGGGAAGAGACTGTGAGCAGCTCAAATTACAGGGCAACTCATAAGATTTTTAAATGTGACATTTACAAAGAAAGCCACAAATCAAAGGTGAAAGGGGCTGAGCAAGCTGACACCCATGATTACAAATGGACAGGGGACTACTGGAGTCCCCTCTTCACAGCAAGCAGCTTACAGAATCAGCCAGTCGCTGAGCGCCCAAGTGCATCTCCCAACAGAGGAGTGGAAGTGCCCACACACATCCAGGGGAGCAGGAGAGCATCTCCACATGACTTAGCGCACTGCAGGACTCAAAAGCACACCTCGGGGACCATCCAATCTCCTATCCCAGGATCTTGTCATCTTTGGAGATGCAATTGGCAAAGTTTGGAAAAGCCCATGGGTCTTTAAAAGGTAAATTATAAAGGAAAAAAAAATGGAAGAAAACCTGTAGATTAGGAGAGAGTCAAGATATATGGCAGGTTTTTTTAAGCAACAATATTTAGCTTTACTGCCTCAGAACTAACATTTAGGGGGAGAAATCAAAATGAAACAAAGAATAGTTATAATAAATATCAAAGAGTGGCCACTTTTTGAGGTTGGGACAGAGCTGTGACTTTCATGGGACCTCAGAAGGGTTAGGAGTCGTGGCAATGTCTTACTTCTTGACCTGAATAGTGTTGCACGGGTGTTTGAGTTAAAATAATTCACCAGACTATACATTATTGGGGGACTTTAAATTTTTATTGCACATCATAATACAAAGTTTAAAAATGAAATACTTTCATAAAACTACTCTAAAACTAGATAACCAGAGACTTCCCACAAAACAAAAAGAGGAAGAGAAATAAGCTGTGGTACCTGCCTCCGAAGTCTTTGGAACCTTCCTATGCATCTCAGGACCCACACAGACGTGGTTTCAGCCCATGGCATATAAACAGGATGTCACAGTTCACTGGAAGAACCCTGAGGCACACTCTTGGGAGGCACAGAAACTGCACTGGGTTCTCTGACCATCCCCAAAGTGACAAGGATGGCACTGAAGAAACCAACTAACGCAGAATTGTCACGACGAGGATTTCAAGGAGCACCACAAACCAGCCTGTTTTCTACATTCGGTGGTAATTAAAACCTACACTATTGAGAAGACTGTCAAGAAAAGCAAACGCACAAAGGTTCATGGCCCACAGCTCGGGAGCTCTCCTTCCACGCTGTGTGTGCCTGGGCAAAGTCATTGGTGCTCTTTCTGAAAATAAAACAGCTTCAAAGACAAGCTGTGCGACAGTTGGAATGCCAAGTTACCCCAAAGGTGCACATAAAAGGCTCAGCCCCCTGGGGGTGCTCTAGTGGGCAGAGCTGTGGATCCTGAGGAGGAGGGGCCTGTGAGAGGACACACCCTTCTGAGTCAGAGGACACACCCTTCCCAGCTCCTGGTGGAATTGCTTTTGCTGCACCATGTTCTCCCTCCATGATGCGCTGCCAAGGCCCAAAGCAGGGGTCCAATCCATACAGACTGGAGCCTCCCAAACCAAAACTGACTCTTTGTAAGTTGACGGTCCTGGGTATTTCATTTTAGCTGCAAGTTGACGGTCCTGGGTGTTTCATTTTAGCCGTGGGAGGCTGGCTCGGCACATTTCAAGAAGGAAAAGCCCACACTGACCATCTGAAGACCTCAATTCAGATCCTGGCGCTGCCAGGAAATAACAGAAAAGCAAATCTCTTCTGTCTTAGTTTTCTCACATTTTAAATGAAAATGATTAAATAAGATGAACCATGAAGCTTGTTCCAGCACTGAAGAATCTATGATTGTGGTAGGAAACACTGGCTCCCACAGGCAATAATTGGCACCAAAATCAAATAGGATTAAGAAATACCACAGTAGCAAATGACATTATTAAATTTTTTTCTTTTCCAAATAGTAATGTTTTTTAATTAGAAAAAGGTAGAATTTATTTGAGTCCACCCCCAAAAATCTGCAATCTGTGTACAATTTCTCCACATCCAGTTGAGACAATCCTTAGTATATTTGAAAATTAGTAAACAAAAATGTAAGAACAAAAGTCATCTTAACATCTTGAGTTCTATTTTCTTCATTTATCCATTTGTAAAAGAGGCAATGGTTTTTAAAAGCTAAAAGAATATGCTATTAGAAAACAGTCAATGAGGCTGGGGTTGTGGCTCAGCGGTAGAGCGCTCGCCTAGCATGTGCGGGGCCCTGGGTTCGATCCTCAGCACCACATCAAAATAAAATAAAGATATGGTGCCCATCTATAACTAAAAAGAAAAGAAAACAAAACAATGAGTTCAGCTCCCTTCCTTTTGCCCCGGGTTTGAGTTGTACCAATGTCAACCCAACACATCAGACCCTCAACAATCCCCAGTCACGACATTGAGGCCCTAACAGAAGAGCACAAAATGAGAACCGAACGTCTCTGTAGGATCAAAGGCAAGACCTTAGGGAGTGGTCCTGTGAAACCAGCAGTGTCCACGAGAGAGGGACAACAAGGACCCAGTGTTGTGCTTGCACTCCTTACACTGCTACAGGCTCTGCCACAACCATCTTCACAGGCATCACGTGCTCCCTCTTGAGCTCCTCAGGCAGAACCTGGGAGTTAGAGGAGGGACACGTACTTCACACACCAGGTAAGGGCAGGCCAGGGGCATGAACGGACATGGGATGCAAGAATGAGAGATGAACCAACACTGTGCCCCACCACCAGCAAAATGGGATCCTTGGAGGACTCACCCAAGGGGTTGGAGGAGGGGATCCCCCCTGCTGACACAGAAAGACAGGACTTCACATTAAAATCTGAGAAAAGAACAGCTCGATTCAGGTCACCTGTGCAGAAACAGGAGGCCTCAGAGCTTCATGAAGGTGGGACACTTCACCATCTGGGGGTGAAGCTCAACTCTCAAGGCCTCGTCTGCTACTCTACCACATGATAGCTCACAGAGAACCAGGAGAAGGCAAAAGGCACAGCTTCTAGATTTCCAACAACCCATACCAAAAACGGGGGGCTTTTGCTACACCATAAATGGCCCCAGTGAGACTCAACTCTCCCTCTCTCAGTAAGGTGTTTGGGTGCATGTTGCTCACCATAACAACAACAAAAAAAATCTGTAACTATGTGAAGAATGCTTCCAATGTATCATTTTGAAAATAAAACATTTTCTTTCTAACATGGCCTTCCCCAGTTAAGAGTCTTAGGAAACAGAAATGGAAAGAGCTGCTGTTTCTTCACACCATTGTATCTAACAAACTACTTGATCTCCTACAGATCACCTGCCCTTACTCCTCGGAAGCCCGATGCTTCTGCCTGTGAACAAGATTCCAGCCCTTTGAACAGTATGATCACCCTCTTTCCTTATACTAGGCATTCTGTCCCTCTACAATGGATCACACCCAACAGTACACAAATATCCATCTTAAAAATATATAATAAAAACTCCCTCTTGATCCTACCCCTCACCCTACCCAATTCTAGCTCCATTTCTGCTTGCCATTGTAGCAAACCTCTTCTGAATGCAAGTACAGCCTCACCTCATTCTGTTCAAACCCACTCAAATCAGTCTTGCATCCCCACTCTCCATTAAACCTGCTCATAAAGGACCACCACCCGCCCTCTTGGCAAATGCAATAGATCATGCT
The DNA here is from genome assembly GCF_045843805.1 of Urocitellus parryii. Taxonomy (NCBI): domain Eukaryota; kingdom Metazoa; phylum Chordata; class Mammalia; order Rodentia; family Sciuridae; genus Urocitellus; species Urocitellus parryii. Next base: position 111,762,856 of record NC_135537.1, on the reverse strand, counting down.
CAGCCTTCACTGGACTCAGTCTCCCAGCATATTACACAGCCGTATGCACCCTCTTCTGGAAACATCCTTCACTAACACTCTGGCCTCCAGATCAGTGCTCCTCGGCCGCCTCTGCTGGTTCTCGTTGTAGGTCATCTCTCTGCCCACCCAGACTCCCTAATGATGTCCTTTAGTCCCATGGCATTATACACCACCTACAAGATGACTTTTCCCAAATTTGCATCTCAAACTCCAACCACAAATAATATATCAACTGAGCTATTTAGTGAGCAGCTCAAGCAGCAGACACCAAAGAACTCTTGGGTTCCCCTTCCATGTTCATCCCACTCCACACAAGATCTGGAAAAACTCCCCCCGTTCTTTCATCCCAGATGAATGACACCAACATATGCCCAATATCAACTTGTCTGCCACCAAAAGCGAAACTAGAAGTCATGCTGCATTGCTCATATCCCACAACTACCTGTAAAAGCCACTGACTCCTTTTAAGACAGAAAGCCCTTCCAGCACCACCACTGTCCAGAAGACAGCTGCCTCTGGGTGGGCTCTCCAGTCATGAGCAGAATGATCTTAAAATCTTAAAATAGGGCTGGGGATGTGGCTCAGTGGTGGACTGTCCCGAGTTCAATCCTCAGTACCAAAAATAAACAAAAATCTTATTTTCCAGGTCTTCACAAATTTCTGCTGTTGCCGCATTAGTCCCATCTCCAATGTCGCCACCCTCAGAAGGCCTGCCCTGACCACTCCATACAACACAGCCCCTTCCACTCCACCACTCATAGTTTAAGCCTGATGAGCTTTTTAAAACCCAAAAGATACTTTTTAAGTGTTTGGGTTTTTACATCTCCCACCCCCGTGTGGGTGAGAAACTCTAACATCACAGTATATGCACAGCCAGAACAGGGCCACCCTTTCCCAAGATGCCAAATAAAAATGCATGGCAGTCTAGGAAATCCCTTCCCATCTAGATGATTAGGCTCTAGCCTGCCCTTGCCTCAAATTCTACATCTCAGTTTAAAGATTACAAATGAAATGGTAAAATAAACCTATACCACAGCAAAATGCCACGTTCCATAACACCTCCAATTTTTTTCCAATATGAAGTCTCTTTTAATACTTATTTTTCACAAAAGAAATATATGTAAGCTAGTGAAAAAAGATAAAAATACTGATTAGTAAAAATAAAATCAATTTTTAGATTCTTAAAATGATATGCCATGAATCATTTTCCTTGAAATTATATTTTGAAAAACAGAGTAACTTTATTGGGAGTCCAAATGTAACCAAAGCTCACATCACTGGCTTGCTTGAATACCCTGAAAAAACTGAAGGCCAGGTTCATTTCTCTCTCACATTTTGGTTTGACAAAACCAAACCAAGCAGGTGAGTCGTTTTTCAAACACATTTATTGTGTAATAACTTATTGAACTAAAAAGCTCTACAGGTAGAGGGTATGTCTGAATTTTATATTTCAACTGTAATTATTACATTTCTTGAGCTTAGATTGCTTTGTTTTTAGCAGGAAAAGTTAATATGCACAAGTCGAAGTCAATCACAAAAGTTCGATCATCATACCTTACATAAACTCTAGTTCTAGTATTTACCTGTACCACCTCTTACCACTCTCTTTCTGGGGACCCTGAAAACCCTGTTGGCTAGCCTTGCAAACATTCTCCATGAATGCACTCGCCCATGAATTTGAGTAATGAAAAAGGTGGTCAACCTCCTGACGTGGTAGGTATGACTCTAGAGGGTGAGGATCAGGAGTCCAGAACAATCCTCACCATTCCCATCTTAAAAACACCCCATCATTTCTTTAAAAAAAAAACCCTTAAGATACTAGGAATGTCAGTAGAGGACAGAAAAAGGGAACTCACCTCTACACAAGAAAAAAACCCTTGTTAGTGATCTCTTACCCACATTCCACAATTAATCCAACCAAAGCTCCAGAAGAAACAGCTTTAAAGGAAGCGAGTAACGGCAGAATGCCTAGTCCCAGGCATGGGCTTTGCATCAGGCTGGAGGGAAGCCTCTTACCTGTGCTTCCTGAAATAATTAAACATGCTCTTTCTGCTACAGACATCAAGCTGATTGGAAGAGGTAAGAGCCACACAAGTGAAAGTCTTTGATTCTTAAAATCTTACACAGGAAAAAGTGTTTCATACTGCAAATAAATAGCACTTTTAAAATTATCTAACTTTTTCTTGAAGACCAAGTGTCAGTTTGAACATTGGCTATTATAGTGTTTGCTCTCCAGGGGCTTAAATCTGACTGAGTGCTTAATCCAACATTGTTTTACACCTTCCACTGACTTGGCGCTGACACACCAGCACAGCCTGGCTCTGCACTCTGGTAACCATGGAGGAAGGGTTACCTGAAGCCCCCTCAGTCTTCAGGTAATAACTGGGGGGTTTCCTCCAGTCCTGATCACGGCAACTTTGGACTTGAGATGTCCCTTTCTGCTCTCCTGCTGCCCCTGTTCAGCTCCTCTAGACAGTACTGTGCCCTGCTCAATTCTCCTGGTTTATGTGCCTGTCTAGCACTAGACTCCAGGCATTTATGATTGTCTCCTTGACACACCTGGTTCCTCCTAGCAGTGGTCTCATTTTGTCATCTGTCCTATGAGGCACTGTGCTCAGGAAAGAGTCCTCCCCACACCAAAGTTCAAAGCTGGGTATAAAAAAAAAGTGGGCTAACTCAGTCATGAGTCCTCACTCCCTGGCTAGTGAACAGCTCTTGCCCAAGTCTGGAGCTCCAGGATCCGACTCAGCCAACTGGTGTGCAGTCTATCCTTGGGGAATGGCCTTCCTCTGAACTAGAATGACAAGTATGGGAGGGACCTCTCATCAGCTGTCCTCAGGGCTGCACATGTCATCAAACTGCAGTTACTGCAGCACTACTGCCACCATGGAGGAAGATTCCAGAACAAGTAAGAATGTCAGGACCCAGAGGCAGAATGCCCCTTGCCACCTTAACTTCACGGAGCCATGGAGTTCATCAAGCTAGGACCACCAGTCTCCGGACTTCCCCTTATGCCAGATGATGAACTCTGATGGGTCAAGCTCGAGTCGAGTCGTCTGTTAGGTACAGCCAAAGATAATCAAGCTGAAATCACTTCCTGCCATCAAAACGTAGCAAAGCAAGTTGTGAAACCACACTGGCGGACACCCCGTCTAACTCTGGTGCCCTTTATCACTATGTTGCCATCAAGCTTTCTTAGCCATTGGGGCCAGGCTCCCCACCACGCTTCCTTTGATGGTACTCAGGTGGTCCCAGAAACCCACGCTGCCATCTTGTATCTGTACACTTATGACTGTGACAGTGCTCCGAGACCAGGAGCCACCGCAGCTCATATTTGGCTCTGAGGTACTAGAGGTAGTGGGATGTTACAGGCACACCCCTACTGGATGAACTGACATGCTTCAAAACTAAAGCTGTCTGCCATCACTGAGTGCCAGGGGACACGTCCAGAGCACAACCTTGCTGCACCTATGACCCACCCTTCCCTGCTCAAATAAACTCACATCACATGTGACCTTGATTCCACTAAGCGCCACACCTCTAGAGAACAGAGGCACGGCCCCCAGTTCCCAGGAAAGGAGTGGTCACAGCCAGGGAGAGAAAACCACATGGGAACTCACAGGTAAAGGAACAAGAACCACAGAGACCCAATGTTCTATTAGAAATCACAGATACTCAGCCAGATCCAGAACCAGACATCTGGATTCCAATTCCCAATTCAGGGCTTCTCCACAATCTCATAATGCTTCCAAGCTTGGCCAAACAAAAAATAATCCATTATTGTATATTCAAGTAAATCAAAAACCTTTCGGCAAGTTAAGGAGAGATGCACATAACGCACATTGCCTTATACACTGACTTTTATTTTTCTGAGTGAGCTTCATTATGTCTTACTTATCTCCTTCCAGGCAGGATGACTGCATTTTATTTAAATTTAAATATAAGTTACCTATTCAAACGTGTTTTAGTGGAGCCACAGTCCCAATTGATTTTTATGTATCTACTTTCTACTTTACAAAAACAATGATGCATCTCAGATTTATTAAATTTAAGGAGACCAACTTGCATTTTTTAATGCTAAATGCTGTAATTGCCTTAATGAAGTAATTATCATGTAATGTTGATTTCACCCAGTAGCCTTTTGGTTATGAACCTAATTATTCTGGGAAGTCTTAACTTTGAGCTCAGGAAATCAACGGTCTTTAGAAACTTATTTATAAAGGTTAATTCATGTGGGATTTTAGTGAATGTCACAGTTGATTCCAACATCCATGTCACTCAAAATGATTATCCCAAGCCAATCACTGTAATTTCACCTCCTCTGCCCATACTCGGGAGAGAGCAGCCTGCAGCCACTGTGGACCAATGATATATGAAGAAATTCTCACTCACTCTTCAAAGAAAGGCAGGCCAGTCTGTCCCAGGAGATATAAACGAGGAAAATAAGGATACACTTGTTGCTCTTATCCTCAGATCCCAGAAATTAGCAGGTTTAAAGGAAAAGCCAAGACAGAGAAAGGCAGGGGACCAATCTGAGTCCCTTATGACAACACCGAGTTCAGTTAACCCCCTCTGAAGCCTCCTGGGATCTCCCACCATGCAACGTAATCCTCTTCCCCATTGTTGAGGAAATTTCCCTTCAGAGGTCTATTACTTGAAGCAAAAAGCATCTTCACTGATCAAGCAGTAAACTCTACTCTAGGGACAACAAGCCCTCCACAGGAAAGACTAAACCTACAGCATTACCAAAGGAATCCTACAAAGTACTTCTCCTTCACTAGATGCTCAAATACTCGCTGCAGTGCATGGGTTTTCTGTAGAGCGTGAGGGACTCCAACACTCTCCCTAAATAAACAATGCCTGGTCCCAGGCGTGGGCTTTGCATCAGGTCAGATGCAAATAACATCTGATTTGGCAAACTGTCAAGAAACTAAAAAGTAATTCTATTTATTTATTTATTCATTTATTCATTCATTCTTTTTCTATCCCCCCCCAATAGTTATTAGCACCCAGCGTACTCTGGGATCTGGGATAGAGCGGTGAACTGACCACAGTACCTGCTCTTGGAGCCAACACACAATTATAAGAACATAAGCAGCTTCCTCGTGGATTTGGTTCTCACTGTAAAAAAGCATGAAGCACCCAGGCAAGTTCCAGTTTCATCTGGAAATTATGACCCATTGGGCAGACATAAACAAGATGGTCTTGGTGAGCTTTTTTACTCAAGTAGGGTGAAAAAGACAGAAAAAAAGCCATGAGATTAAGAAAATCTGAACAGGGAAAAAAAATCAAACCAAAACTGAGAAGTATAGAAGAAGGAAAGATACAGAAAGACCAAGATTACAAAATCACCCCACACACATACTCACCTTCCAAAAATAAAGAGATGGGAAGTTAAACAGCATGTTTCAATTTCACCACTGGAGAAGCAGGAACTTGGGCAAAAATAATTTCTGATTCAGTAGGTTTGAAGTAGGGCCAAGATTCTTCATTACTAACAAACTCCCAGGTAACATCAATGTTGTTGGTGTCCAGTCATTAACTGACAGACATACACAGTTCATATGGAACTAAGAAGGGTTCTCCTAGGATATGGGAGATTTAGCTAAACCTAAAACAGACCTGGATACAGTAGGATGTTGAGTCATTTTCTATGACTACATTTTAAATACAAGAAACCATGTTATTACTGAGTTTCAACAAAAAAAAATTTCCAATCATGCTCAGGTATATGTTAATAAATCAGAGCAATGGGCACAAATGTAGGTTCACTTGATAGTGCATTAAGACGCTCCTTCTTTGAAATTCTTTTCTAGGTAAAAATGAACACCTTCACTGAATTAGGTCTGGCTTATAATTCCATCTCTGATTTACATCTAGTTCCAGTTATTAACCTTTTAAAGGGTATAAATATGTTACAAATAATTATTCTGTAAACAAACAGCTTTGCATGTTTAGCTAAATTACAAAATTTAGAATACTAAAGTGCAAGATAAATATTCTACTAATATTTATATAATGTAAGCACTGAGTGAAACTCTTTAACATTCCAGTCTTTACCCTAGTTCAAAGTCAGGCTTTTGATATAGGAATTTGAATACTATAGTAGACTAAAAGTAACTTTTGCAACTATAAAACTCAAACCCAAACCATCATCTTATATACCTGAAAGAAGAAGTGTATTGAGCTCCAGTTATAAATATAATTTAAATCTTTCCTCACCTTGATTTCTGCCATTTGGTAAGATCTTACAAAAAATACAAATAAGCAAAGAAAAAATATTTTTAAATAAACCAATCAACATAGGCTCAGAGATATTGGAACTATTGGAACTGCAAAGAGGATATGAAGTTAGCAGTACACGGAATAGAATGCCACAGCTTGAATATCTGTATCTCTCCAAAATTCATGTTGAAACTTAATCCCCAAAATGGTGATACCAAGAGGTAAAACCATTTTGGATTCAACTATGAAAATTCTGCCCTCATGAATGGGATTAATGCCCTTATTAAAGAGGTTTAAGAGAGATGCCTGGCTTTTCTTTCTCTTCTACCTGTGAGAACACAGCTTTCATCTCATCCACAGGTTGTAGCAACAAGGTACCATCTTGAAACAAGAAAGCAAACCATAATTTACAAATTACCTAGTTTCAGATATTTATTTTCAGCAGCAGCAATGGACTGACTTGAGGTATTTACAACACAGTGGCTGGCTTCTCACAGAGAAAATGAGGGAGAGAAGGAGGTAGAGAAAGGAATAAACCAGAATCATTTTGTAACTGAAGCTCTTAACTTATGTCCCATCATTTCTGTCATATTCTTTGTTAGAAGTAAGTCACAACATCTACCTTACACAAGCACATGAATACCAGAAGGTGAGGAACACTGGGATCCAATATTAGATACTTGTGATATAGATTGTCTAGCAGATGTAGGGAGTTCCTAAAAAAGCAGCTAGAAATAATGCTTAAAATAAAATCCCTGAGAGAAATAACCAAGGCACCTAATTTTTCTCAAAATCCATTTTAACTATTACCATTCATAAAATTTTTCTTGACTTCCCCTGCCTCTCATCATAAGAGAAGTCTTTGCTGAATTTCCTGCAGTGCCTAACACCATCTCAACCCTGATATCTATTACAATGAATTATACCCTCTTGTTGGCCCTGAAAGGAGACACAAGACCTGGTTTCTGTCAATAACCCCTACCCACACATTTCAAAATAGTGCCTAATTAGTTTCTACTCAAATTATCTAATTAGAATAAATCATCTGTTTTCTGATGGGACCCTGACCAACATAGCTTTCAATGCTATCAAGGGCTACCCTACTCTGGATTCAGCACAGGAAAAAAGAATAATAAAGAAATAAAAAAGAACCCTAATGTTGTTGGATTATATGTACTCTAAAATTGTGAACAAAAACAAACAAGCAAGCAAGCAAGCAATCATAGCCCCATGGCCTCGCGAAGCTTATGGTTAAATAACTACCTTTTAATCATATATGGATATTTGTAATTCTTTGTTTGGTTTTCTAAAGGAATAGTTTTTAAAAGCTATTTGTAAGATATAATGTGAAAAGAAGACCTTATTAAACTGCAAATAAATTGTCTCAAGTTTAAGAGAAAAGAAGGAGGGTGATAAGATAGAAAATTATAAGTTATAATTTGTGATAGCAAATGCCATGAGTGGTCATGGTCAACTCACTACTACAGAGGAAATGAAGAAAACAAAGTGAAAACCAGCCAAGAAGACAGTATGCACTTATAGTAAGTTAGAAAGCCACATTTATAGTAAGTTAGAAAGCATTTGCCTTCTTAAATACTTCCCTTATTTAAAGGCCTACTAATCATCTATTGGCAATGTTCTGTTCACTCTGTCAGACCAAAGGCTCAGGAATCCATTTGCTATGGACAATTCCAAACAGACTCAGTAGCCATTTAGCACCGTTTTCACTGATGAACTGCATGGAGCTTCTTACTCTCAGCAGCTGGGGGATTTGCATATTTTGTTTTCATTCTATTACTAATGGCCAGAAGCAAAGCTATCCTTCTTTATCCTTTTTACTCACATGTGTAGACCTCACATTTTGTTTCACCTCAGTGACAGTGAGGGAAGCATTTTAATAGTTAGCAAGTCTGAGTTGCCTATTGTCCACCATAGCTATTACCCAATTCCAGTTTATGACAAGTTTAGAATCATTTTTTTTCTTTAATGTTACAAAGGGATTAACAACAAGAAAATTGGCATGGCAATTGCAGTCAACAAGCTACAATCGACAAGACTTGATATTCTGAAATGTAAAATTTTTCCTCTCCCATCTGAAGCCCTCCACAGTATAGGTGTGTGACCTCAGTGAAGGCCATTATTTAGATAGTAATTAGATTTATGTGGAAACATATGGACTGTGCTCCCCACCCCTTTACCACTATGAGAGAAAGAGTGATTTGGAGTATACTTTTACACTTACTAAAAAGGATGTGGAAATAAAACCTTAATTACTGGAAAAACTATTAAGAAGAAAGAATTTTTTATTCTTCCAGAGCTACGAGTTTTTTAAGGCAAAACTGTCTTAGACTTCTCCAGTGGTTACAACCCAGGAATCAATGGAAACCTCAAAATTAGGCAGCACCTCTGCTCTACCATCACAGTGGTCATTTACACTGAAGGGTGGAATGTTCTAAGACATGCTTCATCTGTCTGACAGTTTGGCCTAACTGGGCTGACAATTGTTTTTTCCAGTAGCCCTTCTCCAGTTACCATGGCTGTGCAACAAATAGTGTAACTTCACTATTGGTTGAAGCAGTGACAATAGTCAACCTGAGATAGATGGGAGGGGTAGGAGGAAGTCAACCCATGTTACATTGTAAGAATATATAGGATGGTCATTTTGGAAAATGTGACATCCTTCCAGAAAATATGTCCCTGACAAAAATAATAATATTCTACTTATGATGGCAGATTTTTAATATCTCACAGTAACAACCTTTTGTTGACTAAGGACTTGTTAAGTCAACTAGAATGTTTTAGATGCTCAGTTTTTAGATTGTTGAGTTAATCTAATTGGGAACAGTCAAGCTCTCAACTCCTCATAAGAGATCCATGAAGGGCTGGGTTGTAGCTCAGCGATAGAGCACTTGCCTGGCATGTGTGAGGCACTGGGTTTGATTCTCAGCACTGCATATAAGTAAATAAAACAAAGGTCCATCAACAACTAAAAAAATAAATTTTAAAAAAATCCATGAAGCTTGCACGGTCAGGGAAGAATCATAAAAAATGAGAAATAAATTCATTGTGAGCATCTATTTTGTGTCAACTTCTGGCATATATTACTTACTTAAATTCTGATATATATATATATATATATATATATATATATATATATATATATGAGTAAGCATTTATTAAATGTCTCTAATACTTAAACAGTGAGATGTTTATAAGAAAGAGAAATAAGATAGACTCTGAGTCCTAGAAAAATGGAACAATCATGGATCAGAATGTAAGCTTCATGTTTTGTTCATTGATAGTTTAATTTGTGTGTATTTTATGCAATAATATGATGATAACTTCAAATCATTGGAAAGACACAAGTCCTACATTACTTTAGACAAGGAATTAGAAAATACTAGGCAGTGAACAATGATCAAATCTTTATTTGTACTCTTATGGGGTGGAACTTGAAGCAAGAATTAGAATAAAGGGAAGAAATGCATAAAGGAGAAAGACAAGATAATACCATACCTAAAGAGCAAAATCAAGGATGTACAATGGTCTTCATTACAAGACCACAGAAGAGATACCAACTAATTTTTTATTTAAGTGTTAAGTCAAGCTTTCAGTACTTTCTTTCCAAAACAACAGTCACACATTTATCATCATCAAACAAGAATAGTCTTGTTTTAATCTGTTTAGTAGGAAAAATTACAAGTCATTATAAGGAAAGAAAGATATTACCCTTCCTTTAGAAGCAAAATTAAAGAATATTATGATTTTTTTGAACTAACAAGCACTGAGGCATACTTAGCTTTTTATTTCCCCTATTGCTTAGTTTCATAAATATAACTCCATCTCAATTTCTTTACAATAATAGGATGAATAGGAGATACAGAAATAGTAAGCATTTGGATGTTTAATGTTTAATTTATATGTGAACATTGGGAACCTCATTTCTATGACAAGTAAATTCTGTACAAAACAGTTTAGATGGAAGTGAAGGTTTATAGTAATAATGATACCTAGTATATTTATTGATGTGTGTTAATTTCTTTTATTAAATGTACTTTATTTTATACTACTAATCTGTTAACTAGGTACTTTCATTTCCTTTTAGAGATAAAGAATCTAAAGGACAGAGAAAGTAAATAGCCTACCCAAAGTATTGAGTAAGAAAATGCAAAAGGCAGTATTTAAACCTGAGTTAGCTGACTCACTTCAAGACTGTCTTTCAGTATAGGAAAGTTTATGCTTTGAGTCATTATTCCATTGGGAATATAATTTGTATTAATGCAGCTAACTACTATGATGACACATTAGTCCTTAACCCAGTAGCTCTGGCTTTTCATTTTACCAGCTAGTCAGACTTAGGCAAGTTAGTTAACCTCCCTGTTACAAAGTTAATTTTTTGTTATTATATGGAATAATTTGCATTAAAAATGTAAAAGTGGTTCTCCTAAAGTGACCCATAAAGATGTTATTGCTACTACTACACTACTATTACTTTTACTGTACTAACATTGCTTTACTATCTCTATGTGTTTATAAGATAACTGCCTTGTATTGGTGATCCACCCTGGTCTAGGAGCAAAGGAAAACTTTCTTAGGATAATTAAGTTTGACACTAATAACAAGTTGATCTAGTTAGTGGGCTTTAGCAACTAAAGAACATTGATAACTAGCCATCAGAACTAGCTATTAAAAGGACTGATAAAACATAATTTTTCTTTTTCATATATTAAAAAAACACAGTGAAACTGCATGTCACTTACAACCACAAGAATGGGATCCTAATTAAGTTATACTCCATGTATGTATAATATGTCAAAATATACTCTACTGTCATGCACATCTAAAAAGAACAAATAAAAAATTTAAAAAGAAAAGTCAGAAGGAATTATACTACCAAAAATAACTTGGTGAGTTTGAACTTGCTGCTTGCAGCCCCATCATATACTGGGTTGATTATTCAGAAGCTCATTTGTGATTCTGCACAATGCATCTCTGTCTGTCTTTTTCTTTTTTAACCAATTGAGGCAACTTAAAAGAATGATTACTAGTAGGGGATGATTTTGTGTGTGAAAAACTAGAAACAAGAGAAATGACTGGGAAGGGGAAATTCCAAAAATGTCTATTCAAATCATAAAGAATTATAATTACAACTAAAAGAAATATGATTTAGATTCCTCATCTTATCCTTAAAATTGAAGTTTTCAGATGATATATAGTTCACCTTGTTAAATCTGAATTTTAGATAAGCATCAAATATTTATTCCTATCTACCAATTATCTCCTAAGATTCATACCATAAGTAGTTACCTAATGGCCTCAGTTATTTTCAGACTTACCAGTTTTGCCCTGGAATGCGAGGCAGCAAGGGAAGCCAGGCTTTAGAAGTACAGAGCCTTTGGCTGAGTGTGACACCAAGTGAAGAGTCACATGAAGTTTACAAACTGAGCTCTCACTCCACTCTATCTCTAAACTCCTGGCCATGAACCCTGTGTTCCTATTGAAACCTGAAATGTGTGGATTCTGTAATTCTTACCTTTCCCTTTCTGTGACTGATCACCTTTATTTTCCTTTGAATATCCTTCTGATCATGTTCTACCCATCAGATTCCTGAATATCCTTCAAGGCCTACCTATAATGGCTGATTAACTACTTATCCTATGGCATAGAGTTGTGTAGAAATGGTGAGGATTTGCAGTGGAATCTCAGCAGAACTGAGGTATGTTCTTACAGAGCCAAGGTGTTTTAGAGTTAAGTGGACCTTCTCCATTGTCTTACCCTTCATCATCTAGATACATAAAGTATGATGACCTTGGAAGCCATGTGTGGAGCCATAACTTTGAAGGATCCTTGGTTCCTCTGTCACACTTTTGGAGAGGTACAGGATGGTCAATAAATAGGGTTGGCTAAGGAAGAAAATTATCTTTAAAATAAAAATTTCAAAATTCTTATGAAAATTTAAAGAGGACACAAAAAATAGAAAGATATCCCATGTTAATGAATTGGAAGAATTATTGTTAAAATGTCCTTACTACCCAAATCAATCTACAGATTCAATGTGATAAACATAATATTCCAATTGCAGTCTTCACAAAGATAGAAAAAACAAACCTAAAATTTAGGTGGAACCACAAAATACCCCAAATAGTTAAAGGAATCTTCAGCAAAATAAACAAAGCTGTAGGTATTACAATATCTGATCTCAGAACATAATACAAAATTATAATAACCAAAATAACATGATACTGGCAGAAAAACAGACACATAGATCAATGAAAAATAAAAGATAACCCAGGAATGAATCCACATGCCCATGGCCAAATGATCTTTGACAAAGGTGGAAATTGGATAATGGACATTTGCTTTAATAAATGGTGCCAGGAAAGAGGACACCCATATGTAAAAGAGAAAACTAGACTCATATCTCTCACCATATATGGAAATAAATTTAAAATGGATCAAAGACCAAAATGTAAAACATGATATTACAAGAAGAATAACAGGGTAAACACTTCAAGGCATCTGTGCAAGCAATGATTTCTGGATAAGACCCCAAATTTTAAGCAAAAAAGCAAAAATGTACAAATAAGATTATGTCAAATGAAGAAGCTTCTTCATAGCAAAGGAAATAATCAACAGAGTTAAAAAATAGTCTACAAAATGGGAGAAAATATTTGCAAACTAATCATCTAACAAGAAGTTAATATCCAGAATATAAAAGTAACTTAATAAATGTGGTGCATATATTCACCAGAGTATTATTCAGGCATGAACAATAATTGACTTCCATCATATATGGCAGCATAAATGGAACTGGGAAGCATTATGACAAGTGAAATAAGACAGGCTTGCAAAGACATGCTCTTTCTCATATGTGAAAAAAAAAGGTGATTTCATAGAGAGTAAAAGAGTAGTCACAAGAAGATAGGAAGATGAAAGAGAATAAACGGAGGTTAGATAATGGGTATGAAAATATAGTTACAAGCCAGGTACAGTGGTGCATGCCTATAAGCCCAGCAACTCTGGAAGATGATGTAGTAGTATCTCAAGTTCTAGACTAGCAAGAGCCTTAGCAACTTAACAATCAAGACTCTGTTTCAAAATAAAATATAAAAAGGATTGGGGATTCATTGGTAGAACACCTCCATGTTCAATCCTCACTACCAAAAAAATAAAAATTAAAAATAAAAAGTTATAACACAAATGACAAATGATAAAGAAGAGGGAAATGTTAATTACATTGATTTGATCATTACACACTGTGTATAGGAATTATCACTCTGTACCTCAAAAATATGCACAATTATTCAAATTAGAATTTTACCGAAACAAAAAAATCACTTGTATTGCTTTTTGTATTTTTATTTTTATCAGTTAGTGTTATACTAGCTAAAGTATTATCCTACTTCATGAAGCTTCTATCCATTAATTAAGAACACAATGAGAAACTAAGTTCAAATATATGTGACATAAATTTCACACTTAAAGGATTCACTGTTTAATAGGAAAAATAGGCATGCAATTATGGTAAGGAGTAAGATATTTAGAGACTTATGTGTAATTAAATTGTGATATTTAATTTAAACTGTTATTTCATTTGATCCTCATTTTTTAGATTATTATTATTTAATCAATAAAGAAACTGAGGCTTAGACATGTTGTGCAATTTGCTGAAAGTCAGACAACTAAGTATAGAAGTCAATCTTTAATCCCAGGCAATCAAATGTGTACTCTCACAATGACTCAACACTGAAATTCAGCATAAAGTTAGAGTAAGAACACAAAAGAAGGACTGGCCCATTTTACTGAGGCAGAGTTGACCCAAAACCTTTTTTGGAAAAGGGGATTATTTAGCTGATTCTGAAGGGATGAGAAATTATAGTATCATAAAGGTCCCACGTGAGGTACTGAGGAGTCTGTATCTACCTGAAAGGTGACATGGAAGAGCCAGGAGGAGGAGAGAGAGTCACCTTGTATTCTTCACAGGTTTCCTCATTTTTTTTCAGAGAATACCCAGGCTTCCTCTATTGTGCCAAATACTTGGTTCTTAGAGCACTGGTGGAATTCAATTTCTTTTTGTAGACTTTTATGGACGGATTCTCCTTGTTCTGAACTCCTTGTCCTTTTTTGTTGTTTTTGCTTCCTTTTGCTGTTGGATCTCTGAGAAAACATTCCAGCCTGTCACCATGTCAATAGCCAAATCAGGCTGCTGATGAGAACAGCATGCTATATTAGTAATAGGAAAACAAGGTTGTAAACCCTGCTGCTCTTGGCTGTAACTGGGGGAAAGGCCTGAAGAAGTCAAGCCTATGAAATACGAAAGTGCAAAAAGGCTTCCAATGGGTGAGTGGTTAGGCAGCACAGTGAGCCCTGGAAAGAACATCCCCTGGCATAGCTCTCCACACATAGTAGGCATTCAATAAACACAGGTGGAATGAAGTGAGATCAAGAGAGACTTCTGCCCACCTCCACTGGTACTGAGAGATAGGAATTGCTCACCACATTTACCTTAGCTGTGTTACAGGTTGAAGAGCGGAATCAGGCAGGTGGGCAGGAACAAAGGAGAACTTTTTAAAATAACCTTTTTTTTAAAAATCCAGAATTACACTTCCAATTATCTCATTTGCCAAACATGAAATTGGAAATGAAACCAAATTGGTCTCTGTTGAGATCAAAGATTTGCTATTTTGCCTTGTAGGAAAATCCTCTCTCACATAAGCACTCCTACTTTTTGGAGAAATCTCTCCTCCCTCGCTCATATTTGGCCAAATAAGTTTTGAGTCAGTTAATAATGAGTCAGTTGAATATAGAACATGGTAGAGTATTAGCAGTTTGTTTGCTGTAAGAGCTATTTGATTTTTCTGTACATTGTAGGCATTCAATAAAGTCTTGCTTATTAGAATAATGTAGGAGAGAGAACTGTGTGCTATTCAAATAAGACTACAAAATTTAATTTTACACCTAGTTGTGTGGTGTCCTTGTAGCAGACAATTTAAAGCAAGGGTAATAATTTAAGCAGTGATGTAGGTAACACTGACTTGGGGCAGGTGAGGTATATCTGGATTTTTGCCTTGCCACTCACTTGTGGTGTGAACCTAAGCATTTTTCTCAGCCTCACTATACCTTTATTTTTCTATAAAATGAAAAAAAATGATCTATATCATAATACCATTTGAGAATTAAATTAGATGATATATGCAAAATACATATTTGATAAATATCAGTCACCCATGGGGCATTAAGTTTGAGGACAGTAAGCTCCAAGGACAAGTCATCAAGGACTACTCAATAATGAGACCAATGCAGTATTCATGGTCTTAATCCATTTGGATTGATTAGTTCCTGTTACATGCCCTTAATAAGTATTTTACCTCTCACTTTGGCCTTAGGAAATCATTATGTCACATACTCTAATAATAAATTGATGCTTCTCAATTCTGACCTCACGTTATAAAGGAAAGTGTTGAGTTAGATTCAGAATATTCTAAGAAGAAAGCAGCAATATTTTTCAGGTATTTCAATCTTGATTTTCCTTGAATAAAACTTTTTGTACAAATCAAATGGTAAAGCATAATTCATTTGTCCAGTTCACTTGCAAAAACACTGAAATCCCCTGCTAGATTGGGTAGTAGCTCTGCCTCATTTAGAAGAATTGTGTTCCCAGAAGGGCAAAGGTTCAGATTTTTAAAAAGTCTTAAAAACAGGAGTGGTTTGTCGAAATGAACCAAGTAAGCATACAGACACCAAGGCAAAGGCTCCTAGAGCATGGCTTGGGTTTGGCCTCCAGATGGTGGCTTTGCCTACAGAGCCAGCAGGGTCTTACATAACAAGAAGCCTGTTTTACTCCAGCAGGAAACCCAAGTTCAGACAACACCCTGCCTGCAGAGGACTGCCAGGTAGCAGCCTGACTGCCTATTTTCTTTCTTCTTCCACTGAAAGAGACCCAGGGCAGATGTTTCCTTCATACCCTGAATTCATTAGACTTATTTTCTCCTTACCATGCTGCGGAGATTGAATTGCCCTTATCCATAAGTTGACTCCAGATCAAGAGAAAGAGACAGCAGAATCCAGTTATTGCACCTAATAAAAGTGTCCAGTGGAAATCTCAAGAGAAATTGGATGAAAAATCCTAAATAATAAGAATCCTCAGGAACCTGCCCTGGAATTCCAACAGTTTTTACAGGTCATGGGGTGAAAAGATGCTTTGGGTTTACTATTTTTTTTTAAATCATCTTTACCCTCAATCATTACTTTATCCCTGGTTTCAGATGACTCTCATGGGATTTCCTCTCTCCAGAAAAAACCCTTGTTCTTTAGAGAAAGTGATTGAGCTTAAAGGCAGCACAGAGGTCAGGTATTGAGAGAATTTGATTGGTTTCAGCCTTCAGGGGCCTCACTCCTTTCTCCTCTGAACCATCTCCTCCCAGTACTGCTCGCTAGCCCTGTTCATAATTATCTGCTGTCATGATGCTATTGCTTTTGGCAATAAACACTTTGGACATTGCTAGTGGTTTTTGCCAAGACAGCATGCCCCACTCAGATGTATGATCTAAAAGATACAAGACTAACTTTCACAGCATAGTTCATTCCATAAAAGGAAGACATTTTATAAAAAGTCTTGCCTTTCACCTTGCCCACTTCTCTTCTTTTCTCTGTATCCAGGACAAACTGCAGAATATGCAAGTGGAAATGGGAAGGCTTTTTATGAAGAAAACAGCAGAGGCTTAAACGGATATGTGTTTGAAATCTTATTTGAGATCTATTTCTCCTTGTCACAATGTACTTTTATGTCTTATTGAGAAGAAGAGAAGGAAGAAGAGAAGTAGAAGGAGGAGGAGGAGAAAGAAGATGAAGAGAAAGAAGAAGGGGAGGAGGAAGAGGAGGAGGAGAGAGGAGGAGGATATAAAATCAGAATAAAACCCAAACTTCCATTGTTGCCCAGTTTTCCTCTCTACCATCTTCTGGTTGTGTCCTTGAGCACCTCTCCCAAGCATCCATCTTATCCAAGTCTACATAGCACAGAACACAATACTCTTTAGAATCAGATGTACCTGGATTTGAATGTGCAAACCTCTTAGTCTCAATGTCCCTTGTGTTAAATAAGTAAATCAATAGCATAAAAACACTCTTTTCTGGCTGATAAAGGACTCAGAATAAACCTATGCTGCAGTCTCTGTTATAGGATTAGCGCTTTTAAAAATGAGAGCTTTTTTCTTTCCTTCTCTTCTATCCTTCTGTCCAAAATGTTTTCCCTATATACTAACAGAACACTCTTTGGGCCATCTTCTCATTGAGCTACCTTAAAATGCTACTGGCACCAACACTTCTCACTTCTAAGTTTCCCCTTTCCTCTTTCAAAATCTCTCAGAATGTTATTCTGCCTTCTTTTGTTTTGAAAACTTGACCACAGTTAGAGAAAATCAGGTATACTTGGTCAATATATTGCACCCCTTTCTAGTGACAATCTCATTTTAATGAAAATAGAGGCAATAATTGAAAACAAAGTGTTGAGGCTCTCAAATGAACTAGTTTGGCAAAAATTTGTTGTATGTCTACTAATGCACAGCATTGACATAGATGAGGAAGTAACAAAGATATGAAATAAAATTGTTTATTTTCCTTACATAATTTGTAGTCCAGAGTGGATAGCAGATACATAGAAATGATTAAAAGACTGAATTCCAGGAAGTGCTGAAATAGAAGTTGAATCAAGAGTCATGGGAGAATGTGCAAGAAGGAGATGAATTCCAGCTGGAGAAATATAGGCACTTTATATGCTTTCTTGGGGTATATTTGAACTAAATTTTTAAGCATGGGGTTTGGGAATGGCATAAGGAACTTGATCAGAGACCCAGCTGCTAAAAAATGCAATTTTTAAAAGTCAACAAAAATGTTACTAGTGGTGTTTGTCAACTAGCACAGCCAGACCAGTTACAAATTAATAATATTGAAATTGTCCCTGGGGAGGACAAGGACATAGGCTTTCCAGCATCTACTGGATTTTTTGCTAGCATTTCTGAAAGATGTTTGAAAGCCAGTCCAGTAGAATTTTACACATTAGGCTGTATTAGAGATCAAGGATGTCTAAGTGAAAAAGATTCTTAGTCCTTGGCACATGACCCTTAGAAATTGCTCCCACCATTAGCACTGCCTCCAAATCAACTGAAATATCTTCTTGCTTGTTATACATGTTACCAGAAAACATTTGTGAAGCATGGGGATAGAACACGAAAAGAAAAGCCAAGTTGACCCATTTTGTTGAATTTTCTAGCCAAGAAATTGCTTGAGAAAACCACACAGCCCTCTTGAATAAAAATGGCCTGAGGTTTATGGAAAAAAAAACTTAGAAGCAATTCAGACTTGGGAAGAAAACAAAGAAGACTTGTCTGAGTTCTGAATTTGGTTGCAGTTCTACCCAGCTTTGTGAAAAGTTTATACTGGGACATCTGAATGATTTGGTTTAAATATAGTACTGTAATATACTGTTTGAGTAGTGTTTATTGTACCATAGTGTTTTAGTAGAGAGGGAATCTTTAAAATGTGTGTTCTAGTAAGTATTAGGGTTTCTTAAGCAGAGTAACAAGCCATGTTCTTATAGCCATCATGAAACCCAGTTTATGTTATCAGCCAAGAGCCAGTCTCTGGGGTCCCCTTCATGGCATTAAGTTTCACAGTAATTAATGCAGCTGCCAACAAAATCACTTAAGTATGAGGTCATCTCATGAATGGGAGGAAAAATAATTTCTGTCTCATACTTCTCTGGAAATCACTTATGGAGGTTTTTGAGACAATTGTTATGGTATAGATGTATGGTATCTGCCAGAAGCTCATGTGTGAGACAAGGCAAGAGATTTAGGGGTGAAATTTAGGATTATGAGAGCCTAATTAGTGCATAAATCCAATGATAGGAATTAACAGGGTGTTAACTGCAGGCAGGTAGGAAATGGCTGGAGGAGATGGGTCATTGAGGGCATGCCTTTGGGGTATGTATTTTGTCCATGGTGAGGGGAGTCTCTGCTTCCTGGTGTGATGTTCTGAAATGATTTCCTGTGCCACACACTTCCACATGATGTGCTGCTCTACCTCAGACCCCAAGCAATGGAATTGGCCATCTAAGGACTGAGGCCTCTGAAACTGTGAGCCACAAAATAAACTTTTCCTCCTGTAATTGTTGCTGGCAGGTCTTTTGGTCGCAGAAGTGGAAAAAGCTGACTAAAACAGTAACAAATTGAGGCAGTTATTCTCCAGAAGTCCGCTCTGGCTCCAATTATCTCCTTGATTTATATTCTGTGCAGCCAGGACAGGCCACTGTCTTTGGAATGGGAGAACTAATTTTCCATTAAGCACCTTTTCTCTACTAAGTATCAAGCTCACCTCTTTACTTATAGTCATTATCTTCAATCTTCAATTCTTTTAAGAATCATTATTCCCTTGCTGAGAAGCAGATTTTTAATTTGAATCCATTCCATTTATTGATTCTTGATTTTACTTCTTTCACCGTAGGAGTCTTGTTAAGGAAGTCAGATCCTAGGATGACGTGGTGAAGATTTGGGCCTATTTTTTTTTCTTCTATTAGGCGCCTAAGTGTTTCATCCACTTTGAGTTGATTTTTGTGCTGGGTGAGAGATAAAGGTTTAATTTCACTTTGCTACATATGGATTTCCAGTTTTGTGAGCACCATTTGTTGAATAGGCTCTTTTCTCCAGTGAATGTTTTTGGCACCCTTGTCTAGTATGAGATAACCATATTTCTGTGGATTTGTCTCTTTGTCCTCTTTGCCCTCTATTTGTACCTCTATTGGTCTACAAGTCAATTTTTATGCCAATACCATGCTATTTTTGTTACTAAAGCTCTGTACTATAAAGTCTGGTATTGTGATGCCTCCTGCTTCACTTCTCTTGCTAAGAATTTCTGGTCTCTTTTTTCCCAATAAATTTCATAAATACTTTTTCTATTTCTATGAAGAATGTCATTGGGATTTTAATAGGAATTGCATTAAATCTGTATAATGCTTTTGGTAGTATGGCCATTTTGACAATATTAATTCTGCCTATCCAGGAGCATGGAAGATCTTTCCATTTTCTGAGGTTTTCTTCAATTTCTTTCTTTAGTGTTCTGTGGTTTTCATTCCAGAGGTCTTTCACCTCTTTTGTTAGGTTGTTTTTTGTTTTTGTTTTTTGAGTCCCAGGTTGTTTTTTGTTTTTGTTTTTTGAGGCTATTGTGAATGAAGTAGTTTTCCCAATTTCTCTTTCAGTGTTTTCATCGCTGGTGTATAGGAGTGCATTTGATTTATATCCTGCTACTTTGTGAGGAGAGAGCCTACAGATTGGGAAAAAATATTTACCATATTCACCTCCAATAAAGCATTAATCTCTCGGATATATAAAGAACTCAAAAAACTTAACACTAAAAAAACCCAAATGACCCAATCAATAAATGGGCTAAGGAACTGAACAGGTACTTCATAGAAGAAGAAATACAATTGATCAACAAATATATGAAAAAAATGTTTAACATCTCTAGCAATTAGAGAAAAGCAAGTCATCTCACTCTTATCAGAATGGCAATTATCAAGAATACAGGCAACAATAAGTGTTGTCAAGGATGTGGTGAAAGTGGTACACTCATACATTGCTGGTAGAACTGCAAATTGGTGGAACCATTATGGAAAACAGTATGGAGGAGATTCCTCAGAAAACTGTGAATGGAATAACCATTTGTCCCGGCTATCCCACTCCTTGGTTTATACCCAAAATACTTAACATCAGCATACTATAATAATGTAGTCACGTCAATGTTTATACCATCTCAATTCACAATAGCTAGACTATGGAACTAACCTAGGTGTCCCTCAATAGATGAATGGATAAAGAAAATGTGATATATGTACTCAATGGAATATTACTCAGCTTTAAAGGAGAGTGAATTATGGCATTTGCCAGTAAATGGTTGGAGTTGGAAAATATCATGCTAAGCAAAATAAGCCAATCTCACAAAACCAAAGGCCAAAGGTTTTCTCTAATATGCAGATGCTAATTCACAATAAGGTGGGGGGAACTAGGGAAGAATAGAGTCACCTTAGATTAGGTAGAGGGAAGTGATGGGAGGGAAGGAGAGGGGATGTGGGGATAGGAAAGATAGTAGAATGAAACAGACATTGTTACTGTATGTATATATGTGACTGCATGTCCAATATGATTCTGCAACATGTACACTCAAAAAAATGGGAAATTATATCCCATTTTATGTATGATATATCAAAGTGCATAAATGCATTCTACTGTCATATATCACTAATTAAAACAAATTTTAAAAAATTTAAATCAAAAAAAGAAAGAATCATTATTTCCTTTTTATCATGAGGCAGAAGAATCAGACAAACCTGATTATAATCCTAGGGTTACATAACTCAACAGGCTGAAGTCTTTCCCTCAGACCATGCTACCATGGTGGTTTCTCATTAAACATTTTCTTAATAGAAATGCCATAATATTTTTGAATTGTCAAATGTGACTTTGACTCATGTTTATGGCTCAGATGAAAAGAAAAATTAGATGGGATTATATTGAAGAATTGCAAACTAAGTCACAATGACAGAACCAGAATATCCATTTCCCTCCACTCATTTGAGTTCAAATGATAGCCAACTATTTATGCTAAGAAAAAATGACAATGAATGCAAATAAATAATCACAAGAAAAAACATTTATTTTCATCACTTTACATATAAATCTAAGGTAATATCCAACTCTTGTTCTAATCAAATAAATTAAGCATAATTTGACACCCCTAACACACACACACACACACACACACCCCTACCTATTAAATATGCCTAATGTTGAATTCTCATGACTTATTCATTTTTTTTAAATGCTCTGAATTCTTATTTTTTCATAATCAAAGCCTTTGGGACTTCCCTTGGAACAAATTATAAGCATTTCTATATGCTTTTAGAGATGGTTGACATCTTTCTCTTATTGCCTGTCTTTATTAAATGCATTCTTTAAAAACAGCTTTTATGAAATTTTATTTTTTCTACCTTTATTTAGATATGATTGACAAAAGTGTGTATATTTAGGATTATATTACATGATGTTTTGACAACTATATATACCATAAAATGATTATCACAAAAAGCTAACGTACATATCTATCACTTCACATAGCTACCTTATGTGTGTGTCAACATTACTCTCTTAGCAAATTTCAAGTATACACTATTATTAACTATGTTCAAGAATATTAACTATAGTCATCATGTTTTACATAAGGTCTTTAATATTCATAAGAGGTTTGTGCTTTTTAACTAGTATATCTCCTTTTCTTCCACCTCTAATTCATGGTAAGCACCATTCTATTCTTTATTACTATGCCTTCTATTGGCAAAATGTAATATAGTACAGAGAAAATCACACAACACAAATGCATAGCTTAACTATTATAAGGCAAACACTCTTTTTTATTTACTTATATATGCCAGCGGAATGCATTACAATTCTTATTACACATATAGAGCACAATTTTTCATATCTCTGGTTGTATACATAGTATATTCACACCAATTTGTGTCTTTATACGTGTACTTTGTATAATAATGATCATCACATTCCACCATCATTAATTACCACATGCCCCCTCCCTTCCCCTCTAACCCCTCTGACTTATCTAGAGTCCATCTATTCCTCTCATGCTCCCCCTCCCTACCCCACTATGAATCATTCTCCTTATGTCAAAGAAAACATTTGGCATTTGGTTTTTTGGGAATGGCTAACTTCAATTAGCATTATCTTCTCTAACTACATCCATCCACCTACAAAGGGCAAACACTCTTAAACACCACCCAGATCAAGAAATGGAACATTGCCAGCCACCCCAAAACCCATCCATTTGTCCCTACCAAAACCAAACTTCATTTCTCTTCAAATGTAATGACTTTCCTGAATTTTGTGGTAGTTGACACCTTCCTAATTTAGACTATTATCGCCCACATGTGCATCTCTCAGCATTACAGTTTAGTTTCCCTACTTTGTAATTTTTGTATCTTTTTCAACCCTTATAACTACTTTAAATAAATATGTTTACTGCTCAGCAGAAATCCTGAGTAAATTAATCTGTATTTATTTTGATTGTCTAAAGCCCATTCTCTTGCAAATTTCTCAGGAAGTTCTCATGGGAACAGCATTCCCTGACTCCTTACATGTTGATAGCAGTTTAAGGTCTGTCTTTATACTTGAAATTGGACTTGGCTAAATATAGAACTCTTGACTCACAGGGTCTTATGTCAGTATGGTTTATTGGTAATCTAATTTTCTTTTCCTTTTGAGTAATTTGACATTTTACCTGGATGATGAATAGATTTTTTTTTTCTTTAAAGTGTGTTTATCTTACAGACTATGTCTTTTTCATTGCTCTTAGGCAATTTATTTGTGCAGTTTCAATTTTTTTAATTTCAAGAATCTTTTCTTGAATTGTAGTTCTCAGCATTTGTCCTCTTTTCAGTGATTGTTCTGTTCTTTTCAGAACCCCTACTATGAATATATTAAGTCATCTCCTTTGCCTGTCCTCTTGTTACTGTTTCTTAGATCCATTTTATCTCTTTTTTGTTTTGATATTTAAAATTTTCTCTCTTTTATCTCTTGGTTAAAAAAGGCTTTTGTACTAAAAAAATCCTAGGCTGGAGACCTGACTTTGGAGGTCCCAGTAGCCCAGATTTTGCCATCTACCATCTTGAGAGGTCAATCAGACAGACAAAAGTGGTGGTGAAGAAAGAAAGGAATCTATTTAGTGTGGCCACAATGGGAAGAAACAGGAGAAGCAGCATTCTAAGTCCTGTCTTTGGGGTCCTGAAAAAAACTTCAGGATTGAATTGGGGAAGGACAAAAGCAGGGGGCAAGAAATATGCAGAGTCCAAGAGTCGTAGTCACACTGTAGTCTGGTTGACCATTATCTGAGGTCTGATTCTATGAGAGCCGGTTGGCACCCGGGAAGTTATCATTGCTTGAGGATGTTTCCTGTAATGAAATGAGTGCTCCCACTCTGTGTTCATCAGCTTTTCATCCCTGTAACCAAAACACCTCATCAAAATATCTTAGAGGAGAAACAATTCATTTTAGCTCACAGTGTCCAAGGTTCAATTCATGGTGGACCAACTCCTTAGCTCTGGGCCCAAGATGAGCCAGAACATCATGAAGGAAGGGTGGGATGGAAGAAAGCTGTTCCACTGGCCAGGAAGTAGAGACAGGCTGCTGAAAAGGGGCTGCTGGGAAAAACAAGCCTACCAGGACACATCTTCAGGGACCCAACTCCTCTAGCCATGCCCTACTTGCCTACAGTTACCACACAGTCAATCCTTTTATACTAGGATGGACTGATTAGGTTACAGCTCCCACAACCCAATCATTTTTACCTCCAAACATTCTTGCATTAACCCAGGAATGTTTATGGGACAGCTCACATCCAAACCATAACAAGTTTAGGAGGGAGAGAGAGCAGCCTTGTTTCCAATCATAGGGTGTAAGCCCAGAGGAATTGCTATTTCCAAAATTTGAGATAAACTGGAAAGTATCTAGAAGAAGAACAAGTTACAAAGGCAAAAATGGAGTTAGTTGGAGCAACATCTGGGTTCTCCTTTAGCCTTACCTATAATGCTTATTTGATCATACATTTCTTCTTGTTTAGTCTTTGTTTAATGATTGTTTATTTTCTTTCCTGACTTTATCACCCTAATTTCAAGTCTTTGATTCTCATGTTATTCTTTATATGCTGTAACATTTCATTAAGGACTTTTGAATTCATTAGAAGTTGTGATAAGTAGAAAACAGAAATTGGAAAACTAAAATATTTATCATCTTCTGAGGTGTACGGCCTTGTAAGAGATACTGTCAGTAAATATGCCAATTTGTTACTTGTTTGTTTTATTCTTAAAATATTTTTGATTTTAAGGCTTAATTACATTTGGTTTTTAATTTTACTTGAAATTAGTTTTCTTTTGGTTTTTTTTACTATTAAAAAAAGAAAACTAATGATTCAGAAACTTTTTAAAAACCTATGATTTTAAGCTCTTTTTCAAAACTACAACTGATAACTTTCTGAGACCTGATTTCCTCTCCTTCATATTTATCTGGCTCTTCTTTTTGTTTCATCTTTACTGACAATTCATTGATCAATTTGGAGGGGGTTTTCCCCCCTCAGAAAAAAAAGAATTGCTATGAAAAAGAGGTTTGTATGGTTAGTTTCTAAAATTCACAAGGCCAAGATTACACTGATCCCTAACCCTGGACCTCCCATACTCAGCTATACTGGAATGTAGAAATCCTCCCCACCCCACCTCAATGCATTTACTTACCATCCTCAAATTGTTCTACTGAACTTACTAGTGAATATCTGTGAGTGATATGAGAATGTTTTAGATATGTCATGTACCCTAGTGCTTCCTTCTGTTTCTTCTTGCATTGTTGCTGATCTCACTTAGGTCTTGTGACTTTGGAAGGTTTATCTCTATCCACTTTAATTTTGGGGTTATGGGAGTATCTTGTCACCTAATTTTGGTTTAGATATTGTTCATGAGTTTTAAATTTTTCATTCTAAATATTCTGCAGGAGGAATTCAGAGAGATGTAAAAAAAAGTATATCACTCTCATAACTCCAGAATTCTTCTTCTTTTCATCAAATCTTTGTTTCATGGAGATTTCAACATTCATTTAATGGGTTGAATCAAGCAACACTAAACATCAGAAATGTTATTTTTGTGTTTGTACCTTTTATTTGAGGATACTAACTCTCAGCCTAAAATTGTATAAAGCCATTATTTTTCAGATATGAATCAATGTAAAATATTATCTCTAATATAAGTAGAACTGGAACCTTTTAAAACAGGACTCTAGAAATTTTTCCATGTACTTATATAAAAACAACAAAAAAAAATCTAAAATACTTCCTTAGAATGAAGACAATAACAATTATTGATATAAGAAATTATTTGTGACTTCCAAATACTCAAAATATATCATTGACTAAGATCATAGTTTATAAACAATCAGTAAAATAATGTAAAATAATGCAATTTACAATTATAGCATGCATGTCTTCAATCAACACATTTTGGCAGTGGGTTAAATACTACCAGATAAAGAAAATGTTTGAACCAAATTCCCTAAAGTAATGAGTTGTTTTGTAAGATTTTATAGCACAACAAGGGAAACAGAAATTTGAACAGAAGCCAAGTCATAGAGCAAACCCTGACCACACTCTATTGGACTGCTCTCATTTGCTTTCAGAGGCAGTGGGCCTTCCTACTTTCTATTTCTCCTGCTGAGATAAATCTACTCCATCTTCAGAATGCCATTTATTCTTTATTTCTTCACTCATATAACACTTGGTTCTTTAGCTTGGGAAGATAAATTACATCAACTTGTCTTCCAAGTAGATTTCCAAGAAATTTCTGGATATTGCAATCACTATGTCTCTCCTATTTATTTCTGGATCCCCAGTTTCTAGCTTATTGTAGGTGAATAATAAATGATAATGAAAAAAAATAGATACCTGGAGCTCTGGTGAATGACTGACTGACTATATCTGGTAGTTTAGATGTGAATGTTACATCTATAATCTGCAATATAATTTTTCTTTCCACATATAGCTTTAAAACTCTTTTTTAAACTTTAGCTAGAGAATTATTATCCATTTTGAACTTTAAAAATACCATATGGGCATTCAGTTTTGGATTCAATGGAATAACAATGTTCAAAATAAGGAATCTTGCATAATCTGATAAGAGTTTGCAGTAGGTTCATTGGAGGTTGTGTTTGATTTATTATTTGGTAATAATAAATCCAGGTTTGCACACATAGAGCATCTTGTCACATAAAATTTATTACAAAAAAGTTTACAAATTAATTCAACATGATTTTCCAAGCGCAAACCATAACCAAAAGACTGTAAAAAGATGTAAAGAACAAATCCAGTAAAAACAATATTAAAATATTCCATAAGCACTAAAGAATTTAAATTTGTCCCAAAACACTATTGATATCATGAATATCTATGACCAGACATCTGTGTTTGAGTAAATTTAATAGATTAGCATTCAAGACAACCCAACAACATATTCTCTAAAAATCAATAAAGTACAAGAGGTTTTAATAGAATTGTTGCAGAAATGTCACTATTCAAAAACAAAAGCAAATGTTCTAATAAAATGTTGTGAATGACAAGAACCACTTAGGCATCTTTAGATAAAGCAGGAATACTTGCAAATAAAACATGCAATTACCACATTAGCACAATAGCAACCAAGTCTATACCACTGGATTATGATGTCATATTAAGTTGTCTCTTCAGTTTGAAAACTGCTCTAATAATGGCAATTCTCAGTCATTTTCTTGGGTTCTTGCTTTACCTAGAACAACATTAGAAAGTTCTGGGGAATGATATTGGCCAAATTATATTATTACATTGTGTGCATATACAAATATGTAACAACAAATTTCATCATTATTTACAACTATAATGTACCAATTAAAGAGTGGAGGAAAAGGGCTGGGGATATAGTTCAGTTGGTAAAGTGCTTGCCTTGCATGCACAAGGCCTTGGGTTTAATCCCCAGCACCATAAAAAAAAGTGGGGAAAAAAACATTAGAATCTGTCTCTAAGGAGATGCTCCTGTATATGTGCATCATCTTATTAAGATCCCACAAGTAGGCTTTAAAAATAATTTCTACACAGGTCAATGCATCATGTGTGCTTATTTTGTATTTTTCCTGAATTTTCTTGGAGATTTATATTGGGGATGGATAAGTAAAAACTTAAGAGTCACAGACAATCGACATCATACTGTTTGG
The DNA here is from genome assembly GCF_045843805.1 of Urocitellus parryii. Classification (NCBI taxonomy): domain Eukaryota; kingdom Metazoa; phylum Chordata; class Mammalia; order Rodentia; family Sciuridae; genus Urocitellus; species Urocitellus parryii. Next base: position 111,734,771 of record NC_135537.1, on the reverse strand, counting down.
CATGAGTAATTTTTACAAGGATGTAGAAAGGAAGACTGGATGACATTTTAAGGGATTTTCCAAACTCATGCTATAACCATTAGAATATTTTATGGTTGGAATTGGTGAGCTCCTCTCCTAGGATGTATCAGATTGTGTGAGCACAGACTTTTAGGCTACACATCTCCTACTATGCCTAAGACACTCTAGGGCTGGAAAATACTTATCATCCCCTAACTATTGTCTAAGGAGGCCAGGGGAGTTCTGATGAAGCCAAGTCACAAACCTCATCCCTGTAGAAGCCAATTAAAGTCAAACAAAGAAAATATCTGTTCTCTGCCTGAAGTCTGAGCCCTGAATCTCAGCCAGCTCTTAACTATAGCAAAACTCCATCCTTAATCATAGGGAAAATCATGAAAAAGAGTGTAGGTGGACTGATGCAAAGCCATCGTCACTTTTGTAAAAAAAAAGTCTGAATAGTCATTTTCTGGTGATATTGTCAACAGCATTGTCGACTTAGTCAAAAGATATTATACATTTTATAATTTGATAAAGTTATTTTTTGATCTCCTTAAATCCTTTGCTACATGTTGGTAATTCTAAAAATGCCAATGTTGACAACAGTCTGGAGCTGTATTTTATATGGTCTATAGAATTACATGAACCTCATAGAGAACATGTATTTCTTGGCTACAATCACTGCAATATAATGGATTTCCTGACTCCTACTTAAAATGGGTTGCAACTGGCTATATATACTCCTCTTTCCCTCCACTTAGTCTCATTATAGTTTATGGCCACATATGGATGGCCATTTGACCTTTGGTGAAACATATACTGAGTTATCCTTTCTAATTTTAAATGAGTAAAGCAGAACAAAATAGCCAGTTTCATTCTCAGACCTGGATAACAGGGAAGAAGCCCTACTTTGGCTCATTAAGAAAAATAGTTCCAGGGGCTGGGGATGTGGACCAAGCGGTAGTGCACTTGCCTGGCATGTGTGCGGCCCTGACTTCTTTCACTTAGCATATTTTCCAGATTTCTCAAATTATATACTAATACATTCTACAATTTGAGAAATCTGGAAAATATGCTAAGTGAAAGAAGTCAGACATATCAAATACTATATAATTCCATATATATTAAATATTAAAAATAAGTATAAAGAGAAAAAGCAGATTAATGGCTGCCAAGGACATCGGGAAGAGCAAAAAACTTCTTACTGAAAAAGTGTTTTTATTTAAGAATGATAGAAATGCTTTAAAACTGAAAGATATAGGGTCTGTGGATGCAGCTCAGTGATATAGCACTAATGTAGCATGCATGAGACCCTGGGTTCAATCTCAAGCATGCTCCCACCAAAAGCCAAACAAAACAACCAGATATATAGTAATTATAGTAGTGATGGTTGCCACTTGTAAATGTACTAAATCCAACTGAATTACTTACTTTAAAAAGTTTCATTTTATACTGGGTGTGGTGGCATACACCTGTAATCCCAGCATCTTGAGAGGTTGACACAGGAGGATCTTGGAGTTCAAAGCCATCCTCAGTAACGGTGAGGTGGTAAGCAACCCAGTGAGACCCTGACTCTAAATAAAATACAAAATAGGGCTAGGGATGTGGCTTAGTGGTCAAGTGCCCCTTAGTTCAATCCTCAGTAACCCCCCACCAAAAAAGCTTCATTTTGTTATATGCATCAAGCTATTAAAAAAAAAGATGGCCTACAATCCCACCTTCAGTTCTTTATGAACTCTGTAGGATAGACTAGTGTGAAGATGTGGTTTTGTTGAGGGGAGAAATGAGGAATGCTAATTATATTACTTCAGCCATAGGAATGTTACACTATCTTTTTGGTTCATAGTCATTATGTTAATTATTTCATAAAATGAAAAGTTATCATCCCCCTCCATATTTAATTCATTCTAACACATTTGCTCTGGCTTCATGACAACCTGCTTAAACATGTGTTTCTTGTATTTTACAAACATACTTGGCAAGTGCAAGACAAAATTGATGCAAACAATGTAGCTTACACAACTGGGAAGCTAAGCTTTCACATGGATTATCCAGCCCTCCACCATCCACCTAGGGTAAGGTGAGCTTCAACATATTTTCCACAAAGAAGGCCAAGGACCAAATCCTACTATATTTTGAGTGTATAAGATTACATATTTCACCAGATAATTTGTCATATGTAATTTTTTTTTCAAACAAAAACACAACATTTATGTGCCTGAATTCTGTATATCAGAATTGCTGAGGGATAGGACATCTTCATGTATCTTTTGAAAAATATATTTATTTGTTCTTCCTGGAAATAATTATTGGCACTTTTTGCTTTGCCATGACAGATTTTTTTTAAGACAGCTGTGCAACCTGTTGTCTTTTGTATATATATCCCCAGTAAGAGAGTTAAAAAAAGAAAATAAAATCAGAGAACACAAGATGGTATTCTCCCACAGTGTGACATGGCTGTCATTTTTATCAGTTATTGCTACATGAAAACCCACTCCCTAACTTAATGGCTAAAAGGAGCACCCACATACTTAGCCCATTCTTGCTATTCAGGCTGTGTTCTGCTGAAAAGTTCTTATTTGAAGATTAACTCAGCTGATGAGTTGGGTAAGGGCTGGTGACTTCATCTAGGATGGCTTGTCTGCTCCACTTGGTCTACTATCCTCCACAAGCTAGCTCAGACTTCTGCCCATGGCAACTGACACAATGTTCAGAGAAAGAGCCAAAGTATGCAAGGCTTCCTGGGGCCTGGGCAATTATTTGTGCAGTTTTTCTTCTGCTGTGTGTTATTGGTCTAAGAAAACCACAAGTCTTGCCCAGATTCAAGAAATGAGGAAGTAATCAACTCAAAGAAGGAGCTGTGAACATGCATAATAATGGGATTCAAAGATAAGGAATACAATACTAATGTTATTTTTGGAAACCATCTCCTATCTCGATAATAAAATTCCCTCTCAAAGAAGGAGGTGCTCCATGTAGACCCACGAAGGCCCCAGAGGAATTTCTGAGCAGACACTCTTCCTTTACATCTTAATTATCATTTTAGTAAACGAAATACACTTTTACAAAACCATCATTTACTAAATAAAACACAAATGGTCAGGACAATATGTTTTTTAATATATATATATATATATATATATATATATATATATATATATATTCTTTGCCTATTTTTAAAGCTGAACTGGACTAAATGAAATATTCACACAGACATCTGTATCTTCAAAGATAAATGAAAATCTGGACAATTCTCAAGTTAATAAAGGAGAAATGGGCCAAAACCAAAATTAATCCCTTTTTTCATCATCTTGACTGAACATATTTTCTCTGTGCCCTGGTTGCTACCCATTGTTCTTGCCAGTATTAGCTAAGTGAGTATGGAATTTGACCACATGTTTTAATTATTTTGTTGATTGGAAAAAAGGAATCATCATGATTTCATTGAACTAAATGATGACAGAAAAATCACTCCTATAGTCACCTTTTTGAGTGGGAGTTGAGGGAGGAGACACAACAATGTGATTTATTCAAAATGTGATTCTGAGATATTTTTCTGAAACCTTGTTATTAAAAGCCAAACTAATCAGCTCAACTCACCTTTCAGAGATCAGTTAGAGAGGTTGGATAGAATAAAACTTGAAGAATGAGACGAGAAAACTAAAGATTCTATTTTGAATTTTTAAATTACCTTATGTATTTTATGACTTCATATTTTGTTTCTGGGTTAAAATTGAAAGCCTAAGAAAAAGTAATTAAATGATGTCATAAATTTTCCTAAAATACAATGGGATTTTTGACATTTTCATAGAAAGTTATGCTTTTCAAAGCATTTTGACTTGTCTTTCTTTATATGATCACTCTTAACATTCCTTTAAGGTTAACATGATTGTGACTTTTATGTAAAATGGGGAAATGAAGTACAAGGGTAAAAACTTTTATAGGGTGATTCATGGGGAATTTTAACTTGAACCTAGATTTCCATCTAGTTTATCATCACATCATAAAGCTCCTGAGTTGGAATTTCTAATTATCATAATTGTATAATGTGATATAATGTAATGTGATAGATTATTTGTATATATTGTCACACTTTACAAACTCTTCAAAGACAAGGACTGAATCATACCTTTCTCTATCTCAAAACTTCATACATCATCTTGCACATAATATAGACATAACAGATACTCTATAAATAAGCAAAGTACATGAAAGGTCTAAAATTACATAAATTACTTGATAGATTTTTACTATAATTTTACTATAATTACAATACTAGAAATTAAACCCAAGGATGCTCTATTACAGTGCTGTTTTCCCAACCTTTATTTTATTTTTTGAATAAAGCCTAAGTTGCCCAGGGTCTGCTCAAACTTGTGATTCTGATAAAAGAAAAAATATGGATACCTGCTTATACTATTGTTCAAACTTCCATTTTGAATGCTTATTTTTTTTCTTTTGTATTTGAACTTTTCCATAACAATTAGAAAAAAAATTAGAAAAGATAATTAAATGATTTATAGTAAAATGTTTATCAAATAAAAGTTTATTAAAATGCCATTTTAATTACAGATGAAATGACTTGTATAGTTAGTTTCCTCTTGAGCATGCAGTTTGATGGATTTGGATCCAATGGGGTGGGGATAAGAAGACACATCTTTAATGAAACACAGATATTACTTCGCTCACTATTTTTCTCTGAGCCAAAAGTCACATGCTGCCATAAAGAAACACTTTAAAAGAAAATATTTTTTAATTCTGAATGTCTCACATGAAATAAAATTTGGTTTTCTACAAATTTGAATTGGTGGTGAGGGTATCAGGTTCCATCATCATTTTCCTGTCATAAGATTATATTAAAAATTTAACTACATGAAAGAAGATGTTAGTTGGCCTTGCCTTGTGTAAAAACATTAGCTAACCTTTTAAAAAACTGATATTTGAAATATTCTGTGAGTTCATTTATGATGAAATTGAAAAGAATCTCAAGAACCCCCCAATTTTCTCCAAAATAAAATTATGCTATCATTTTGCCATTGAGAGTTTACTGGACTTTTCCATTTCCTTTTCTTTTTCATCATACTGCATTGTCCTTGTGAGATGATTTTCTTAAGCAACTTGATCAGCTTATGCGTGTATTTTTTAAAGAGAGAGAGGGAGAGAGAGATAATTTTAATTTTTTTTTTTTTTTTTTTTAGTTTTTGGCGGACACAACATCTTTGTTTTTATGTGGTGCTGAGGATAGAACCAGGGTTGCACGCTTGCCAGGCAAGCACACTACCGCTTGAGCCACATCCCCAGCCCCATGCATGTATTTTTCAAGTGTAAAAAAAATGGCATAAAGTTGGCTGTGGTGGCACACTCCTGTAATCCCAGTGACTCAGGAGGCTGAGGCAGGAGGATCACTAGTTCAAAGCCAGCCTCAGGAACTTAGCAAGGCCCTAAGTAACTCAGCAAGACCTAGTCTCATAAGATATATATATATATAATAAAAAAAGATATATATATATATATATATATAATAAAAGTGCTGAGGATGTGGCTCAGTAGTATATTTCCCTGGGGTTCAGCCCCGAAGTACCAAAAAAGAAAAAAAAAGTCATTAATTTAAAGATTGAACCATTATTAATTTAGACCAGTTATCTTCCAACATCAATAAATAAGGATGGATATTTTAAATTGGCAAAGCACAGATATATCTACACACCACACAATACTGAATAACTAAGAGTATTATAAAGGGATTTTTCTCTTCGTAAACAAAAGACTTGCTGTATACAGGTTTTTAGGCAAATCGGCCAAAGTTTGAATACCAACTTTTCCACATTTTAGCCAAATTCTTATTAGCTAGCTAGTTTTGACATCTCTATATCTCAGTCTCTCCATCTGCAAAATGAAGATAAAACTATCAAATTCTAAGGATTCTTATGTGTAGTAATATATATGATACAATTTCAATTTTAGAATAAATTATATATAAAATTATAAAAACTGGGGAAACTTGTATATTAGGTTTGGAAGAGAAGCAGTATTTATGTTCTAGATCAGCATTATCCAATAGTAGTCACCAGTCACAAGTGACTATTCACACTTTAATTAAATCCATCAGATAATGTTTTTAATTTATTTCACTCAGTGAGAATGAGGTTTTGCAATTCAATGCTATTAGTTTCTTTCAACAGAAAACCAGGGTCTAAATTTATTTTATTTTTTTAAAAAGAATTCTTAATCTTTATTTTTCAGTTTTCGGCGGATACAACATCTTTGTATGTGGTGCTGAGGATCGAACCCAGGCCGCACGCATGCCAGGCCAGCGCACTACCGCTTGAGCCACATCCCCGGCCCCAGGGTCTAAATTTAAATACTCAAAATCACCCATCCATGCTGACTTACCAAAAGGCATCACAAAACCAATGAAAAATCCACTCAAAAGTATCTTTAAATTTTTACTATGATTTAGTTTTCAAAATGAAATAATATTGAACATTTTCCCAAAAATCTTAATAAAATTTATTAGTACTTAATAGCATGGCTTTCTCATTCTCAGAGTGTTGGAGCTTATCCATCCCTCAGACTCCCACCCCACTTCCTTCCCTTCTTATCCTTACATCTGAATTATGGCCTTAGACACTCAAGTAGCTACTATTGGCCTATTTCCTCCTCAAAAAATAATTCATTTACTGTAACACCACTGGGCTAATATTTTTCAGGTCAGTTCTATATTGCATCCATATTCAATAATTCCCAACAGAAAGAACAGAAATTTTTTATCTAACATTTAAGACTCTCCATAAAACCCGAAATAATGTTTCAACCTGATCTTCTCTTTCCATTTATAACCCTGTGCCACTGCAAAACTGTTTGTTACTGAGTGAACTGTGCACTTTTGCATGCACATCATCTCTGTTCCTATTTGCACTCTCAAGTCTAATTTTCACATACCAAATCTTATCCATTGCCCTTTGCCCAGCTTAAATACTACCTCTTCTGCTGGCCTCTACTGCCTGCTCCAGGATCAAGAGTTCATTCTCTACAGCTCTTATGACCTGTGCCTTTTGCTTACTAGTGAACATTATCATTTCTATGTCCATGTCTTCAATTATAACAGGTTTGAACTATACAGTATTGATCATAACCTTCCTTTTTGTCCCCACCCCTTTCTCTGCTGATGTCAGAGAACAGATATAAAAACAAATTTCATTGATTTTAATTTGTGCATAACATTTTGAATATTTAAATCAAAAATAGTAAAATCCTATTATTTTAAACTCTATTTCTCCATTTCTTCTTTCAGGTTCAGCTTCTGCGCTGCATAAAACAAACTGTCACAGAGGGTGATTCAGAAATTGTAGATGGGTTTGATGTGTGCCAAAAGCTCAAGGAAAAAAAATCCTCAGGCATTCCAGATTTTGTCTTCCACCTTTGTGGACTTTACAGACATTGGAGTGAATTACTGTGATTTCTCTGTACAATCTAAACACAAAATTATAGAGTGAGTATTATTTATGAATTTCTCATCGAAATAAAGCAATTGACAGCAAACTCTCCATTAATCTAATGCTTAAACAGTAGAATGCTTTAACTGCAAAGCTTTTTTTTGTTTTGTTTAATATATCTTTTAAGCCAAAAGGGAAAAAAGAATCTTTGCACAGTTGAATGAAATTTTAATCAAATTACCTTAAATAGTCTATTAATATTAGAGGAAAAGTAAGATTTAATGTGCACTTAATTTTAAAAGTGTTAGTTCTACATAGTCTTAGTCAATGTGATTGTACTAACCAAAAGTGAAAGGACATAACTTAAAATAGGTAGATCTAGGAGTTACACATTGTCATCTGGAATTTTCCTCTACCCTTCCCCACCCCATATTGACTCCTTTTTAAAGATGATTCTCAGAAGCTCCAGGTGTGCTTTACCCTTGGAACTGACAATCATAGCACAAGGAGTGTACTTTTTTCTGCACAACTGTGACAAAGGTAGATGACTCCTTGTCCAGCTTATGTCTATATCTGTCCTTGAAGCAAATGCTGTGGCCAAAGTTGGAGAATTCCAGGTGGCCATGCCAGGACCACATGCTCATCTGTAGAGCAGGGTCAGCCTTGTTTGAACTTCATGGACTGAGAATGAAACAGACTCTCCCTCAAAAGATGCTAAGTCGAGAAAGATCATATATTCCTTACAGAGAATATTTGTGTCTTTGTTCTTTTAAAATTATTTTATCATGATTTTCCAAGTACCCACTAAGGCTATAATTTATCATTTTATTCGAGAATTATCTTAGATTGTGTCTCTAGGACATTATGTATTCTAAGAGACTTCAGTTAATTTGGGGGTATTTCTGATTTTAGAATTAAATTTGTATTCTTTTTAAAGTAATAGCCACATACGGAAATAAAATTCATTTAGTAGATAATCAAATCTGTAGCACAGAGTTTCATGATCGTATTTTTATGTGCAGCCTTCATTTATTCATGAACAAATACTTACTGAGGCCAGACATTCTTCTTAGTACTTGGGATATGCCAGTGGACAAAATAAAGATGCCTGCTCTCACACAGCTTGAGTTCTAGTGGGGAAGGGGAGAATTTGAAATTTTGAAATAAATGAGCAAATCATAATGAATATCAAAAACTATTACAGGCTTAAGAAGCAGAAAAAAGGAAAAGTAGATCAAGATTAAGGGAATCTGTAGGATCAAAGACTAAGCAAGGATAAAATTTTCATCATTCAATAATGTAGTAAGGGAAAGATTTGAGCAAAGACTTAAAGAAGTGAAGGAGTTTTCTAGAAAGTGCTAGAGCAAGAGTCCTAAGAAATCTTCAAGAACATGTCTAGAGAGTTCAAGAAACAGCCAGAGCTGAGAGAAGGGAAGTGTGTTAGAAGAGGAAGTCAGATGGGGTCAGCTCATCCGTAGTGTTGTTAATAACTATAAACACCTAGGTTCTTATTCTGAGTGAAGTAGGGAGCTGCCATAAGGTTTTGACCAAAGGAAAGACATTTGAATTTAGTTATGTGTTATGTAGATCCTCTGGCTGTGGTGTTGAACATAGTAAGAAGAGCAAGAACACGAGAAGGAAGACGAGGCAGGAAACTACTGCTAGGGCTCTCTGTAGAGATGTTGGCACCCTGAACATGAGTGGTCCAAGTGACAGTAATGGCCATGTTGAAAAGGATATATTTTTCAGAGAAAAAGATTATTTTCCTGATAGTTTGGATAAGAGTTATGAAGGAAAGACAATCCTCAGGAATATATTCTAGATCACAGTGAAGCTGAGGTGTTCTCTGAGAACTCAGCCATTGAGGGGAGAAAGAGAAGAAATAATTCAAGCTTCTTAGTCATACTATGACAGTTTTAATTGTCTACACAGCCCCCTTTAAAGTGAGAACTTTTATCATCAGGAGATAGATGACTTTAATATACACATTGCACACACACACACACACACACACACACACACACACACATATATATATATATATAAATGTATCAAAACATTGTTACCCTATTAGTGTATAATTTTTAATTTTTTTGTTTTATGTATGAGTTGAAATAAATTTAAATTTTAAAAATGCATGAAAATAAAAAATTTTGTTAAGACCTAGAATAATTGCAGATTCTTTAAGAGAAGTGAAGCAAGAAACTTAGTTATTGAATGAGATTAACTGAATGTCCATCAACCAAATCATGACTTGGCTTTGATATATTTTGTAATACAATCCAAAATTTGGCCATTTGCAAGGTTTCAGGGATATCCATGGAGAGAATAAAGTATTTAACATTAATCCATTTAAAAATACATTTTTAACAATAAGAGAGAAAACAAGGATTTTAGTTAATGAGGGCTTCCATATCCTGAGTGTTTGGGTTAATTGAATTTTCTTGTAGTTAAACTTTTAAATTCTTTTGAAATTTTCATATCCTTCCTAGTACAAAAGAGTCTCTAAGGCTGCTAAAAGAATCAGTAACAATCCAATACAATAAAAATAAATTAATGAAGAAGCTGGTGCAAAAAATAATAGTGGAATTAATCAATCCTATTGATTGCAAGTTTACTCATGTGACTACAAGTCTTTTATTTGCCATCTATCCAACCACTTATTCAATGACTTCCCCTTGCTGATTCAGTTTCTTTTCTTAAAAAAAGAACACCTGCCACTTATCAATAATTTATGATGAAGAAGGAAGTCTAGAGTTAATAAATGGAAGCACTTACCCAAATGCCTATGAGTGAAAATGCAAAGTATATTTGAGCTTGCTATAATTTTGATTTTGTAAATGCCAACAATTTACTGATAATAGTTTTCTATTTCAGATCCAACCTAGAAACCAAAGAGAAGAAAGAATATAATCAGTTATAAGAGTCAAATTGCTTCTAAAGTCTGAAACAATTTTTTTCCTGCAGATTCTCTCATAAAATGTGATACAATAGATAATACCATAGAGACACTCCTCCAGTAAAAGCAAGAAGTTCCATAAAACATCCCATCTCCCTGCAAGAGTAATGGGAAATATTCATAGTGGCAACTGGGACTTCGGGAGAGATCTATGGTCCTTTTTTCAGGTTCTTGTTGGCATCACTGATGATGATTTGCCTAGGTTGGTTCACTGTAATCTTGTTGCTGGTTTATTTTTAAACATTTGTCCTTTGTTCACATCTAAATATATAGCTAATTATTCTCATTTTTTATGACATTTTACCCTTCCTCTGCATGAAAGTTTGCATTAGATGCTTCCTTTTATTCTGTTTTTATGTAAAGGAATTTCCTGCTTATTAAGAACCAATTTTGCATTTTAGGTTGATCTTTAAGGTTTCAGCCCCCCACTTCCTCTAACTCTTCAATCCTGAGATTAATGTCTTCTCTAGTAGTCAATTGCATCCTTCCTTCTGTATCCTGACATTGATAATGGTTCACTCTCTGTGTGACCAGTCAGCTAAGTGCAGCCCAGACCCAACACAAGTTCTCTATGTCCAAGCAAGTGGAACAGTTTGTTTGGTCTGATCCACCAGGTGTAGGCTTCACTCAGCTGTTGGCTACCATTACTAGCCCCTGGGTTTGTCCCCTGGGGACACTTCTTTAGGAAGTAATACTAAGCAATATGTCACCATCCTGGACCACTTTCTCTCCTATTTTCATTCATACTTACTGTTTCTACCTAAAGGAAAAATAAAAGTTGGGAGTTGCTTGGTACTGAAGTTCCGGCTGAAAGTCCACCTTCCCAATAAGCCAAAAACAAAAACTATATACACACACACAGAAAAAAAATCTCCTTTATGCTTCTCTAAAAGAGTTTGTTGATCTCATGAACAGCAAAGAAAACAAGTTTGTCTTTAAGATAAATCCAGGTCAGTGGGGACATTTTTCTCAGAAAAGTAAAAATTTGGATTTTCTCCAACTTTAACCATGAAGAATGATATCCAGAACAGTTTTACAGTAGAATCTTGATGAACAGCTGACTTGCTTAAACAGCAGCCTCTTGGCTCCCACCTCTGCTACTTGAAAGAAACTCTGGGCCAAATGAAACCTTCTGTCTGATATTAAGTCTGGTGTTTTCTATTTTCTATCCTAATAGCCTATCAATACAAGCTGAGCCTTCTACTTCATTTTTCTATCCTGGTAGACAAATATGTCCTCATAATGCTGATCATAAAACACTTAAGTAAAGTTTATTTCTAAAACTTATGGGCAGAGATAGTATTGCCTGGAATAAAATAGTACTTGGATTACTCTAGCTACTTGAAACCAAGGCACAAAAAACACTGATTTTTTTTCTAGACCATCTCTGCTAAGTGAAGTGCCTCCACAATTTAGTCCTTTTTATTCATTTATTTGTTTTTAATTGACAAACAAAATTGTGTATATTTGTCATACACATGTTGCTTTTAAGCATGTATATATTATGGAATGGCTAAATCATTCTAATGAATATATGCATTATCTCACATAGGTATGATTTTTTTAATAGTAGGAACACAAAGTCTACTTTCTTGGCAACTTTCAAGAATATAGTACATTGTTATTAGCTATAGATACCATATTGTACAATGACTCTCTTGAACTTAAGGATTTTGTTATCTATAGTGAAAGGCATAATTTTTCTCTGCTCTTGATTTGGCCAAATGGAAGACTCATTTTACTGTAATTGTTTTTATTTCTTTTCTTTTTTCTTTATCTGTATTTCTTATTTTTTCTCATGAAAATGTCTTGCTATATTTCCCAGGATGGGTCTCAAACTCCTGAACTCAAGTGAGCCTCCTATCCCAGTCCCCCAAGAAGCTGAGACTACCTGAGTGCACCACCATGCATGGTGGAAATTATTTTAAAATTGAACTTTGGCATAATAAAAGACTAGAAATCACCATAAACCCATGCAGTAAAAGCAGGTTGATTTTAAGAGTGGCAACATGTAAACTGAAACACCATGGGGGAAAATGGTTGGAATCCAGATTTACCATGTGCAGGCAATGCAGCTTTGGGCAAATCCCTCAACTTGTTGAAGCTTTGATGTTCTCATGTATGAAAGGGTAATTCTCTTTTTAGAGTTCTTATGAATCTTAAAAATAATGTCCATAAAAGACTGGGAATATAAAAGACCAAATAAGAATATCACTGTCTTTATAATGATTTGAAACTGTTCAACTAGGTGAACAATTTTCTAATTAAGAGATAAGTGACAAGCAGTAAAAAAATAGTAAAAAGCTTTACACAGAGCAAATCTTTCAAGTAAGAATTATTAAGTTGTCCACCGGAGCCTACCAGGCTATGTGATTTAAGTGTCAAGGCATAAAGCAGTTTGCATCTAGAGGTTGATTAGTGTGACCAGAAATGTGCAGTTTGGGGTAAAGAAATAAATGTGCTGTTTATTGATATGAACTGAGCAGCAGTGGGGTTTTGCCTGTTATATTTGCCTGCTTTGTAAATCATTTAAACACAAATTATTCGAAATGGGAAAAAATTCTTTCATTTAGATGATGTGATTACTTTTGATAATTGGTGCTTACTACATGGCTGATGCAGCTCTGAAGCAGGAACTGAGATAACTCTCCATCTGGAGGGAGCCTATGCTGATTGGGATGTGGTGATGTCAAGGCTTCGAATCTTAAGGCAGGGCATTGCAAATGGGAACTGAATCTTGTGTCTCTAATTTTAATAAGATTTTGGTGACTGCATTTATAAGATATGTCATGGTTATTCAAAGATCACAATCTGTATGGTTCACATATCAATTTAGCACTGAACATGTAACACCCTCACAATAGACTGTTGTTTGTAATTCTATTCAATGTAAGCCTTTTCAATGGTGTAGTAATATAACTTCTTCTCCAAATGAATCATTCTTCTGTCTTATTGAATGTTTAGACCCTAATTTCTTTTGCCCACATAAGAGTGTTTCCAGAATGCCTACAAATAGTTTTTAAAGCAAATGAAATATTTTTTCTACAGTTTTTTTTAACAGAGTTTTTGCTTCAAATAAAACTTGGGCTTCAGATAAAATTTCTTAAAACATGCTTCTGCTCTGTTTCCTATGGAGTCTCATTTTTCATGACTTCATATGACTGTCTTGGGAAAAAGATATTTTCAAAGAATGTTTTTTATTCACTTTTGTTATAGAATTTCATTAGCCAAATTTCCAACGTGGTGACCTCAACATTGTTTTCTAATACCTAAATTATGATAGCAAAGCCAAGTATACCAAATTAAGAAAAAAATAATCTTATCTCCCTAAATTTCTCTTACCCCAAATAAAACTCCCACAGACCACCAGCATTGCTTACCCCTGTGCATGGATCCATTCTTTTTCCTTGTCTCCCAGTAACAACTGGGAAGAGAAAACCAAGAGACAGGCAGCACTCATGAATGGGCTTCATGTCTGCCACCCTTGGCTCTCTTCAGGGCCAATGCCTTGCTCTAGTGGTGGAACACAGCAATGGAAGTATCAGACCTACTGAGCCCAGTTCGTCACCCCTGACACAAGGGGAGCCTTATCATTAGCATTTGCTGAAATCCCAGTAATACAGACATTGGGTCCATAGTATTTGGACCCAATCAAGCCTCCTGTTCTAAAAGTCTTAATCACCACTGCCACCCTGGCAGGGCACTCCCTGTTGCCTCAAGACCACATGTAAACATTGCTTTCATTTATATTTTAATTTTGCTTCACACTCGGTTTAATTTTGCTTCACACAGTTTCCATGGCACTCAGAGTCTGGATCAAGAGTACCTTTATCCCATATCAGAACACCCCTCTAATGCTCTGAACTTTGGTATTGAGTCTACATCACCAGCCCAGAATCCTCCTTATTATAATATTATTCATTGATGGGAATTCCATGTCCTTTCCTATTATCTGGTCTTGATGAGCGCCACTGCAGTGTGTAACATATGCTTCATTTCTTTGAACTTGAAAAGGAATGGGCTGGATTCCCAATCTCTCCTCAAATACTCCTAAAATGAAAATAGGTGAGTTCAATAGGGGAATGACCTAGTTCGAAAGTGCAGCATTCAATACCTCAAAACAAATAATTTACTGGAGTGAGCCCAGATTCATCTATTCAAAGCATCTAAATTCCAGGCACTTTCCAAATGACACAACATTTCTTATTCATTTAGCAGATATTTATCTCACACTGTGGTATATGCAGAATAAAGATGCAGAAGGTCCTGAAATAAGCCTTTTTATAGCCTAGTAAGGAATCAGATAAGGATTAGATAATGATGTGTCTCATTAACAGTATGGTTCATAGGAAGGCAACCAAGCCAGAATGAGAAGGCTCCAGGAAAGTTGCAGTCTGAGTTAATTATGAGAACTAATGGTGATTTTCCAAGTAAAACTATTATCTGTGTTTCTTATGCTCTCCAATTAAACCATAAGAGGCACAGATAGTTGAGAGTAAACACAGAACACGTGTTGACTCTTAAATGAGAAAAGCAGAAAGCAGACCATAGCAGCAGTGTAAATGCTGGGATTGCATGTCTAAGCTCAAATCAAAATAATGGCAATCATCTAACCATGTCTCTTTTCCCCTAAGCCTCATTTCTTTCTACCTATAAATGAGACTAATAACAGTTATTATTTCATATATTTTTTTAAGAGAGAGGAGAGAGAGAGAGAGAGAGAGAGAGAGAGAGAGAGAGAGAATTTTTAATATTTATTTTTTAGTTCTCGGCGGACACAACATCTTTGTCGGTATGTGGTGCTGAGGATCGAACGCGGGCCGCACGCACGCCAGGCGAGCGCGCTACCGCTGAGCCACATCCCCAGCCCTATTTCATATATTTTTAAATAAAAATTTTAAATAAAATGAAGCTGTTTTCCCAAATTTCTGAGATGATGAGTCACACCCACAGGGCATTTTCTTTTTAAGAAAAAAAAAGACAGCATCCCAGATCATTCCCTGAAGATTATGATTCAATAAGTCTGGGACAATGACCACCAACTATATTTTTAGCAAGTATCCCAGGTGATATGCATCAATAGTAAAGTTTGGAAAATATTTATATATACATATTAGTATAGTTCCAGCTCAGGTTAAGTTTTCAATTGATGTTAACTGTTACTACTTACAATAATAGAGGTTGTAGAGGGAGAGGGTGGGTTAGGGTGAGAAGAGATATATGAGACTGAAGACAGACACAAGGCCAAATCATGAAATGTTTAAATGCACGCTGCATTACAGAGTTGGTATTTTATCTTGATAGAGCAAGGAAAAGCCATTTAAAGGAATCAAGCAGTGAAATGCCTTGATCAGTTATTCATTTTTTAAAGACTCATCTGGCTTCATTGTAGAGGAAATTGTATGTGAGCAAAACTAAAACCCATAAATTTACTTAGGAGATTACTGCAGGGAGCCTTATGAAAAATGAAGAAAGATTGCACTAGAACACTGGGAAGGGGGACATAAGGATACTTAGAAGGCCAGATCTAAAAGGCTTGACCCATGAAATATAAAGAAGAAGGGAGATGGCTAGGGTCTCTCTTGGGTTTCTCATTAGTAAAATGCTTTACACAGAGAGAGAAGTGACAGCTGTCCATTTGGCAGTTGGATATATGTGCACATAGAGCTCTGAACAGAGATCTGGATTGGAAATCTACATTTGGAAAGTGTAAAGACTGTAGTTGAAATCATCACTTGCTTCCTTGGAGACATAGTGACTAAAGACACAGCCAAAATGGGTTGATGATAAACTAATGATATTTTTCATAATCAGTTTTATGAAAAATATAGGCTTATATTCAAAATCATATAAACTTCTCACATATTGTATTTTTGTCTCCAGAAGACAATGTCCCAAGCCACCACTCCACAGATTTTCTGTTTCTTTCTCTGCAGCAAATATTATTTCTGTCCTGGAAAGGAGATACAGAGAATTGGATGCAATTGCAACAATTTCTAAAGTGTTATATATGGTATGACATATAATGGGCAAAGCAGCTGATGCTGAATAAAAACGATTGGGTTTCCTGGATATAATTGTCTGAAGAATTGACTTACTCCCAAACTCATAACAGACCTGATGTAACTTGGATTAGGAAATACCCCTATTGGCGGTATAGATGCTACCGCCTTCCATTTCTCTGATTTGTCTTGGAGCATGTTAGCTGCTTGCTAGTTAACTGGAATAACTCCACAGTTCACCAGAATGACATGTCACACAGTGTCCTGATGATCTCTATCTCTTCTTTTAGCCAACCATTAAAAGGTGAGCGAATGAATACTGGTAGAAGGAATTTATGCAAGAAAAGAAATTCTATAGAAAATCTAAGTAACACTGAGGATAATTTCTCTTCAGAAGTTTAGACTATGAAATGGGAGAAGTCTTTTAGGCAAACGTATTCCTGTGTGTTAAACATCACCGGGGATACATTTGAAGCAAAAGTTCTTGCAATGAATATGTGATAGAGTTGGATGTGACAGCTTAATGTATATCTGAATCTGTGCACATTTTTTCCCAGTTGTCTAAAATACCCTTATCTATATACTGTCTTTTAGCTCAAAAACTCCCCTTTCTTCTTCAAAATTCAATTCAATTGGCCAACAGGATGGTAGAAAGGGAGGTTCTACACTCATATCCCCCCAAAGCAACAATAATTTTGACAGCCACCAACAGAAAATGCATTTTTAGAAGGAATTTTGAGAATCCGGCAGGAAGTGACAAAATCCCAGTGGCACAAGACTAAAAAGGCCTGTTTTGAGAAGGCAGATCTATACTCCAGTAGCAGACCCAGAATCAGCCCTACCTCCTGTGGTCTTAGATATAGCTCAGTTTGGCCTTCATCTTGCCACCAGGATCACCTGCTGTGGGACCAACAGTGAGTCATTCCCCTTCTTCCCATGCCCTAGGCAATAGGCCTGCCAAGTTTGATTCCAGCTGAAGACCCTAAAATGAGTTGTGATCTAGCTCTCTCTGCTCCCAGCCATATGGGAACATTCCTGCCTGCATAGAGACCCACTAGGAGACACATTTGTCCATGACCTTGGAGACCAATTTGCCTAGATCCTGAAAGAGCCCTGCAACCCTCCTGCCCCTCTCAGCTGCAGGCTAGGGATCCACCATGACACATGCCCATTTCATGCCCCTGGATTCTGCTTGCTGTCTCAGTCAGATTGCAGATCCTAAAGCAACTTTAGAAAACAGATCCCAGGATCCCAGCAAGAAGCACCATGTACCATGTACCTGGAGGTAGACTTATAGACTACAGTCTCAACTATAAGCACAGAAGTATCTTTCTGACTCTCTTCTGGTATTGCCTCCCCAAATCCCACCTGGTGAGAGCCTTCCCAGGTACCTGATAGGAGAGATAACTTTCTGTGAACCCAGCAGCAAATGTGTTGTCTATGGACATAACTATAGACCCTGAAGTAGACCCCTGTCCCAGCTCCAACACTACTAACCCAGGTCCTGGAGGCAGTCTAGTATACTCAGGGGCCAGACAAGATTCACACTGGCTGAGCCTCAAATAAAGGCCTGCCAACCACAAGATCCATTAGAGGTCATGCAACCTGCTATAGATTCTGTCAATTGTGACCTAGAAGCAATTACATCAAGGCAGAGACCCAACGGAAAAAAGTGTTCACCTGCTAAAATTAGTCTGTAAAGACCTGGAGAAGTGTTTTCTTCTTTAAATGCATAGATACTAATTCAAGGTTACACATATCAAAGAAAGAGGCAAACACACCATCTCCAAAGGAAAATAATGGATTTCCTATAACTAACCCCAAAGAAATGGAGATCCCTGGGTTATTTGACAAATGATTCAAACTAATCTGTAAAGAAATTCAGTGAGATATAAGACAGCAAAACAGATTAGATAACTAAACAAAACCAGAAAAGCAGCAGATTCAGTCATGCAGAATAAGGAATTAGCACACTTGAAAACAAGTCATTGACAATGAGCCAATGAGCAAAAAGAAAAGAAAAAGTAAGGGAAAAAAGACAAGAAAGCATACCTGACCTATCAGACATCATCGAGCAAATGAACAAAGGAGGACAAGCCAGATCAATTCAAAGACTATATTCTTTGAGACACATTATAACCAATTTGACAAAAGGCAAAGATAAAGAAAATGTTGAATGCAGCAAGAAAAGAATGACTTATAGCATACAAAGGAGCCTCCATGAAGCTGGATTTCTAACAGAAACCTTACTGGCCAAGGACATATTCAAAGTGTAGGACAAAACTGCCAACCAAGAATACTGTATTTGTCAAACCTGTCCTTTAGAAAGCAAAAAAGGATTTCCAGATAAGCAAGTGCCAAGGATGTTTATCAACACTAGACCTAGAACAAATCCCAAAGAGATTTCTTCAAATAGAAGTGAAAGGACATAAAGTAACAACATAAAACATTAGAAAATATAAAACTCATTGGTAATGGCAAATATATAGTCAAATTCAGAATTCTCTAATTCTGTCTGTAATTGTAGTGTATAAATTGTGTGGTGGGGGGGAAGCAAAAGTTCAGAATTTTTGTATGTAATAGAAGTGATCAGTTTAAAATAGACTGCTACACCTGTAAAATATTTCAGACAAGTCTGATGGTAACCACAAAGAGAAAACCTCTAGAATCAAACATACCCCTACAAATAATCATCGAATCACAAAGGAAGACAACAAGAGAGAAATAAAGGAACTAAGAAGGACAGTCAGAAAACAATTTAACAATATTGTAATAGTGGTTGAATAGATTAATAAAAGCAGGATCCAACAGTATATGTTACCTATAAGAGACCCACTTCAGTTTTAAAAGCACAGAAGTGAAGTGAAGAAAGAAAAAGCTATTCTGTGCAAGTGATAATCAAACTAGAGCATGTTTGACTCTACTTAAACTAAAGGAAGACATTAAACTGACTCTGTTAGCAGATGACATGATCTTTTACACAGAAAACCCTAAATGCTCCATTTAAAAATGGGTCAATCAGTACAACAACTTCAGTAAAGTTTCAAGATACCAAGGAAACACAGGAGAAATAGCCTCTTCAGTGAATCAGTTATGGCAAGATTATGAAATAATTCGAATAGAAATTTTTTAAACTATGATTAATATAATCTCATAATGGAAAAAAAGTAGACAATATGCAAGTGGATATTGCAGATGGACAAAACAAGCAGAAAAAAGTAAACTCATGAAAAAATAAAAAGAATTCTAGGGATTGAAACTACTATTAGAGAAATTGTGCATGCCTTTAACAGGCTCATTAGTAGACCAGACATGATTGAAGAAATAATTTCTGAGAGGACATGAAAATAGAAATTCCCAAAATGAAAATCAAAGGGAAAAAAGACTACAAGAGAAGACAACAGAATATACAAGACCTGTAGGACAACTATAAAAGGTGTAATATAGACATTATAGAAACACCAGAAGGAGAAAAAAAGCAAACAGAGGTAATATTTGAAGTGATAATGACTAATTTACCTAAAACTAATGTTAGACACCAAACCACAGATCCAAAAATGTCAGAGAACACAAAGCAGGCTAATGCCAAAATAAAGAATAAACATTTAAAAAAAAAAAAAAAACACTAGACATACCTATGTTCAAATTTCAGACAATTAAAGATGTTTTGTTAGAAACCAGAGGAAATAGCTTATCTACAGAGAATCAATGATAAGAATTATATTATACCTATCTTCAGACACCATACAGGAAATCAAAAAGATAGTGAAGTGAAATAATTAAAGTGTTGTTAAAAAAACATCTGCCACCCTACAATTCTAGACCCCGGGAAGGAATTTTCAAAAGTGAAAAAGAAGCAGAAATTTTCTCAAACAAAAACTGAATCTGTTGCCATTATATCTGCTTTGCATGAAATATTAAAAGAAGCTTAGAGAGAAACAAACTGATATGTGTCGGAAACTCAGACTGACATAAAGAAAAGAAGAGCACCAGAGAATGAATAAGTGAAAGTAAAAGAAAATGCCACATTACCTAAAACTAAGTGGTTGCATTCTCAAGTATTTGATTACATTAA